>NC_048895.1:102800077-102870809 GCF_011077185.1 Oxyura jamaicensis
TTTTTTTTTTTTTTTTTTTTTTTTTATTGTCCCAGGTGCCCCCGACAAAGGGCGTTTTGCTCCTTCGGGGCTAGGACAAAGTGCATATCCCCGAGCCCCGGGTCGGTGCGGTCTGCCACTCGTCCCTGTTTGTCACCCCGCCATGCAGCCTGAGGGGCTTTTTCTCGTCATGAGCACTTGCTCCACCCGTAGGGACTCACAGCTTTCTTCAGGGATAGGTTTTCCAAAGCCATTTGTAATTCACAGAATCACAGAATTCACCACAGCTAAACGCCCCCCCCTTCCCTAGGATCCCGGCGACACAAAATTGTTCATAAAGAGTTAATATCCCTCCCCTCCTGATGGGACGAAGGACGAGCATTTGACATCAGCACCAATCGATATATTTACTTTTCCCCCCCCTCCTGATTTCACCTGGAGTTAGTTTTGAAGAGGTCAGAGACACAATGCACAGAGACCGGAATTTTAGGTTCGTGCTGCTGCACACGAATAGTAGAAGAGTGTCCAGTCATGGGCGAATAGCCATGAGTCAATTGCTGCTGTGCTGCTTGGACGGGTGCGTGATTTGTCTGCACTCATAGTGCCCCAGTCTTGGAAGAAATGATAACAAGAGAGCGGGTTTGTGCTGCTTGTCACGACGTTCAGCATACAAGACCCAGGAGCGGATCAGAGACGTCCTGCCCGTCAGGCCTGGGGCTAGCCCAGGGCCACAAAGGTCTTTGTGCAGCGCAGGGTGCCTGCGTGAAGTGATGACATCTCTCACCTTTCGCTTCAGCATCACCAAATTTAGTCATGTTCAGCAACTTCAGCATCCAGATGGAGTGATGAATTCTCTGAATCAACCTCAGGATGTTATCGTCTCAGCCCGTAGAGCTCTTGGTCTGTGTTTGGACTAGGGCTAGGATGATGCATGTGGAAATTAGGTCCCTGCTGTGAACAAACCACTCACTGCCTTTGTAATTTGAGTTTGAGATGCATTTATTCTGTTAAAAAGAAAAAAAGAAAAAAAAAAAGAACCTATTCACAATACCCTTTTCAAAGTTAATGAAACTCTCACAGAAAGAATTTTGGAAATGTATTGCTCTATTCCAGAAATTACTGTCCTGGCAATTTGCTAGTCTTAGGTTGCCTTTTTATTCTTCTTTGTCACTAGGATATTCTCTCATATTCAAAACCCCAAGTCATTACTTTCATTAACATGTGAAGGAAAGGCCAAAACTGACCAATTGTGCAACAAAACCTTGATTAATATCATGTCTCCGTCAGAGACGAAACGAACCATTCTATCTGTAAGGCACAGATGAGTGGATTTTACCTGAGGAAGGACAGCTGACCTAATCAAGGCTACCTCCTTCACGGATTCTGCTCAAAAATTGGGAAGATATTAGGATTAGTCTCATGCTCTGCAGATCTCCCCTCCCTCCCACCTACTGAGAACCTGCATTAGGATATGCAGAACTGTCTTTAAAGGCTGGGAAGCACTGGGTACAGCAAAACGATGTGCACAGAAGTGTGTGATGGATCTAGACGTAGTAGCACGTGCCATGCAGTCACTGAATACTGCATGGCCCAAGCATCTGCCTCCAGACCTGCTACGTGCTACAGCTGCCGCCTGTGCTTCTGTTCCATTTGGGGTCCTTTGGGCTTTTGTGTTTTAGGCCTACAGCGTGATATGGTTTTAAAAGACATAGCTGTAATCTCGTTTCCCCAGAGGAACCCTATCTCTGAGTAGGGTGATGACCTTTGGGAAGCTTTTATGAGAGGAGACCAGAAGAATCTGTTGTGTTTATTTTAATAAAGGTTAAGAGGAGATTTGACATTGTCTCGAAAGGAGGGAAAACATGGGTGCAGAACTGTTACTTAAATGAAAGACAAATGTGTCTAAAATGGGCATTGATTAATTTAGACTGGGAATTAGGAACTTTGGAATTTTCAGAGCAATGAGGTTATGGAATGACTTTTCTTCACCAAGGGCAGGAAGCCCAGCTGCTTTGAAAGTGGAACCTGATCAATTTATAAAAGTGCTTATGTGGTGTAGTTGCCAGAGACAGCAGGAGACTAAACTCCAAAAGCTTTCCAATTCTTTGTCTTTATTTAATGCTTCTTTTAATGCTTATTCCATGTATACTTTAATGTGCAGCTTACTGCACAGCACTACCCTCCACTGAAGAAAAAATACCAATTTCCGTTAGAGCGTTTCAGAAATGCTGTCGTCCTGCTAAACATTAACGACTTTATCTGTGTAATACCATTATGAAATGGGTGGCATTATCTTGTCTTATGTCCAGGAAATGAAAAATATCAACACTCCTAGATACCTCCGTGGAAAAATATAAGGCTTTCTTTTTTCAGTGTTAAACATTAAATCAAAGGCCTTCGTTTCTCCTTTCTGCTGCTCAATGTGTATTGAATGTCCACCTCCCATTGACTTCAGATGCACCTCCTGATGTTCAGCATCTTGGCAGCTCGCACTGCAAATTACCCAGTTGGGGTGGGGGAGAAATATGAGGAATATATATAATGCTAATTCCCGAGACTTACTGTGAACTTTAGGATGGAGTTAGAACCCGGTTTTCTAGAGGTGCAGTTATTCGACGTAACTATAAGACTGTTTTTTTGTTTGTGTGTTTGTTTTCTGGCAGAGCCAACCTCCCCCATCCCATGGTTTTAATTTCTGTAGCAAATGAAACAGAAGTAGTACAGGGAGCAGCTTCCTCCCCTTCCTCTGTATCAGGCCTTCCCTGTACACCAACTACGTGGCCCATGAAGGTGGTATCTCAGAGCAGACAGCACTGTGAATTAAGGTAAACAAACAAACAACAATCCCAAACTTAAAATGGAATAAGCTGGCTTCTGTCATGGGACTTAACACAGTTTGCCACTGAACATCAGTATGCTAGAGCTCTTTGGATCCACAGCACGGACCTGTACTATCTGAAATAGCCCCATCATGGGTAGCAGAGAAAAACTCACCCATTTTGTGTCCTCCCTTGAGTAGGAGGGAGATTCTTTACAACTAGTTGCATGTCTGCTCATTGGCAAGGGAATATATGTCACGTTTGCAAAGGCCTTGTGTTCTGGCAGTTACAGGGCTTCTCTTTTGCGCTCTTGCTACTTTACGACCTCTTCTTTGTCCAATTACTTGTTCTCTAATTTGCACTCTTCGGTGTCCTGCCTTCTGCTCAGATCCTGCCCATTCTCTCCCCATCTTATTCTCTTTCCTATTATTCTTTCCCTAGCTGTGCTCTCTGCCCTTCTTTTCTCAACTTTCAATAAAAAGAAAAGAAGGCTTGCTTTGAATATTTAGTAATGTTACACGAGAACTGGAGGATGGAGTCTGAGGAAAATTTTGCTGGCGATTTTAAGATGCTACCTGAGAATACTGAAATTGAATTATCTCTTTAGGTTTACTGTATTTGGGTAGTTTTCCTTGAAATCAGCAAAAGATCTAACCTCCAACTGGCCAACCTCCAACTGGCCAACTTCTTGATAAGCTAAAGGAGCCACTTCAGTAGTTGTAGATATTAGAGTTTTTCAATTAAATGGTTAAAAAGTTTATTAGCATGGGCAAAATTGGAATTTCCTCTGATTTTCCCTGTGAGAAAAAATCTAAACCATTTTATCTAAAACATGAAAAGCATTCTAAGTGTGGCCAGGCAGACTGATCTGTATTCAAGTTTGTAGAGAGGAACTAACATGATGGTCACAACTTTTCTACATCAAGCCATTACTTAGATTTATTTATATCCCACGTGGTTGGGAGACTTCAGAACAAAGGATTAAGGAGAAGACCTGCTGTGCACTGTTGTATTTTGTGTTCATATTGCAAAGATGCTGCATACATGCTCTTCTGCTTAAATTAAAAATAAAGGGTCACCCATGTAAGAGGTTAACGCATCTTCAGCGTCCAGTAAGTAACAAATAAATGTGAGCCAGTGGGATCAGGCTCGTTAGACTTTATTCAGCACAGGACTCCATATTGTATCTGCACCGTGCTGTGAGGAAGGCCACAGGACTTCTTGCGTTTTGAAAATACTTGCATGGCTTGTCCATTACTGGGATAAACTGATTGTTTCAGGGAGGACAAGCCTCCAAAGGAAGTTGTTGAATATATCGCTTATAATGGGTGCAGATTTCATGCAAACTGTGTTGTGGTGGGAGAAGATAAATCGAGGCATGTTTAGGTTAGGAAGGTGAGTGTCAGTGTGGGAGGCTGGTATGGAATTTCAATCTTGCTGCTGAGTGCCATTTGTCTGGCTTAGCTTGCTGCATGAAAAGTATATCTGTGCTGGGAGTCGTTTGGGCTTTGCTGCTGAAGGATGATATTGATGAATACTGGTATCTGCTGTAGGGATAAATGCTGCTGTAGTTGATAGACTGAAGCAGTTATTGATCATGGTTGGTAGCAAAATCTCAGCATTTGACACTTTCTTTTTTCATACCATTGCAGTCATTAATGTTAAATTCCATTTCTGTCCCCGGGGGTGAAATAGCTATCACGTTATTGCATACAGCAGTGTTCCTCTTCATTCTGTCCTTCTGTGTCATGTGGTGCTAAAGATTGGAAAAAGTTCTGGGGAGTACAGTCAAACCTCTTTTATCTGGGTGAGCTGCCTACCTCTCTACTTTGAGACATCTTCCCCTTCCCTTCCCTTCCCTTCCCTTCCCTTCCCTTCCCTTCCCTTCCTTCCCTTTCCCACAAGGAAGGGAGAATGCTCACCAAACACAGAGCAGTTCCTTTCTCCTTGCCATTAGGATGAAAATACAGGTCTCCCAGCACTGGTCCCAGGCAGCTCTGATGAACCTCTTGTGAAGTGGATCCAAAGCCCCAGGGCCTCCCTGTGCTGCAATTGCCAAGAGAGGCTCGTGGAAGGAGTCCCGCGGGGATTCCTCTCCAGGAATACCACACACGGTCTAGTTAGACACAAAGCTTATGCTCATCTCCCCTGGGCCCCTCTTTTTTTCCATGGCTGTGTCCCATC
This sequence comes from Oxyura jamaicensis, assembly GCF_011077185.1. Lineage (NCBI taxonomy): Eukaryota > Metazoa > Chordata > Aves > Anseriformes > Anatidae > Oxyura > Oxyura jamaicensis. The sequence goes on from NC_048895.1 coordinate 102,805,060, forward strand.
AGTTGTGACTTGCAAGCAGGAGGACAGAGCAGCCAGCTGGGGTGAATGACGTCCATGCACATTGAGGTGTGCCTTTTTCTTATGGAAATGAAACAATTTTATTTTTTTTTAATGGCTTTTGTTTGGTTAAATGCAGCTTGCTCTGCCAAAACACAATAAAGGGCCCACTTTTGCATGAACAAACAAGAGGAGCAAAAGTGACTGAGACTGCCAAGTAAATTTTGTCCTCCTGAAGCTTCTCCTATGGGGAGGTAACAGTAGGGCCCCAAGAATTAAGATAAATGCAGCTAATTTCCCTTTAATGGTGATTTTATTATGCTTTCATTACAAGTAACTAGTTCCCTTTTCTAATTATATAGCTTGCTTTTATCCAAGAAAAATTAGCCAGTTTATGGGAGCGGACCGTTAAAGTCACTCATCTGTGAGCAGTTCATCGTGGTGCTGGGAGATTGCGAGTTTCAGAAGACGTCTATATTGCAAGAGGTACGTATAGATCTGGGGCTCTTGGGCTGTTTGGCCAGTGCTCATGACAGATGAGGAAGCAGGTAGCGGGAATGGATGTGCATGGCGAAAATGAAATGCACGGGGCAGAGAGCATGAACCCTGCACACATCTAGCATGTCTGTAAAGGAGAGAGAAGGAAGGAAAAGAGGAGAAGGGGGCACTGAGGAGCGAGACAGAAAAATGTGCGAGGGTGTGCTGCTATGTGGAAAGACTTCATCAGCTGGTGGTTTAGTACATTCAGCGAGAGCTCTGCCCGCTGTGCCTTTGACCTCTGCACTTCTGGCTTTTTATCTCCATCTTTTCCTTCCCCAGCAGCTGCCGTAGAAGCTGGTTTTCCAACGGCGTGGTGTGACATGGGGAGGTTGCAAGAGAGCCTCGGGTCCTGTGGGCAGCTTGCTGCAGGCCACCCTGGTTGGTCTGCTTTTCTAAACCTGTGCGCCTGTGATGAGCTAGGGATGCAAGCAAGCAAAGCCAGTGCAGAGGGGTAATACCTTTTACTAGATCAATGAACAGTTGGGAAAATAGACACACATTTGATCCAAAAGCATCCGTTCCTCGTGTAAGTGAAATGCATCCCTTTGCTCTGTGCTTTATAGCATTAAGGCTGATAGATATTTGAAGGTCAGGTGTTTGTACTGGAACCATAAATTTATTTTATTTTCTGATTCTAGTACGGACAAACAAACTGACTGGTAGGGAAACCATGAACAATTATACCTGTACAATTAGGTACGGTGGAGTAATTCCCCATGTGAGAACTCTGTTCTAGTAAGAAAGGCACTTTTATTCTGAAACAGTGTCTGCTAAGGGAGCACTAGCAGCAGAACTATAATTATCCGATCATTCCCAGTGTTGGCAAACCAAAAGAACGAAGGAAGTAAGGGAGAGGACAGAAAAGACAGGAATGCAAAGAAGGCAGACAAGTGGTTAACCAGCGATACCTGTGGGACAATGCAGTGCAACCATCCTGTCTCGTGTGAACTTTATTGGTCAAAATAAAGGCTGTAGAAAGAATCAGATAAGAATTTTGTTTCAGAGTAAGATTTTTTCTCAAACTCTCAGTTTTGCAGCATTCTTCTGTCAGCTTAACGTGGCTTAATGGGTATGTATTGAATTTTTCCTTACAGTTTGTAATGTGAAGATTCTCGGTTAGGAGTTTAATTAGGACTCGGTGCTGCCTTCCTTGTACAAAGATCAGAAATTTGAGAACTATGAAAAATGCTTGTTAGGTGTCTACCTAGCTATATTTATCTGCCTGATAAACAATAATGATTTATATATAGAATGAAATTATCCCTCAGTGGGAGAGGGGGATGGCATGCATATATGTATGTATACATTTATACATACTTTAGGCTGAAATGCTCCTTGACAAGCCCAGAACAGGACACTACATATGCATCCGTAATAACTGAGTGCATTGTAGTGGTTAGCATACAACGTCTTCTCTTTACTGAAATATTTTATCACTCTCATATGCCATAATTATAAGCAAGCTGCTTAATGATAGCCTGTGCTCATGCAAATTGTATCACTTAACCACTTGCATTAATATTGTAGGAAGCCTCAAATACATGGGGTGAGCATCCATGGAGCTACGAGCAAGAAAAAAGCTCTACTAGTGGAAGAGTCTCTAGGCAATGAGTCGCCTCCTACATTAGTGGGATGAGCTTCCCTACGGGAAGTTTTGCATTCTGGAGAAACCTAAATGAGAGAGATACTCCACTGCCCCACACCCTTCTTCTCTTCATGTACTGCTGCTGCTAAAGAGGCTGTAAAGCTTCCTGTTGAGATAAAGAGCTATGCTTACAATGTGTAGCCCCAAACCAGCAAGATAACACGCTGCCGTTTACTGTGTTAGGCAATGCCATTTCTGTAGCGGGTGGTGTTTCTGAATGGAGAGATTCAAACGGGGAACTGATCCGTGGATGAGCGTGTGAGAAGGTTAGTCTGAGGGTGCTAGATGTTTGCGATGGTAAAGAGCAATATTGGGAGTTTTCAGATCATTTTCCACATACTTAAACACTAAAGACTTTCAAATAGAGTACACTACTAAACTAATAACTAAATTCTAGTATTTATTTCATTGTGATAGTTGAAGGGAAAGCTTTAGTACAAAAGATGATGTTAAATGTATAAAATATTCCATAAATCCCTGTTTTTCTGATGTCATAGGTTGCCACCTTTCTTGGCTATTTTATTCAAAACTTTTCAAGTTCCCATCATGCTATTTTTTATTTCATTGGGTTATTTAGATGTAGAGTGATTTTTTTTTAATTATCTCAAACACAAGAAACTTCTCAAAGTCAAAGTTCTATTGATCAGTTATTTTCCAGCAGCCCCTCCTTACATTTCAGCAGATAACTCTGGACCAGGGCCAGCTGTTGTTTCCTGGCCTCATTCCATTTTTTTTCCCTGAAAATGAATACCCAAATCGTTCATCATTCCCATACTATGGAATCAATGTGCATAATACAGAAAAAATGTCAGGCTTTATAATGTGATGCAGAAAATTAAACTCTTGTTACTATTTTGGAGAAGGTTTTCCTTCTTAGAATGCATAATTTAAAAAATATGTTGTGGCTGTTATTGTGGCTGTCATACTATCCCATACGGGAATCTGTGTCAGAATTATAAAAAAAATGATAGAAGAGAACCCGGGCAGACATTGTCCTAGAACATGTCAGAAACAAACTTTTTGTGAACAAATGAATAAAATTAATCCTTCTCCAGGTAACAGGCAATTTGTTCTTCTTCAGAACCATAAAAACAAGTGGCTTAAACATGTTGTTTCCCCAGATATGTTTTGTCCAATGTGCCAGATGCATAATTTTCTTTTTTCTCTTAGATAGAAAAAGGCAATAACCTATACCTGTCAAGCCCAGAAGGCCTTTCTGCTTAAAATGGTCTTAGTTTTTGGGACATCACACTAAGTATGATGTAGTTGGTGTACTAATAGGCTTTCTCTTTAGACCAGCACGCTGTTGTGTTCAGCTTTTTGAACTGTGAGGTAGTTATACTATTCTAAATCGCTCATCTTGATTCCAAATATAGTCCTAAGAAAAAGGGCCTTTTGTAAAGAAAGTTGACTGGATTTAAGGCTCTTTAGGATTGGCAGGTAGCTGTCACTGAGGCAGAAAAATCCTAAATGAAGAAGTTTGAAAAGTTTGCAACTGTCTTTCCTAGGTAGCTGCCCAGGTAAGATTTAGGCATGCTGGTGGCAAACAGTCCATATAGCAGTGATGTGAAATGGCAATGACTTCTCAGACCAGCAGTTGTTTAAAAAGTAATTGGTACTCCGGTTTTATGACAAATTTACAAGGGAGTTAAGAACCCCTTTGGGAGTCTTGTGGAAAAAAAATAATCATGCAGTAATTAAAACTACTTCATCAAAGCTTTACTGAATATGTATTTATTCTCACAGGGCAATAGAAGGATGTATCCTGGAAATGTCAAGTCTGTTTTCCAAGATCTTGTTAGGACATTTCCCAGAAAGACTGAGGTAGGTTTCTCTCTTGTGGGTTTAGTTCCAAGTTCCTACAATTTTAAGCATAGTGGCCCTACCATCTCTTTGTAGCCTGCGGAAGGCATTTCCAGAGGACAATTCTCATCCCACTGTACCTTTGTAGGTGTCTCTTCCAGGATCCTTTAGCTGCACTCCTAAACAAAATGAAATAGGCTGAACATAAGGCAAAGTCTAGAAATATCAGAGTGTTTGGATAAATATTCATTATGGCTGAAGTTTACTCCTAATGGACCAATGCAAAGACTATGTACTAATTAAGTGCAGATTAAGTTCATTCAGGAGGCACCTAAAGTGGTGATCAGGCCCTCACTGTGGTCTGTATGTAGGGCTAATTTTCATACTGTCCAAGCATCATTTGTCAGGGGGCTGACTTCTCCAGATTTTCTCCTTTTATATCATTCATACTTTCATTTCATACATTTTTTTCAGGTGGAGAAGAATATTCTGTATTGCTGATGCAATTGGTTTTATTATTATTCTTGGCACATAGCAGTTTAATTGGTTTGAAGAAACAGTAGTTGCAGGCCCTGATAAGTAGGATGATTGTCATCAGGAGTCATTTAGTGCTTTGCTGTCACAGAACACAAACTCCCTGTGACTCACACTCAAAGGATAAGGCCAGATTTTCATGTGGCGCTCATCAGAAGGAAATGTTGCCTGTTGTCAATGTGTGCGTCTTTTGTGTTCAATTAATTGCTTTAAGATTTTTCTTGCATGCCCATTGTAAGTTTTGTATAATTTGATTTAGTCCAACTTTGCATCTGAAGTTCTTCTGTTATACCTCTCTGGACACTTTCTGTTTCACATGTATCTCTGTGTGATGGGAAAATTGGAAGAGAACACCAATCGCAAGGTGAGACTATATTGATTTAGACAGTGGTTTAATGCTGTCAGTTATTTTTTCTCTGTCCAATACTTTCTCATACTTTGTCAGCTTTTTAGAGTGTTTCTGAACATTGTGCAAATGTTCTCATTTTGCTAACCACATCAATACTGAAATGATTTCTTCCAAAGTTGTACTTCATAGCATGGAGTATCCTCTTTTTGTGTGTGTGTGAGTGTGTGTGTGTTGTCCACTCAAACAGCATTTGCTAGATCTGTATGCAGTTTTTCACAACCGTATCTCAGGCTTCTGTTTTGACTGTCAAATAACATTGTGTCACTTGTAAATTCACCCTGCTCGCTCTCTTTTCCAGATCATTAGTCAAGACATTGAGCAGTAGTCTGCATCTTTGGTCAGAGTGCAGTTAATCTTTGGCCTCTGTTAAAGTAGAGCATGTTTTCCCAACTTCTTGCCTACACCAGTGACAATGGCAGAAGTTAATGCTGATAAGGCAGCTAAGAAATCTTCTTGCCCCTGTAGACCATAGCGTTGGTTGAAGTTTGAACCCATCTGGGTAAAAGATTATACTGTGAGCACCTGTGGTGGCCTCAGAATATCCCACGGTGAGTGTTTCCTCTGGTATACAGGGCCATGCAGTTGTTGTTGCCCATAATTTACCCACCTAATTGCCACCAGTTGGCAGCTGAATTCTTGGATGGGAGGTGAAATGTGGGCTAAGATCATGGGTGCATGTTATGCTCTTTAAAATGGGCTCAATCCTGCCCGGTGCACTGAAGATTGTACACAGTTGACCATATTGCACGAGGATCAATGTAAGGCTTTCTATGCCTTTTTTCTCTTTCTCTCATCAGTCTTTCTAGCTATTAACAGAAAGGGGTATTTCTGCACATAGCTTGTCATCACTGCGGTTCATTCAACAAGCCTGGGACAGTACAAAAGTCCTACAACCCCTGGAAATTCAGCTCTCTTTTTTGTTGGTAATGCTATATTCCCAGGGCTTCAACCTAGGATGACTAAGTCCTGGCACCTCTTCTATTCCCAAACGATTGCCTGGCCCCTGCTCAGCTAGGGGCTTTCCACAGTTCTCATGCTGCTGAAATATTGATGCTGCTTCATTGCAAAAGAGCTACTTAATGCCCATGTTTAAGTGTAAGAGCCTCATGCGAGACATTCCCTTCTTTCGCTCATGTCATCCCTCAGACGCTCAGAGGCCTCTTGTGGAAGGAGGGGGTTGGGCTGTGAGGGAAGAGATGTGTGAGCAGATGGAGGAAAATGGGATCGGATATCAAAACACCAGGATGGGATTCCCAGCTGAGAAATCTGAAGAAAAAGAAGTGTTTCATTAGGTTGAAATAGATGGTTATGTATAGTCCAATTTGGCAGGGGATATCTACTTTTCAACACTTTGCTAAGGCAGCTTCTGAGAGAGCCACTCCTGCTGGCCTCCCTCTCTTCTCAGGTCTCCCTTTAATTACTAACAGTAGAAGTGGGTGCCTTTGGGGAGGCAGTACGAGGGATGTTGGAAGGCCCTGTGCTTGTTCACTGAAGGACAAGAGCAAGTTTTGAGCACACGTCAAGGTAGGAGCGTGCCTGGTTGGCACCTTCTGCTTCAAACACTGTGACTGAACCCTGTGATTCACCCATGCTGCCTGCACAAGCATAGCCTAAACCTCCTCCTATAAGCGAGCCTATTTGGACCTCCCTCCTTCACCAAAGCAGCCTGAATTTACCTTGTTCACCACAAAATGCTCGGTGTCTCTCAGTGAGACTTTCAGTGCTAGCACATCCACTTTATTACTGGTGAAAGTGAATCTTACACCTCTTGGCATCACACTGTCGTTTTTTAGCCCTGCATTACTTTAGCAAGGGCTTGTCATGCTGTGCTTAGCTAGAAATACCAGGTGCTCCTGTTTCGCTGCTAAATGACGGGCTTCACAAGCTTATTGCAGAAATTCTGGTGTTAATCCCTAAATACACAACCTTATACTACGAGGATCTTCGGTTTTGTCCTGCCTGTGTTACTTTTTAGCCCACTTGTATAATAACCTGCTCTTCCTCTGCATTATGAGCCTTTGAATCTTGTGATATGCTCTGGTTTCATTAGCATGTTTTCATTTTCTTGTACCAAGGTCATTAATGGAAGTATTAAATAAGATCTGTTCCAAGGTCCCAGGCTTGAAGAAGCCCTAATTGGTTGTGCAGGGTATGTTTTGTAGATAAACAAAGGACACGGCACAGATCCTCACGGGAGCCAATCAGCCTAATCCTGGTGGCTTCTGGAGAGTTATTCTGGTTATTTAGAGGATTCTGCTTCATTTCAGTCTTTTTCCTGCACACAGATAGCAAAATAGTCCCTTGTCCTGTGGCCCGAGTAGCTTTATAAGGACAATGAAACAATTTGGAAGAAGCCGTGGTTAGATGGCTAACACTAACGTTGAGGTAGAGGCAAGACAAAAATGCTAGTGTCTGACTGCTGCATGCATTTGCAGCCACTTTGTGAGGACAAAAAATAGAGAGGGTCTTGTGCAGTTGTGGGAAGAGGCAGTGGATGCACCAGCTGAGAGCCCTGAATAGCAGTATAAGGAGGCCTCACAGAAATGCTGTGTGCTCTCAGGGGCACAGTCAGAAACGTATTGTGCTCCTGGTGTGACTCAAACAGCCACTTGTGAAAAATAGATATGCCTTTGTACAAAGCATTAGTCAAGCTTATTGCATGTCTTCTGGTGTGGGGTACCATTATCATGATTCATGTGTACGTTTTACCTTATTTTATGTGCAAAATTAATCGCACTTTCTGTGGAATGGAAAGACATTTTCAGTGATCTTAGTAATAAATAACACAGAGTACATTGAGCTAAACATTGAGCAAAAACTAGTATTAAGCAATTGAAAGCTGTTAGGAATATTAAAGGCAATGGGCTCCAGGGGGCTTATCTGGCCCTCCATGATCCCCAAGAGCTGTTGGGCTGTAGTGTACCAGCCCTTCTCCTGCCCTTTCCTGTCTCTCTTCTCTTTATTAGCTTGATGCTCTGGGGAAACAAAAAGGAGAAGAACAAGGAGTTACTTTCCAGCTTATAGAGATTACCTCTGTGCAATTGTCCTTTTCCTTTTCCTTTTCTTCAGGTTTGCATCTCCATTCTCACAGACACTTTACAGACCTAAATAAACCCGAAGTTACAAGGGTTTCATTTTCCCAAATATTTGCTGGTCCCCTGGGCCTGTTGTACAAAGGCAGTGTCTTGCTCTTCTGATAAATCAAAGAGAAATTTATTAAACACAGCTTAGATTGTTAGTTATCCAGGAAAGAAGCAGGAGGCTTGAGGGCTATTAACTGGAGAGATGTTTTGGGGTATGTGTGTGTATATCTCTGTTAGGAAGGTTGATGGCTGCATTAAGTACAGGGTAGCAAAGTGCAAAAGAGGCAAATTAGTAAGTGGGTACCTTTAGGGCTCACCGTAGGTTGAAGGAAGGTCCTATCAAGCATGCTGTCAGCCGGCAAAATCAGGTTTTAACTAGCATAAGGACAGAGTGGAAAAAAAATACATTCTACTCCCCCAGAATTGTGCCCCCAGACTAGACACAAGCACACCTCCACCCAGCGTGAGCAGCAGCAGAGAGCTGTGTCAATGCGCAGTCTCTGTGCTGTTGGAGAGCATCACGTTTGGCATAAGTTCATGCAATTCCAGCAGGTCAGCATGAAGTACACTGCAAAATGACAGGAAAGCTGCAAAGAATTCCCTATAGCAACTCTCAGAATTGCTTTATTTTGGCAAGTGTCTGCATAGGCTGAGCTCAGCAATTTCCCTCATTGTAATAATTGATGCTGGCTCAAAGCTGGGGCATTAATTTAACTGTAAGCCAGCAACGTGTCTCTAGAAGGTTTTTTCCCCCTTGTTCAGTAAGCACTGTAAGAATAAAAGAGCTTTTCCTTCCAAGTGATGTGGTTTTCTTTTTGCTGTCTCTAGGCTTTGGCAAGCAGGGCGAGGGAGGTGATTCTCCCCCTCTGCTCTGCTCTCATGAGACCCCACCTGGAGCCCTGGGTTCAGCTCTGGGCCCCCAGCACAAGGACATGGAGCTGCTGTAGCAAGTCCAGAGGAGGCCGCAGGAATGATCAAAGGGCTGGAGCACCTCTCCTATAAGACAGGCTGAGGGAGCTGGGGTTGTTTTGCTTGGAGAAGAGAAGGCTTTGTAGGCCTTGAACATTTGCTGTGTAATGTGTTCTATGATACCTTCTGGAATGGTCCTTTCCCCAGTCTGTGAGGTAGAGTGATGCTCCAGCTGGAATTCAGAGAGAGAACCTGAGCTGTCAAGTCTTTGGGAATAATGTGCAGTTGCAGGACACGTTCAGAGAATCATAGAATGGTTTGTGTAGGCCTCACAAGGGCAGAGAAGAGGGGCACAATCTGTTGATGCAGCCCAGGATGCAGTTGGACTTCTGGGCTGCAAGTGCACACTGCTGGCTCATGTTGAGATTTCCATCTACCAGAACCCCCAAGTGCTTCTCTGCAGAGCTGCTGTCAATGAGTTCTTCACCCAGTCTGTCCTCATGTCTGCAATTGCCCTGACCCAGGTCCAGCACCTTGCACTTGGACTTGTTGAACCTCATGCAGTTCACATGGGCCTGCTTCTCATCCCTTTGGATGGCATCCCTTCCTTCTGTCGTACTGACTGCACCACTCAGTTTGGTGTCATCTGAAAAATTACTGAGGGTGCACTCTGTCCCACTCTGTTGTCTGTGTCACTGATAAAGATATTAAACAGTCCCAAGACAGACCCCTGAGGGACACTGCTCATCACTGACCTCCGCCTGGACACAGAGCCATTGATCACCACTTTCTGGATGTGGCCTTCAAGCCAATTCCTTATCCACTGAGTGGTCCACCCATCAATTCCGTCTCTCTCCAATATGGAGACCGGGATGTCATGTGGGACTGTGTCAAAGACCTTGCAGAAGTCCAGGTAGATGACATCTGTCAATCTTCTCTTGTAAACTGATGCAGTCACTCCATCATAGAAGGCCAGCAGATTGGTTGGCATGATTTGCCCCTGGTGAAGCCATGCTGGCTGTCTCGGATCACCTCCTCGTCTTCCATGTGTCTTCACATTGCTTCCAGGAGGACGTGTTCCATTATATTCCCAGGCACCAGTCTGTAATTCCCCAGGTTACCATTCTTTCAGCCTAGATTTATTTCCTTTACTTTTATTGCCATGGAAGTCCTAACATTGTATCCCTCACCTGCTTTTTTCCTGCTCTAAGCACCTGCTAATGAGCGAGCCAGGAAGCAGCCTGCTCTAAGGGCCACAGACTCCAGACTTCAGTATGGGATTGCAGTGGTAAATCAGCTTGCCACCAGCGAGAATACTGCACAACAGCACTTGGCTGTTTGCCACAGCACCAGCAGGCAAAAAAACCAGAGATAGCTGGCAAAGTTGGGAAGTAGAATACTGTGGGGTCATTTCAGAAGGATGCACCCATTTCTATGCTGAATGGATTAGACTCCTCCAACAGCTTATTGAATCTGCCTCAGACTGGGTTTAAACCTCTGTCAGTTGTCAATAAGTAAAATTAGCTGCAGGAGCAGGCCCAGTTAACAGCAGTTTACAAGCTCTCCCACAAGCATCCTAGGTGAAGAGAAGGCCAACATCCTTACTTCAGTGCCATTGATCTCTCTCTCAGATCAGAAGGCCAAAAGGGAGGAGGTGAACGGGCTTGTGCCTCCTTTAGTTGAAGTCATGGAGCCACATCTGAAAATACAGCGTTGCTCTTTTTCATTCCTGTGTTAGTATTTAAGCTGTAGTTCCACTGTTGTGCTAGTCCTTAGGCTCCGAGTGCACAGGAGAAGGGATTGCCATTCCCCGTGGGGCACAGTTGTTATTGTTTATTGTGCATTGAGTATTAATCTCAATGCTGTTAAACTCAATGAGCCTGTGAAATGTACTGTATATAACTCTTATCCCTCTGACGTCCCTCCAGCTGGAGTCAGGCACGGAAAGGAAAAGAAAGAAAGCCCTCCTTTGACTCATCTCTTACTGGAGGAGATCACTTTTGTTCCATTTCCCCACATTCTTTGCATTCCTTTGCAGTTAGGTCTGGGTCTGGAGCCAGCATCAGCCAGACTGAGAGCCTCCTGCAAAGCCACAGGCTTGAGGAACAAGGATAAACCTCAGCAAATCTTCACCTGCAGGAGACGGGGAGTGTGCCTTGTACAGCACCTCTCTTTTTGCACTAAAGAATTAAGGATCTGTGTCTGCGAAGGAGAAGGTACATCGGGGACAAATATTTTATGTCCAAATCTCTTCCCTTTCAGTGGTGGGGGAAGGAAAAGTTCCCTCACTCTGGTGAATATGGCAGGACCAGCAGTAGATTTGGTCCTTAAACATGGGACATCATATTATCCACCCTCACGTGTGAACATTCATATTCCCCAAAATCTGGGCAGTTCCCTCGCATACTTCCAGGAGGGTTTTCCACACATTTTAAGGTACACTATATACAGTAAGTCTTGTATGCATAGAAGGGGCTCATTCCCATTCCGGTTGCAAGCTTTTCCTGCCAAATATTTGAGAGCAGCTTAGTTCATATGGTAACGTGGGTATGCATATGCCTGGATGGATCTGCTCTGTATGCCATTTGATTTCTCCAAGCATTTGTCCTTTGAAGCACTCGTCCTGAGGAGACACTTCCTTTGTAATTTTAGCTGAGAAACCACAGCAACCTGTTCTAAGGCAGCTTCAACGCTGAAAGGAGGAACACGTCCACAGCAGTGCATCATACCATTAGGGAAAATAAAGCTGGAATGTTGCTTTTTTTCCTGCTCAAAGAAAGCAAAGGGAAACAGAAGCCTCATAACCTTTTGTATCAACCTAATCAAATAGAGAAATGAAGGGCATCAAGTAATTTGGACTTCATAGCTGAAATCTAATCTCTGACAAATCATTTCTAGGATGTGCATCATGCCTGTTAAAGCCATTACACTCCTGGTAACAGAACTTGCACGCTAATTTGCGCAGCCCTTGCCACGAAGCACCTTGGTGATTTTCCTTCTGTCCTCATTTTGCAGAGGCAGGGAGGCTGAGTCCATGCTAAAACGCGCAGTCTGGCAGTGAGAGCCTGTCTGCCTCGCCCAGATGTGTCAGTTCACACTTAAGAGATATTGAAAAAGTTCAAAGGCAATTATCTGAGGTGGAGCTGTGTGTTTTTTCAAGCATTGCTGTGCAACAGGCAGTGATGACCTGTGTGTAATATCTCTGGGAAGCGTCTATCACTTTGTCATCATGACTGTACTTGGCATATCGGAGGGAGTATCACCGTGTGCATGACTGCTGCTGTGTTTGCTTATTTAGTCACCTCCATGCCTCTGTCTCAGCCGAACCCTCTCCCGTGTTACAGGAGCTGCTGAGTGAGGACATGAGGAACTTTCTGATGAAGAAGCGTTCAGAGCACAAGAGGTGACTGCACCTGGGAGCACGGGAAACCTTTGCTTGCTCAGAGCAGCTGCAGAACAGAGGCAGCTGTTTGACACAGCCCCTGCTCTCACCAGCTTCCACTGCATGGATGTCACTGAGGTGCTGCTAGTGTCCTCTGGCCCAAAGAAGGATCACGTTTCTCTCACACAAATTTCCAAGCTTTGTCTGATTCAAGAATTAGATTTAGCCCCTGCTTCAAGCACTGTCTGAGAGCTTGTTAAAACTGTATGTTAATCATCCAAGTTGCATTCCAAAACTTCATTTAATTTCCCTTTTTCCCCCCTCTCCCTAAATGCAGTTTCTTGCTTTTGTTTAAAGTCCTCTTCCTTGCCTGGCTCGTTGTGCATTCCAACACAATATCAAAATGATTTAGATTGTGGTGTGACACACATTTAAAATATTTGAATCGCAAGCCAAGGACTGGTTTATAGCTCATCATTTTAGCTGGAATCATTAGGAACCCTGAAGAGAGCTGGCTGAGCCCTAGGCCCGAAACACCGTGCAGCTCCCTTTTGCCTTTCAGAAGATCTGTTTTCACCCTCAAGTTCGCAAATGTTAGAACTCCCTCGGTCTATGAAATAAATAGAGATTGTGTTAACAGTGGTTATGCAGCTTTAGACTCTCAATTCCTTGATAAATATCTCAGAAGCATCATTATAAGCTGTGGGAGCTGGGGCTAATTGGTATCTCCGAACTGGCTGAAGGTCTCTGACACCGGGAGGGAGAGCCAGGCCAAGCCACCAGCGAAGCACGGTTCCCCCTCCAGATGCCTTCAGCAGGTCCTTTCCCAGGGCACAACCTGTTGTTTACAACAGAGGAAGTATTACGGCTGAAACGCAGTCCCCAGGGGGCACTTCCCCGCCTCTGCCCTCGGAGGAAGTCAGACACACCTTGCACGTGATCTCAGCCGCTGCTGTCTGACCTGTGCACAAACCTGGGGTGGGCAGAGACCAAAACCAGCCCTTGGCTGCTGTTTTATCTCGTAAAAAGCTGCAGGATTGGTAAATGCATGTGAGCTCTCAAATGCTGAGATGTAAAAAGGCCGCCGGGTACTGAAGTGCTTTTGAAGATCACACCCGGCGCCTTTTCCAATCCAAAGGTCACATATTGCTCTGACGTATCTGGAAATAAGAAAAGCAATCCTTCTCCTTGATGAGAGGAAGCTGGCACTGCATGCTTGTACAGGTACACTGCCCGAGTGGTAACACGGATTGTTTCTGGTTGAAAACCAGAGCTCCGCATCGTCAGGACGCTGCATCCCTGCTGGAAAGTGCTTTGACTCCATCGGCTCCTGGGGCTGCTTAGCATCTTCTGAGAAGTCCTCAGCGGTTTGCAGGAGCCGTGTTCATTGGAAAACTGTTCTCTGTGTTCCTCCGGATTATAAATAGGCTGTGTCCTTAGCTAAGGGCTGGTCAGAGTTGGGTTCAGCCAATGTTTCATCAACGACGCTATCTCTGTCTCAGTTTTGAAGGCAACTAATGTTTCAGAAGTGCTGAGCATCTGTGGTTCCTGGGCCTCTGGGAGCTCAGTTCTGAGTTGCAATTTATAAATTCAACTATGATATTTGTTCTGCATTTGTTATGCAAGCCGTGAAATGTTTTTTTCATAAAGCTCTTTTGTTAACAATAGGCCAAGTTAAGATGCAATGTTTTTTACATCAAACGTTGTATTCAGAACTTGCTTTTGATAAATACTAAACAATTTGAAGGAAGGAGATACCTCCCATCCCTCCTATGATCATCACTATGCTTAGGAAAAGACTATATGGGAATCCTACATATTGGTTTTCAGAGGCTGATGAAGCCCCTCAGCGCTGGCTGTGGGGGGCTCTGGGCAAAATCTGCTTGGGGTGGCCAGGACAGGTCAGAGCTCACATAAAGAAAATATCAGAAATATACTTAGTAAAATACTCTTGCAGAATGGTGCCCAGCTCTATAACCAGCACAGAGGAGAGCAAAATAACAGGAAAAACTGGGAAAAAAAAATGAGCAGAATTCTCTGAAGGTAATGGTTTAAAATCTGCCCTTATATAACTTGTTGAAGTCACCCAACATGAACCAGGTCCAGCGAACTCATTCGATTGCTCATTCTATAAATAGCTCCCTCTCTCCAGCCGCATGAGTTTAAGGCTTAATAGTGGTTTGGCAGTTTCCAGTTCTAACAGGGACAAACCTGAAGGGTTTGCCAGTTCTCAGCGAGGGAGGAGCCGAGGCATGGCAAAACGCCCCGCGACTCATTTCCATCAGAGCACACATGCTGACTTAAGGTTTGAGCTTAACCCCTCCACGGGATTCGGCACACTGGGTGTTCAGAAAACACTAGAAAGCCTAACCCTCGGCGGAGGCTTCCTTCCCCCTTCCCGCCTGCCAGCCTGACTCAGCGCTGGAGCTTCCGTGGCTCTCCCTGCTGCGTGGTGGCACCTCGGGCTCGTGACTGGCAGGAGATCCCCGAGTTCTTATACATGCCTACTGCTGTGTGGTTTTCTCAGGCTTCTGAAGAATGGGAGAAAAGCACCCTCCCCCCCCCTTTTCTTTTTCTTTTTTTTTTAAGCAATTATCACTCATAATTTGCTTTCCCAGCTCAGCTCTGTGTTGCTAACTCAGCGTGGAGTTAAGGGAGGCTACACTGGAGAAGCCCGGCAGGAAAGAGAAAACAATGGCTTGGATAAAAAACATGCCCCCAGCCAGAAACAGATAGCTGGGCTTAGAGGGATTCCTGAGCTCCAGTCCCTGGCTGCAAGGCTGCTTGTGAAGGCAGGGGAGACATGGAGGAGCTGAACTGTGCGAGTACAAAGCCAGCAGCAAGGGAGGGAGCAGGGGAGAGCCGCTGGGCTGCAGTGGTGGGATGCTGACGGCCCAGGAGGATGTAATGGAGCCAGAGCTGTGAGCACTGGCTGTGAGCACTGCTGGCTCCTCCTGCAGCTCTTGGGGATGAGCAAACGGGGTGTGCCAGGGCTGGGAACAGAGAGGATGTGTCGGTAAGGGAATAGGCTGGGGGAAGGATGTGTGTGTCTGTGGGGTTGCACCTTGGCTACGTCACCCTTTGATTTTCGGTGCGGATGAGGAGAGGAGGGACATGAGCTCCTCTGCTCCCTGAGCATCCCTGGGGAGACTCCAGAAGGCAGGCCAGTGTCTGTGGCTCAGCAGCCGTAACAGATTCTGATTTAGTGCTTTCTGCCATTAGTCTTTATTTTAAAAATCATACCAACACATCAGAGTCATCCTTGCCTCTGCTGTGAGTCCTCCTGTTTGTGGAGGTGACATTCGAAGGAGGGCAGTGGGCTGGCTCCAGCTGCAGACCTGCTTAGTGTCACTGGCACAGCTGTGTGTGCAAAACAAGCACACCCAGGGGACCAAAGCATCTCTGTGCACAGCCTGTGCTCCCCAATGCCACGTGGGGAGCCCACAGGGCAGCTGCTCCTTCCCACTGCCATCGCAGGGGCAGCTAGCACAATTAACACCACCTCGCTGCCAGCCCCTTCCTTTCAGAAGCATACTCCGCTCGAACAAGAAAGGGACAATTATTTTCTCCAGAAGACACTCAAGAGGATCACGTAAAGAGAAAGAAAACTCTCAAGATTCTCCTTATGGGAATTTTTGATGGATGCCCACAGCCAGGAGTGGGGTTTCCACCTCAGTAAGTCACAAAGCCAACATACCTCTCCCATAGTACTGTCTGAGTTTGCCTGTGCCTCATGTACTGGCGAGGCCCAGGTGAACTACATAAAAAGTGGGTTCTGGTGACACTAATGGACATGATTTATTGGTGGGACCCTGCAGATCACATGGATGGTTGGACCTGATGATCTTGAAGGTCTGATCCAACCTGGATGATTCAATGATTCTCCTGACTCCTTCCTGCTTCCAAACATATTTTTCCATTGAGTTTTGGCCCTCCTCTGTTTTGCCGTAGTATCTCACCTTAGTAGTGTTTCCTTCTCCAGGGCAGGGCATTGTCATGGTCATCTAGTGGTCAGGTCCCTGTACATGTCCTTGACTCACACCACCACTGGAAATGGGATTCATTGGCTTCTCAGCTGGCCCAGATTTTGTCTGTGCTCACTTGCCCACTGAGGATGCTCTGTGACACCCATATCCTGTGTAAGGCAGTGCAGGAAGAACAAGTCTTCTCCAAAACCAGCATCCTGCATGGCCAGGATGCAGTCCTTGGCCAGGCATTTCCATCTCACACAAAAAGTGGAGGCCCCACTCTTCAACATCTAAAGCCATCATGAAAGAAGTGTTTTCCATTTATAGATGTTTCTGAGATCCTTCACCATGTGACTTTTCTCATTTTCATTCTCTGTACAGACAACATTTTTGTTCTTTTAAGATAAGGAGGATTGTTGTTAATTAAAAATGTATTAAATATTTTGTATTAAATATTTTACCAAGGAAAGCGTTTTAACAGGCATTCCTGGTTCCACACACTATTTACTTGTGATAGCTTAGGTAAAAAGTGTTGCTTGAGAGAAAATGTGATATATTTATGCCAAGACAAAATTTCTCTCAGCCCAAATTATTGCATTTACTTGTCTGTGGTCCTGATCAGAAGAGCAGTCAAACTAGTTCATAAATTGACTTTAATATCAATAGCCTGATGAAAGACCAGGATCCTCAGACTTTAAGGACTACATGGGCACTATTTTGTGGAAGTTGTGCCTTTAATATTAATATCCCAGCCAAATTTTTATGTATAGAATTAAATGTTGTTATATGGACTGTTCCCTGAATGTAGAAAGCATTTGGGGTTAAATCTTCATTTGGTGTAAATTGTATTTAATACATTGACTTCACTGTGCCTGTATTCGGTAAGTCCATATGGAAGTTACTGTTAGTTAGGGCTGTGCTTAGACACTTACATATGACGTACATTGTGCTGCTTACATACGGAGTAATGTCTATAGGAATATAGACTACAGGAAGCGATTTGTAGTTTGATAAATTGCCCAAGAGCTTGTAAGTCTGATGCAACGTACCCATGATGAGGGATGGCTGAATCAGGGATTGAAAATGAGCTGTCAGAGGAGATGTCATGAAACCAGACTTCATCTACAATGCCAGCTTCTAACCTCTGATTCAGCAGGAAGGGGCGATCTCTCTTCTCCCATGTTTTAGTATTTAAAATGATTGCATTAGTGCCTAGAAAAAAAAAAGAAAGAAAGAAAGAAAGAAAAGAGAAATACAAAGCAATCTGTTTCTGAATTATTTTTTAACCACAAATCAATTGGTATTTTGGGAAGATTACAGTCCTATCGAGTAAGTGGCTTCACATCAAATAATTTTCTTGGAAGTTGTAGAGTAAAAAGGTTAAAAAGGAAATTTCTGATCTTTCTTTTTTTACTAAAAATTGTTGTCCTCTTTCTTGGCAATATGCAGAGGGTAATTAAAACACAGCGGGCTCGTTTCCCTCTCCCACACTGCAGCACAGATCAGCATCTACCAGAATCAGGACTCATCTGCATGGGAAGCCAGAGCGCTGTAATTATCGATACACTGCTGCAGTTACACTGGTACAATCTCCCATGTTGATCCCCTTATTACAGGATAAAGGGTGACTTTTTTTCAGCTTAGTTTAAACTATGTCTTAAGAACCATCAGCTCTGTTGAAAATGGCCACTGTTCATATTGGAAGAGAAGTGCTCACGTGGGGAATTAGGTTGCCAGCACGATTAATTAATTTCACACCGTCCTTTATCCTGGCATAATTCCCCTCATCTGTGGTTGGTGTCAGGTTTGGCAGAGTTAATTCTTCTTTCAGCCTGTTTAAACTTCTGTGGCGGGTCTGCTGCTGACGAGCTGTCCAAGCAGAGTCCTATGGCTGGCGTTTCAGCACCAATGGCAGAAAAAGGCCAAAAGCTGCTGGTGTCTTTGCTGGTGCTGGTGATTCTTCCCCCACGGGACAGGTTGGTTATACCAGCACTGATTTCTGCAGGACATGACAGTGCCCAGAAACTTGCTCAAGCCCCTGCATGAAGCTGCACCAGGGCTGGCCACGAGGACGTGGGTCTGCAGGCCTGCGGGCTGCCAGGCCTGCTCTGCAGGCCGAGGGTCATTTCTCCTGCTCGTTTGTCCCAAATCATTGCACCTTAGAAACCAGAAGGATTCCCCTTCCATTTCCCAGTCTGGCTGGCAAAAATATATCCTATTTCCAGGTACAAGAGTCTGCAGTTTCTGTGCCAGGAAGGCTTTTCTTCAGCAAATCCACCCCGGCTGGCGGGAGGCAGCACACCATTGACAGCTATTGTGTTGTGAGTGAGCTGATGCCTTTTTACTATGTTTAAAGGCAAACTGAAATAAAATGGATACTCTTTATGTTATTATTAAATATATGCCTTCTTGGTTTTAATCCATTTCTGAAATTAAATTCCGTGTTTTTATTTTAGTGTATGCAAACCTTTGAAAACAGGTTAGAAATAAATACAAGAAGTATTTTAAAGTCCTTCTTCAACCGCTGAAAGCGTTGTGAGCAAAAATAAACCAAGAAACTTGTCTGGAAAGCAGATTTGCAGAAAAGGACTCAGGGATGCTGGTTGACAGTGAACCAGCAGAAGACTTCTCCTGGAGAAGAGGAGGCCCAGGGGGATCCCATCAGGGCCTGGCAGTGCCTGAAGGGAGGTGCTGAGAGGACAGAGTCAGGCTCTGCCCAGTGGTGCCCAGTGCCAGGACAGGAGGCCGTGGGCACAAACTGGAGCACAGGAGCCCTTGGACACCAGGAGCCTTCTGTGCTGTGCGGGTGTTGGGGCCCTGGTGCAGGCTGTCCAAAAAGGTGGTGTGGTCTCCTCCTTGGAGATCACTAAAAGCCACCTGGACTGAGCAACCTGCTCTGGGTGTCCTGGCTTGAGCAGGGATTTGGACCAGATGACCTCCAGAAGTCTCTTCCAACTTCAACCATCCTGTGATTCTGTGATTCTGTGCAATAGCTTCTGCCTCCCAGCTTGGCTTGTATGAAGGTGCAACAGCTTATAGGTCAGAAGTCTGCCTCCTAGGTTTCTGCGAGGTTTAAATCTGAGATAAGAGCATGCCCAACTTTGAAGCGTTAGACTTGCTCCATAAGAAAGTGCAGAGAAATCCCCTTCTGCTCTCTTTGTAAGAGGAGAATGCACGGTACATGTGCAGGCATGACCTCAGTTGGAAACGTGTAGCACAGCTCAGTGGGGCACTGACCTATGAAGTCAGATGGGATCATACTTGGGTTTTGTCCCTCTCCTGACACACCTTGAATCCATAGAAGGTGAGGCAAGCTGAAGCATAGTCCTTGCATCACCCCCAAAGCACAGCTTTATATTTTCAAGTGATAGCAACAGAGTGACTATAACAGATAGCTCACACCAGTTTCTCATACCAGAAAATCCTATTCCAGCTTGTACCCACACCAGGGCAGCTTCTGTGATCAAACTTGCTCCTTTTCCTGAGCTTTCAGTAACCTTAGAATCCTGCAAATACAGCCCAAAGATCTTGCTGAGTGAGAGGTGATCTGCAAATGTGATGATGAATATTTATAGTGCAATACAGGTTCTTCCTTTAGCTGTGATTTTCCAGGGGCCAGCTCAACACTGTGCAACAAGCTATATAAGATCTCAGCCGTATGTCACACGCCATCCTGTTCTGCTTCAAATGCAGGAACTTCTTTCACCCCATCTTCGCTGATAACACTGCGGGAACAGGGACGCACCTAAAGAATGAGCATGCCATAGTCCTCCTGGAGAGGGGTATCCCATGTGGTGGGTGCTGATCACATCTGCACGAGACTGGGTGGGTGGGTGGATGACATGCAGGAATGTGCAACGATGTACTCTTCCATACAGTTTGGGTCCATTCCCTTTCCCTCAAGGTATCCTCATGTAATAGTCCTGCTTCCCTCAATACATTTTCTTGACCTGATATGTTCAGCATGCAGAGGTGATACTGTTGATCTGAGTCACTCCCATGGGATGAGGCAATGCTGCTGACAGGTTCCCCGCATGCTGGGGCATCTTTGACAGCTGTTGCTCCTGGGATTGGTGGTCTGGGGCCGTGGGGATGACCATGAGGGCTGTTCCTTCCACATCTCGCTCCTGCAGCAGGCTGCTACACTTTCCTGTTCTTCATTAAATTAATTAACTGTGCTTTCTGTTTGATCAGAGGCTATTCACTCTGTATGTCCTGTATACTTTTTTTTTTTTTTATTTTATCTTCATCTCAGGTGCCTTTCTCCTGGAATAGGCAGGTTTTCCTCCAGTCAGCACTGTGCTTACAGCTCTGTTATAGCTGGCACTGACAGCATGCATCTGGGGGGGGAATGCCCAGGTGCTCAGACAGACCACCAAAGCATTAGGTTTTATTTATTTTTAAATGTACATTTTATTATTTTTTTTACCTCTGTGCAAAGGCACAATGTGGCTGACACTAAGCCAAATAACCATTGCTTCTGGACGAGGCTACCAAGAGAGGTAAAATTAATTTATCCATGCAAATGCTGTCACAAGGCTGAGCCCCCTGTAATGCTTGAATGCAAAGGTTTCAGAGCTTGCAGGACAGACTGAGTGCCACACATATCCATGTGGCCATGCTCCAGGACTTGTGATTTCCCACTGGACTCAAGATCCAGCCTGCTGTTGAATGTGGAAGAGGTCCATGCCCAAGAACCAGCTTAGTCATTGATGAAAGGTGTGATTGGGGTTTCAGCCTGGTTCTGGCAGTGCTGATGTTGTCACCTGTGCCCAGACAGAGCTTTGCCCTGTGAACCAGGCATGCTGTGCCCTGCTCTGCATCAACACCACCACATGCGCAGACAGCAGCAGCCTGGTGGCAGTGGCACTGCAATAGCTTGCCTGTGCTGGAACCCCAAGCCCCATGGGTGTGTGGAGCAAGCACTGATCTCTGCTGCTTTGGAGTCAGCCTGCTGGGTCAAAGTTTTTCATATGTTGGGTTGGTACTGTCTGTCTGTGCCACTCTAATTGGAGATGGACCAGTTCTTATTTGTTCTCCCAAAGATGGCAAAAGCAGGCATAAAGCTCTAAAGTGCATACAAACTTGGCATGATCTGATTTTGCTAATTCTATATAAATGTAATTACATGTTTGTGTCTCGTCTAGAGTGCATACATACCAGTGGTTTATCTATTATTGCACAAGTCTGACATTAATGCTGACAGAACCACAGCCCCAAGTTCTCATGAAGAAATGGGCTTCGGTAGGACTGATGGCTGACATAGATGGTGAAGGTGCTGCTCTGCGGTAACGAAGGATAGATTTGCTATGAAACAGTGAGTGGCAGTAGGTAAAAAGACAAAACAGAAGTTTCCCACTGCTGCCACCAGTAGTTTATCTCTGTGAGCATTGCCACCGTTGCATCCCTCACGTTGCTGAGCTGCCATTTGCCACTGGCACTTTGAAAAGAAGCTGGTTTGTAGAAATTCGTGAAGATGCACGGTCCCATAGACATGTCTTCCAGTGCATAAGCAAGGTAGGTGATGTTTTGAAGACTCTTTGAATGAAGTAGGTAGTGTCGTGGGCTCAGTTATGACATGGGCTCATGTCATGGGATCTAGTCATGGAGTGCAAGTGGTCTACAAAGTATCTGTGCCTTCCCAAACAGTTCACAGTCACCTGCTAGATTTTATCACAGTGCTGCAGAAGATGAAGCAACACTGGCTCACCCATAAACCTGTTGTTTAATTGGAGAAACACACTGGGAAGACTGTAACACACCGCATCTAGCTTTGTGATAGGAATACCCACATTCAGTTGAGAGCATCAGTACTGCTCTCTGAAGTCTTCAGCTTTCTTATGCTTGCTGTGACATTTCCCTTCCATCTAATGGCATTAATGCTACTCTGGGATTGCCTTGTCTTGTTGCTGGGATGCTCTTTTGCCCAGATTTCTGCTACAGTTGAATAATGAATGTTTTGTGATATGCAAAACCTGCCGTTTGAGTATTATTTTTGCTGCATGGTTAAGTTCCAGAGCCCCTTTTCTCCCTCTCTCCCTTTTGTGCGTTACTTTCCCTGTAGCGTGAGCCCATCTGCATTTAGTTGGATGAGTGGGAACTGTGGGCACGCAGCAGTACATGATCCCTTCCATTACATAATTAAATTGCCATAATGTATATGACTTAGGAATATGTCTGAACAAGTTGCTATGAATCATACATTTTTCAGCCCGAAACTGCCCTATTTAGCTTTTATTAATCATTTCACTGCTCCTACATTGTGAAGGAAAGCTTCCCCTTTCTTTAAAGACAACAACATGGGAAGGGTGAAGCACGTTTTGATCTCAGTTATTCTGGTGAAATAAGAGCATAAGATAGATTACACCACGTGCAGCTGAGATCAGAATCTGGCACAGTGTCTCTGTACCCCGTGATAACAAAACATCTCTGCAGTCCCAACCTACTGAGCTATCAGGATTAGCAAGTGAGTGGATGGACAATTGTTCTAATTCAATTTTCAATCTTTTTTTTTGTTTTGTTTTGTTTTGTTTTGTTTTGGTACAGATCTGCAGGGCCAGTAGAGATTTATTTGTTTGTTTGTTTACTTAATGGTCCTTAAATCTGTTGTCTTCTCCTCCCAGTGGTCACTTGATCCCTCCTTGTCTTTAGCAGGATCCAATTTGTCCTTATCAGGAGCTATGTCTCATCAGAGAGCAAGGATCCTGCCAAAAACATGGAAGAACTTTGGCTGCAAAGAAATGCAAGAAGTCAGTGGCAATGAGAAGAAAGGTCAATGTTTACTTATTTCCTCTGAGCAAATCTTTGTCTTCACTGGAGTTAATTTAGCTCTCACCGTGCGTCTTGGAGCAGAGCTCAGCACTCATTTGTCTGAGGTTCTCCAGTCTGGTTCAAGTTTGCAATGAGTAAACAAGGTAGCCGAATTGCTGCGTCTGGGGAGCAGACGTGAGTCAAAAGTGACACATCCCTCCAGATTAAAGAAACCTGCCTGGTTAAGAGCCACTGTTACAGTGCAGGCAGCATTTGGCGAGGTGGCATCCCTCTTCTCCTTGCCCAGGGAGCTGCCTTGTCCTGGCCACTGATGGAAATGCCCACCCCATGTCTCCGTGGTGGATGCGTTGCTGGATCTCCCTAAAAAATCAATGTCAACAGGCAATGGGTGATGGAAACTGGAAACTCTCCTTACTGTGGATTTGTGCAATTCACAGTGTTTCCTTTGCTTCTGCTGTGTCAAGTGGCAGTACTGTGATTGCATCTAAAGAACATCTTGGTGCTGTGCAGCATTTTACCTTGAATGAGTAACTGAAGCTGTGCAATGCATTTTAGGGTCAGGCTTGCAAAATCACTGGTGTAGCAAAGGGGCTGACTGCCACACGAAGGAACTGCAGGGTACAATCCTTCCCTGCAGAGGGGCGAGGTACTGCATGTGTGCATTTTGATGGTCTTTCCTCACATTTCATTATGGACCCTGCATGAAATAAATGGTGGATGCCATGGGATTTCTTCTGATTTCTCTCAGCAGAAAGAAGCAGCAGTTTGGAAAGGGAGGGGAGCTGTTGTCAGGCAGATTAAAGCACTTGCATTCATGCACGCAGGGACTTTCTTGGCACAGCTGTGAACTTTCTGCAGCTTTTCTTCTTCAGCTGGAAGATTCACCACTGAAACCGAAGGTGCTCCTCACTTCTGAACCCGTCAGGCTCCGAGGAGCCAAGTTTCACAGATGGCCGAGCACCTGAAGGTTGACTGCCTTGAAGGTGCTAAGTACTGCAGCAGATCTGGCTGGACATGACCCAGCAGGTCAGTGGCACACACGGAAAAACAACCCTGGAGGTCAGTCCTGCGACCACCTACCAACTGC
The DNA here is from genome assembly GCF_011077185.1 of Oxyura jamaicensis. Classification (NCBI taxonomy): domain Eukaryota; kingdom Metazoa; phylum Chordata; class Aves; order Anseriformes; family Anatidae; genus Oxyura; species Oxyura jamaicensis. Next base: position 102,829,188 of record NC_048895.1, read on the forward strand.
AATGCTGTCTTCCACTGCAGTAACGGCTGCTTAGACATTAACCATACACAGCAGTGTCCCCTGAGAATTGTAACACATTCTAAATATAGGGCTTTTGTCCAAGTTATTTCTTCTGTACAGCTTTTTCAAGTTACTTCAAGGACAAGGCCTTGATGTAATTCCAAGTGTACACAAAGTCACAGAAAATGCTGTAATGCAAGACTGGCCCGATATGAAGGATGATCAATGCAAAGCTCACAGCACCCTATTGTTCAAACACAGGGATCTGTTACATGATTTTCTTCATGGGTGTAAAAAATAAAGAAAATAACCAACACCTTTCCTTATTAAAAGTTATTGAATTATTTTTTAAATATTTTTTTATAACTTCTCCAGTGGAGACCATGAAAATGCCCGTCAAGGAGTTCAAGGAGTGCTCCAGGACTGCAAAGCTCAGGAACTTAAAAACTGAAAGAATTCATCACTTTTTCTTTGATTTCCACTACAGCCTTGTGACCCCGACAGGCAAGATATTAGTTTTTAGTATGGGCTCTTAACCACTTTTGCTTAGAAAATTAATATCTATCTCATAGTAATGGCTTGAAGTTAGCCCTCAGTTTAGATCAAGAAGTACTGCCCAGAGAAGTCACGGTGTTATTTATTTATTTATTTATTTATTTATTTGATGAAGGCCTACTCAAAAATGTGTTATTTCCTCTATTACAGTGCAACCCCCCCTACGTATCTCTGTTTAGAGAAGGATGCTTCTGCATTTCTCTGGATGTATACAGCTCCTGTGTAATACAGGGAGGGAATGAATGAGAAGAAATGGCAGAAGCTAAGAGCTATCATTCTCCCTACCACATCATTTTCAATTTTCATTGAATTTCCTACTGAAACAAAAAGGATTTGAACAAGATGTGCAAGGAGGTGCAGTTGACAATTCATGGCACCAGGCGAAGTGCCCAAATCTTGAAGTCAGACGGTCCCTCAGAAATGCAGCACCTGGCTTCTGTAGTCTGTAACAGGAGAGCAACCCGCCAGCCAAGGGCCTCAGCACCAGAGAAGGAGCACAGATCACTGTCAGCACCAAAACTCTTCTCAGGAAACTGAAGTCACAATTACACTGATTTAGAAGGCATCTGTAGTCCACGTTTTGTTCTAGTCAACCGTTGCTTTAATTATTTCAAAATGTGTCTTTCTATTTTTATCACTACTGATCAACCAAAACAAATCAATTTGTGTTAGATTAATGAATTTCCCATTGAATTATTATTATTTTTTTTTTCACAGCTCTCATTTTTTAACTCTCAGCACAGCCTAAACACCTGCCTTGTTGCAGATAATGCTTCCTTTTGCTTAACATGCAGAGATGTCTTGGAACGCAAGCAGGATAAGGATTTAGGGAGACTTCTAGGTTCAAAGAACAGTTCTGTTACTGGGAGTCTGCCTGTTGTTTGTGTGTTTGCTTTTAATAGCAGAAAGAAAAGCAACTAAGAAACCATTATTTTATATGAAAGGCGAGGGATCCAAACTCCATGAAATGCAGAGCTTTTCCCTCCGTGCTGCTGCACTCCCAGGCTCACAGCTGCAGCTGGGACGCGATGCGGTGGTTTTGGAGCCTGCTGATAACAGTCAGCATCTTCCCCCAGTGAGGCTGGGACCTGCAGTGGGATGCGGGCCCCGCAGACCTTCCAGGGATGCCACCTGAAGGCTGTGGATGTCCTTTGCAGCGTTGTGAGAGGTCTGAGAACAAGACAAGCGGAGAGCTGTGCAATTCCGCGTGGTTTCAAGGCATGGCCTTTCATGCAAATCTCTTAATAATCTAATTTGCTTACTTGCAACTGACTTGCTAGCAGCCGTAAGCAGTCTTTAGAAACAATATGAATTCTGTGCTGCCAAAAGGCAGCACTGGTGGCTGAAGCTATTGCTGCTGCTTCAGGGAACGATCTGCACAGCCTCCCCCCGCACGCTGCTGGCAGCCTGGCCAGCCTTTGAAGTAAGAGGATGAGTTATTTGGAAGGAGTCTGGGGCTCCTGCGAGCCTCATCTCACCTCCAGCGTATTGCACAGGCAGCAGAGTGGAAGGATTTAAGTGCCGACTGAAGATGGAAGCGGCGGTGCTGATCTGCAGGCTCCGAGCCCTGCTTGCTCCACGCTGGGATGCGCGGTTCCAGGCTCTGCGGTGCGTGACCTTTTCTGAAGCAAAGCTTGTTTCGTAGAAAAGGAAATGTGTTAAATCCAAAGCCGAGCATGGTTTAGGCTGAAGAAAGGCTTCCTCTCCCCAGATTTTTATGAAAGTGTCTCATAGAGCACATTCAGTCCAAAATGGGTTGTCTCCTGCAGGATGTGCACTTACAAGCAAGCGATTAGCTCCACAGCTTTCAGCCTGCGCTGGAGAGCTGACCCTGGAAGAGCCTGACAAGCTGTGGTGCAGCAGCCCAGGAATGCCAGGTGTGGGGACAGGCAGGTCCTGCCCCCGCTCAGACAGCACTTCTGGTGAAACCTGCCCAAGGGCACGGGCGCTCTTGTTCAGGTCACCCACAGGCTGCAAATCTAGGAGATTTTTGTGAGTGAGTGGCAGAGTAAGTCTACAGAGAGACCCTTGCTTGTGGCCTGACATCTAGACAGGACTCTGAAAGCATTAATGAATTCTCTTTGCAGCCATACAGCGTCCCCAGCCAGTTCCCGTGCTCCAGCTGCATTTCAGTTATTTTTTGTGCACAAGGAGCAGGAGATGTCTGTCTCTATCTCCTCATCAGAGACCACGAAGTGCACATAAATACAGGGAGCTGGACTCTGAAAGCTGGGTCCCTTCCTCCAGCTGCCCAGAGCGGGAGGGACGTGGGACATGCGTCCCACTTGGATTACCAATGGTTAAAGGGACATGAGCTCCTCTGCTACCTGCCCCTCTAAGAGCCTCATGATAAGTTCTGAATATGAACATTGTCAGGTTTATTTCTATGTGCCTTGCCTTGCCTTGCTTTCCCTTCCCTTCCCTTGCCTTGCTTTCCCTTGCCTTGCCTCGCCTTGCCTTGCCTTGCCTTCCCTTCCCTTCCCTTCCCTCTCTCCCCCTTATAAATAAATAAATAAACTAAAACTAAATAAACTAAATAAATAAATAAGATTTTGTGTGACTGCTAATATTCAAAAAAACTCTTGGCTCTTTCCCTGGGAAACCATCTGTCTTATACCTAGCAGGAGCTTGCACCTAAGTAATCTTTTTCCTTTCTTTTTGTGTGCTCGTGGAACGAGTTATTCCTTACCCTGGATTTCTTCCATCTCTGCCTCTCGTGTGGCTGAGCCGCATATGTCAGGTTTCGGCAGGCAGCAGGCTTGCTGCCCAGGTAGCAGATTTAATGAAACCTCTCTCTTTTGGCATCCAAGCAAGCAGCTATCCTCCCGCCTGTGCGCAGGAGAGGCGTGATGGTGTCACGGGCCAGCAGCTGTCAGATCAGCGACAGGCCTCGCAAAGGGCTTTTGGGGACAGCAGAGCGCTTGTGAGCGTCCAGTCCTGGATCCCGAGGAGCTGAGGAACTTGCTGACATCTTCATAACAGCCCCTTCATTCCTATTTCCTACCTTGCTGTCACAAAATGAGGTAAACCATTAACCCCGCAGCTGAACTGTGAACTGCAGCTATGTGTACACACACACACAGCTAGAGACAGCACAACTCGGGGTTCCCTTTGCTTCTCCCCCTTCTCCAAAGCTGCCCTAATTGTTCCTAACATTTTAGAAATTTAAGGGGAGAAGCTCAAAACTCATTGTATTGAGTTGACTGATTTTAGTATGCCGGGCTTGCACATTGCTCATCTTCCTTTGGTTTTTAGGCCACAAGACCAAGCATTGCTGCAGCAAAGCAGAAATTCCTGGCACCTGGCTGACCCTTGCCACAACAAGGTGGTCCACACTGGGATGGGACAGCACGAAGGAGGAGTTACTTCACTTGTTTATAGGCTCTCTGGGACAGGGGGGCAGCTGGAACAGTGGTGTGGGCTAAAAGCCATGCAACAATAATGATTAAAAAATGAAGATGTGGGGGTCTCATTTATTTTTGATGTCATTTATGTCCATGGCAGTAGCTCTCAGGCACGATGGGGTGTGCAGTGCCACACAGGAGGCACAGCAAACCAGGAGCTTGCCAACCCCATAGTGTGGATGAATAACGTGGCTGGACCCTGGCCTCACCTCTCCACCCCAGAAGCTATTGTGTGCATCATCTAAAGAGCTCTATTTCTGCAGGTATAACAGCTACCCCAAACCAAGACTGAATAAAGCCAGGTCACTGTGATCTAGTTTAAAGCTGCATTAAAACAAGAACTAATAGTTCTTGTCGGAGCATTCGACACAAGAGTGGTGGCATTCCCTGCAGCTGCCTGACACAGAGTGGCTCCAACATGAGCATTGTCCAGCTTAGTGCCACCAGAACATTTCTGATTCCTTCAGCTCGGTTAAAAACGTTAAGCACTGAAGGCAGAGTCCAGCCACAATCCAGTCCAGCCATAGCAAAGCTCAGCCAGCTGGCCCATAAAACTCTGGTTCAGAGGACAGAAAGACTCGTCAGAAATGAATTAAGGGTGTGAGAAGAGGGAGGTAAAAGAGGAGGAAAAAAGTAAGCATGAAATGCAAACTGTAAGAATTTCTCCTTTCCGTCAGGCTGCGTGATTTTGGGGGAACATGGAGCAGAGAATGTTTTATCTCTGTCCACGTTCTTCATCACGTAAGCACGTTTTAGAATAGATTTTAAACTGTTACAAATGTGCTTGATATTAAAATTATTTGGCCAGTGGTTGGCTAAACACATTTCCTCCTAGAATTTGCTCGCAATCCCCAAGATAATCCCTTGCTCACGGCACAGGAAGAGTCACCCAGCTCATGCAATGGGATTTTTGCTTTCTGAGCATCTGACTGTCAGTTCATTCACTCATTTCAGTGTAGCCAAGTGGCAATTTCCTGCAAGCCATGTCATCAGTGTTCATCTCCAGAAGTATTTACGATGCCTTTCCTCTGGATACTTTAGCAAGAATTTGTTTGTAGAAACATCAATGGAAGGAGAACAAACTCTGTTGGGCACAACCACAGCCCTTTCGGCAGAGGTTGCAAACCCTATCAAAGCCAAGATTTTCAGTGGCCCCTTATAACAACACAGGTAAAATGGCTTTAAGATTCATTCCCATTACTTCTTTTTTTTTTCAGTACAGAAGACAGACTGAGACTAGCCTCAAGGTGTCTGCGAATTTATGCATTCAAAGGAGGTTTATTCATGAAAAAAGTGCTGTTACAATTGAGGAGTGGTACTAAAATGCAGTCACCTCCTAAAGGAAAAGAGGAAAGGAAGAGGAAAGGGCTCCCTCCCACTTCATTATATGATGTGGAACAAGAAACCTAACATCTTTGCAGGCAGGGTGTCCTGTCAAGTCTCTTCCATGGAAATCTGTACGTCTGTCCATTTCCACCCTGATACAAAGGAGCATCCAGCCTTCCTCCTCCTTATAACCAAAATGTGGTGGTGCCACGTCAGTTAAAGGCTTGGCCTTTTGCAAATGGATATTGAAATGGAACATTGTGGATATTAAACCCCTGGTACAAAATTACTGCCTTAAAAAATGTACACTCCTCTAGCTCCTAGTACAGGGTGATCGAGGTGTGTCGCTGGGTGCCGCAGTACACAAATACTGATCACTCATAAAAGAAGTGCTTATGTTTCTTTGCACAGTTTGAATAAACTGGATTGAGCTCACAGTTCCTTTGCACAGCTGCATATTTTAGGGGCTGTTTTTTCTCCTGTTGCAATAATTTTGCAATTGTTACAAACAGAAAAGACTTTGAAGCTTAGGCCAAGCTTCAGAGTTGCTGCAAATTTAAGTGAAGTTTGATGAATACTTCCATGCAGTCAAATTCAGCAGTAGCTACTGTGAATAAACCAAGGATACTTGTTCACATTGGGCTTACAACAGGAACTAATGAAGGCTCCAGAGTAGGTGCTGGGGACCAAATTCTTGATTCCCTGCTTGTTTTCCACTCTGTCCTACTTGCACTGAACTGGATGAGGATCCCATCAATGTGCTTGTGTCACTTTGAACTTTCCAGCTCCCACTGGTACCAATTTACATAGCAGAAAGCAATTTCTTTCTATTAAAAGGGACATTAAGGTGATGTAGCTGAAATTGTTCTGGGCCTTAAATCTGTATAATTTGTTGCTCTTGAACAATTTGGCTCAGCTTCCATTACCACAGACTGACAGCAACAAACCATTTTATCCTGCAGGCCTGTCAAATCAAGTATTTTTTAGAGCACTCTTATAACTTCATTTCTGAAAGTGACTGTGACAAACAAGAGGCTGCATTAGACTCAGTGTCAATAGCAATCTGATTTGCTCCTCAGAAATTTCATTAGCCAAAAATAAATTAGAAAGTGACATGTGTACAGCATAGGGAGATCAAAACCATTGAAAAATTAAGCCCTCTTGCCTTTGACAAAGCAGCACAGTTTCTTGTACGTCCCTAGCAGAATCACTCCTGACCATCACCATCAGAGTCAGTTCTTCTAAGATGCAGTTCACAAAACCACAAAATGGTTTATGCTGGAAAGGACCTGAGGAGGCCCCGGCCCAGACCCGGCTCCAGCAGGGCCACCCAGAGCAGGGTGCCCAGCACCACGTCCAGGCGGCTTCTGAAGGCCTCCAGGGAGGAGACCCCACCGCCTCTCTGGGCAGCCCAGGCCAGTGCTCCAGCACCCGCATAGCACAGAAGGGCTTCTGATGTCCAGGGGGAACCTCCCCTGCTCCAGTTTGTGCCCATTGCCTTATGTCCTTGCTTCCTCTTCTCCAGGCAGAACAGTCCCAACTCTCCCAGCCTCTCCCCATAAGACCAGTGCTCCAATCCCCTGAACGTCTCGGTAGCCCTCCGTAGCCTGGACTCTCTCCAGTCTGCCTAGTTCCCCTAGGGGATGGTCTGCCTTGCTTGGATTAGATGTGTACTTTGTATTTGGTTGACTTTAAATGCCTTGCTTTTGAAAAATCTCAGTTTGCTGTGTGGTCCAGATCTCTCTGTCCTCCCCAGCGTTAGCTGCATTTGAAATATTACCAGCAGTGATTTTGTGTCTTGTACAGATAATGGATGAAAACTGGAGAGGTGCCAAGCTCCTGCTGATCTTCCAAAGATCCCATAGATAGCAAGTCTGTTTGATGAAGAAAATACTTTTTGAGCTGTTTATTAGCCACTTCTTCATCCACTTAATGCTTTATTAATGTCGCATACTGTATATTGATAACTTCTAATAAGAATGTCAATATGAGGCTTAGTAAAAGACCTTGCAAAAATCTATTATGTCTTTGCAATTATAAATCAAACACGTAACCTCATCAAAGAATGAAATCTCTTTGGCAGCTCTTGTCCTCCACAATTATGATTCTACTCTTGTCCTTTATCATATTTTTCCTTTTTTTGTCTGAAACCACAGCTCTCTGTCCTTCAGTTGTTGGGGCATGCTAACCTGCTATTTTTAATTTGCCACTACACCAACCCTCTCCCAGCCTTCACGACTTGCTCAGGAGGCTGAAGTTTATTCAATGTTACGACCAGCAAATTGGACATCCCACCTTTTTATTGTCAGCTGTCCTGCCAGCTGTAACTTTTTCTTCTAGGTACTTTGTTTCCTTTATAATTTTCCTACATCTGCTCCTCACTTTTCCAGATCATTTATGAGGGTGCTGTCATGTGAACCATATGATTCATACGATCTAAGCCCTGGAATAGATCCCTGTGGGACTTTGCTGGTAATATTCAATGTCTGAGAACACTGCCTTCCTATTCCTACCTCATTTTTTCTCTGTCTTAATGGTGATTTGCTCCTCGAGCAATGCTTTTCCTTGTGAAGAAACTAGCTTTCAGACTTACTCATGGAAAGTGAGGGCTGTTAGTGAGCATGAGACAAAATGCACCTTCTCTGCTCTCCATAGGAGAGCACAAATAGGTCATCTGCACGGGCTGTTACGTAGGCCACGCTCTCTGTAGTGGAACACCACCATGGGATGAAACAGCAGAGCATACGAAGCTGGCACTTAACTGAACAGAAAGAGATCACCATGAGATGGCTATGCCTGCTTGCTGGGGCTCTTCTGGCCCCATTCTTGAACTCCTGTCCTAATCTCTGAGCACCTGGCAGAAGAAGATTTAAATTTATATTGAACTCATGCAGGCTGAGTCCTGATTATGCATTTGACCGATGAAGAGATGGGTGCCAGGAAAATCACTGGGACATCCTTGTTCCAGTGCTGGCAGTGCTGCACAGCACAATGCTTTCATGATGAGAAGGGGAAAATTTCATCAGGAGGGGTTGAAGGTGGTGCTGGGGTATGGGTCTGCTGTGGGGAGCTTGGAGGTGCTTCCAGAAGAGCAAAGGAAACAGGCAGTGCCACCAGCACACGTGCCAATGCTGCAGCGAGCTGCCATGATGTGAGGCAGCGTAACTCACAGCAGCAGAAGCACGTATCACTAGACATCCTGCTTTCTTTCTCTGTGGCTACATGGGGCTGAATGAAGACCATGTGTCCAGCCTGGGACCACTCCTATCCCAGGAGAATGCCCATTAGCACAGGGGTCCTTGGGACTTTCCGTTGGCAATGCAGTGAGGAGCAAGTTTTTCCCCATGTTTTCCTTTGGAGCAGAAATCAGAGAAGTGGAGTCCTTTAATATTCTCTTGATGTGTGCAATTTCCTTTACACAGGCTGATGCACACCATAGCACCTCCGTGGCCTCTTGACTATGTGGAGAAGCTGTCTTATACAAATACCTCTTGTTAATAAGCATAATAGTTCACCTTCAGTGAGTAGTGAATAGCGAGCCGTTCAGAGGTCTTTGAATAGCCAATTCCATTATCTGGTGATGGTAATGGATCATATTTGCAAATGAAATCCTATTTGCCTGTATGACACCTTCTGTTCCAGCTAGATTCACATTCTGATATAATAAATTTGCTAATGAGCACTAGCAAAGAAATATAGCAGTCGTGGATATGAGACTGTGGTCAAGATATTTTCCCTGTAAGAATAACATTATTTTAAAGAATATAATAATGTAGTGAAGACCAAATGTTTCATCTGGGGATGATCTGTAGGACTTGTGCTAAGTCCTGGGCTAGCTTTGCTTAGCTGCACTGATAGCATCATGCTCTGCCAGTCCGATCTGGTGGGCTCTGCCTTGTTGGGTTGGGGGCTTCTGCACCAGAGCTGAGCTGTGTGTGCAGAACTGGAGCCCAAGCCTGGGCAGAGCAAGGGTTGGTGCTGCAGAAGCCAAGCCCTGTTATCTTGCCGTGGTTATCAGCATCACGTTCCTCTCTTCTCTTCTTTGGAGAATGTAAACTTCTAACTGGTGTGGCTCATGAGAAATTCACTCTCAGAAGAAAGAGCAGGGTTTCACTTTTAAGTACACTCCGTGGTGAAATGAGAGGTTGAGGCTACATGTTTGGATGGCCTCAGGATACCCAAACTAAATTTGGAAGGTTCTGCCTGCAACCATGAGAAAGAGAAATTCACTGATTAAAAAATAAATAAATAAATAAATAAATAAATAAATAAATAAATGAAAGAAAGAAAGCATGAATGCTGCACAACTTGAACAGGGTGCAAGTGAGCTGTGCAGGCTGCACTGATCCATGCCCTGCTGCTCAGTGGGTCTGGTGTCTACAGAGGCAGGCAGCAAAGGTTGTCCCTGAGGTGAGATGGTTTCCTGAGGCCTGGAGAGGCTGCCCAGCTCACAATGGCTTTTAGAGACCACTGAGCACCACTACTGAGCCACAATTCTCTGCATCCACAATATGTGCCTCCTCCCTAAACCCTCCTGGGGCTATTTCCCCTCCCTCTTCTCCACGAGATCCCAGGTCCCTCCACACTCCTTACCTCTGCCATCTGCCTCACCTCGGCCTGCTACCCCACAGCCCCTCCACACCTCCTACCTGACTCCAAATGTGCACCCTGGGCCCCTCGGTGTCCCCAGACCCCCCACCACTGCAGCAGCCACCCTCCACCCACCCAAGAAGACCTCCACCATCCCATTTGCTCATCCTGTAGGCTGGGCAAAATGAATCGGAGACGACTTTGGGTCCCTGTGCCTGGTGGGCCACTTGGCTGCTCCTCTCGGCCTCTGGAGGGGCTGCATGCCTCCTGCTCCCCCTCAGCGGCTGGGGGGCTGGCCTGGTCACCCCAGGCTCATATGCTGCACGGATTTCTTCCTAGTTTCTCTGAAAATGTCCTCCTTCGCCCTGAAGCTGCCCAGTTGCTATCCGGGAGAGGGCTGGATCTGGTCAGGAGTTAGTTGCAGTCCTTCTGGCAAGGGTAGGGATAAGATTTAATTTTTAAGAGTCCCAGTGGATATATATCCTTGAAGAGGAATGCTAAGAAACAAAATGAAATTCATAATCTACTGCTGACAAACCTAAAAGCTTTCCAGTAGAAAACAGCCCTGCAGAGACAGCATAAGCTTACACTTCTCCCCACTCTTTGTTGTATCCAAGATTTCCACAAAAAACGGGCTTTTTTTTTCTGATCTCTGTAACAAATCCTGCTGATTCTACATAGTGAAAGAGCCTGGATTTTAGTGAGGGAATGCACATAGGAATAGATGACCTTGCACGAACAAAACATTTTATTTTCAGGTAAATATCTGCAATAAACAGGAGGAGGGAACTGATGCGTGAGCAGACCTGTCTCAGCACGGCAAAGGTTTTCACAAGACCGTAGCAGCTCCTTAGCACTCACAGTTTGGAAATGGTGAGTTGCTGATAGCAAGTCAGTGTTTAACTCCCTGAAACCAAAGGGTTTGGTGCAAGCTTTAGCAGAGAGCTAACGTGTGAGCTTGGGCATCAGGGCTGAGGATGTGCTCTGCCATCAGGTAAATACAATGAGCTTTGGCCAAGCTAAAAAGCAGGAATGTAGAAAAATAAAAAGCTTTAATTTGTGTTTTGAAACACAGTCTGTGAGAAATTCAAGCCTGCAGCTCCAGTTCTTCAAAGGAAAACATTAGATAAATATTTTTATCTAACATGTTTGTAGCAAAAAGAGTTCTTATTTGGTAGCTGAATTTCCTAATGCAGGATGGTTTGTGTTCCCTGGTACTCGGTACATTATTCAGGGGAGGTGGCTTCCTCTTATGGCATTGTTATGGTGTCAGGATAGCCAGATGCAAAGCATATGTAAAATGTTCAGGCTGCAGAAGGCAGGCAGTGCAGAAATGTGCTCTGCAGACTGAGAGGTGTTCGGTTCCTACACGGCTGCAAACATGTAGAATTTATTGTGCTGACCTTCACCTCTCGATGCACCTGGCAACTCTGAAGGCTCGTATCAGTGGATTGTTTTCCCCCCTGGGAGGACGATGCAGATACCATGCAAAGTGCCTGGCTAAGCCCTCCACAGCATGGGGTGCTTTTCTCTTGAGCTGGTCCGAGCAGATGAAATGAATTCCTACCTCAAAACCTTCTCCCATCTTTTAAGAGGGCAAGATGGCTATTGCCTCGCTAACCTTCACTAATGAAAGCATTCAGTCAACGCATACTCTTATTTGCAGCCTTAGCTTTTCATATCCTGCCTTGCAAACTGCCTTGGGAATATCTGAAAAGTCCCAGTTTTTCATTTCTTTACGACAAGCTGTTTTTTATTTTCAACACAAGAAGATTTGTGCATGAACAATTTGCTCAGCAACTACTGATACCAGGCAGTTCTGAGGAGGCTACGTTCAATAGGAAGCCATAGGGCAAGTGGGTGTAAATAATCCTACAGATATATATATATATTGTTCCCTGAAAGTGATTGATATTAACTCATGGTTGTCACTGCAGGATAAGCTGGGCATGAATGTACTCTAACGGCTACTTCACATCTTCCTCTGTCTTCCATGCTACTGACCACTGCTTGACACTGGAATCTAGATTGCTTGGCTCCTTGATTTGTTCTAGGAGAGCAGTTTTGGTGTTCTTCCACAGCTTCTGATGAATACCTCACTCCACCGTCTCTCTCACAATCCCACGTTTTGTAAGGGTATCAGAGCAGTGAGTTCTGCTTTGTAATAAGAGTTCAAAGCAGGGATCAGAAATGTTCCTATGGATTTGATTTCATACAGAAAAAAAAAAAAAAAAAAAAAAGATCACAAGATAATAGATCTTGATGGGATCTGAGGATGCTTTCTGGCCCACCCCCCTGCTCCAAGATAAGGATCAGCTCTGCTTAACAAAATACTGGTGAATATTTGGAAAAAAAAAAAAAAAATCAAAAGATCAATTGTGGCCAACTTTGCCCAATGAGGTAACCAGACCTGTTTTGTATATGCCATCACCCATGTCTACTTTGTGAGCACAACTTAGGCACCCATGCTTCAGAACAGTCTAGTGAGAAACTGCTCTGCCACCCCATTTCACTTCCGAAGGCAAAATGGTCACTTTGCTGCTGGATTTAGACAAAGGTGCCTTACGACAGTCAGAATTTCCCAAGCAGCATTTTTAGGCTGTTTATGCAAACATCATATCCTGGGGGTGAGGGCTGTTGACACGCGGATGTAAATGTCCCATGGATGACGCCGAACGTTGTTACTGAGATGTGGCTGCTCAGGCACAAAGTGTGACCCTCGTGTCCAGGAGGTGCCAGCAATGTCTGCTGCAATGGCAGCAAAGCCACCCCGAGGTTGTCCTTTCAGGGAAGCTCTGTGTCAAGCAGAGCCTGGAAACGAGATCTATTTCCAGCCCTGCTGCATATATCTCACCTTGCCCCCACTTACATTCTGTCCCTGTCACTCCTGTTACAATATGAGAATAATATGGTCAAACCACCACAAAACCACCACATATGGCAGGTCAGCTGGTGAGGGCTGGTGCCAGGTTTAAGCAAATGGAATGTCTAAAGCCTCAAATGTACACACACAAGTGAAAAACTCTCTACAAGCAATGTCATTTTATCATCGCAGTGCTCAGGAGGCAGCAGCACTCATAGCACTGTGTGCTGTACCTGGTGTTTGGTTCTCAGAGACGTTCTCACGTAAGTGAAAGGAACTCTCACAGACTGCACATGGATGTGTTTTCCATTTAGCAGCTTCTCCTCGTGGTGCCCATCAATGTTCAGCTGAGCAGCACAAGAGCACCCTGTAGATAACCCTTGTACACCAGAGATCGCCTTGCTTTCACAGCATTTGCAGGCTTTAATCCGAGACAAAACACATGATTGATATTCCACAGCTTACAGAGCCCAACTAATGCCTCATGATTCATCTACGATTTGTAAGTGTGCACTTGCACCCATATAATGATGGGAAGGCTTGGTGACTCAGGCGTGATTTAACGGGTGTGCAAAGTTTGCTCTGTGTGTCACTCCACAAAACTTCAGGCTGTGCCGATGAGTTCACTGCCTCGTGTGAGTTCACTGCTTCGTCTGTGCCTCCAGGCAGAGTCCCCAAAATCCCCACTAAGAGCAGCAGGGGGGCAGAAGGGATGCCCTAAACCAGGCATCCCGTCCTCTTGGGTGGGATGCAGGAGGTAGGGCTGGCAGCACAGCCACACATTCTCCGGGGTTTTGTTCCTGCAGTGCCTTCTCCAACAAACAATTGCTATGGCAACCTCCTCGTTGCATAAGTCTTCTCACTTCCTATTTATTCTAAAGCATGGGGACAGGCTGCGACTACTTCAAACACTTACAAATTTAAGCCATTAGAGGCTTCAGAAGAGAAGGAGTGGGCAGCGGTCAGTGCAGAGAAACGTGATCGGCCCAGAGCACGAGACGAGCCCTACGAGGCCTTGTTTACTTGCAAATTTCATACCCAAATTTCAGGCAAGAAATGGTAGTTTTCCTGGTTGCTATGGTTTTCTGATCAAAGCAAAGGGAGGCGGATAGGGGATGGCCGCTGCGGTGTGCCCAGGGCTGGGGCAGATGGACCGGCTAAAGAGGAATATCTGTCAGCAGGCAGCTCAGCTAAACCTCAGTGAGGTACAAGAAGGCAGTTCAACAGGAAGGCAAAAAGACAAAACAAAGCAAAGAATCCAGGACAGGCCGTGACTGCATCTCCTGCATCAGGCAGGGTTTGCCACCAGGCATAGAAAGAAACTCAGGCGCCTGCAGGTCCTCCAGGCTGCACTTCCCCTGATTTTTTAAACACTTAAAATGATTACTGAGATTTGTTTGTTTGCTTGTTTGGTTGGTTGGGTTTATTTTTTCATCTGCCTGTTATTTTTAAGACATTTCTATACAGGAATCTGAAGGAAAGATTCACCACGAGAATTTCTGCGAACAGTCACCAGAGCTCCTGAATGCCCCCCTGCCCAGGTCCTGCTTGCTTCCTGAATCACCAGCCTTCATTCTCTGCTTGAAAGAGCAGTTTGTCATTGGAGAAGGAGTAACTATGGTATTTCCAGAAAGATCTCTGTCTCCTCTGTGCTTAGAGGGTCTGCCTTATCTCCTGGTACAACGTGAGCAGCAGCCCTGAAAAGGAACATCTCAGCCTAGCTCCTGATCAGACGTTGTTTGAAAACTGATCTCTCCCAGCCCAGGCAGCCTGCGAATCTCTACATCTGAAGTCTCTTCCTGGCCCTGCCAAGCAGGACAAATTGGGGAAAATAGTGTGCACTGCCTGCGCCTGACCTTCCTTGTATGCAAAGTGAGGATGAGATAAATTAATTTGTTGGGGCTTATGAGATTTGTTAGAATCATCTTTTGAGATCTGATTAGCAGGACAAAGTTCAGGCATTTGTTGTTGTTTTTTTAGCTCAGGTTGCTCTTTGTAAAAACAGCTGCTGTAGCCGTGCTCTGAGGCTGCTCGTGTGATGGCTGGATGGAAACCCCTGGATGCAAACCCCTGGAAGGAAATGAGGAGCGGTGGAAGGAAACCACAGACGTCCAAGCAGGAGGGAAGAGGCTTTCCTGCAGAGGTGAGTCAGCTCCAGGGGAGCAGGGCGGCTGCATCCGAAAATAACCGCACCAGCAAACAGCCCCTCACCGTTGTGCAGCGAGCATCACCCCCCTGAGAACCTCGAAGACTTGTCGTTGAGTTTCTTCTCCTCTTTATTCATCGAGCTGGCTTCTCATTGCACCAAATGCCACCAGACCTGTGCTTCTGTTTTTGGAGTGAATATTAATCTGGCCTTTGAAAAAATACCCTGGCCACACTCGTCTCTGGGTCCACAGGCGGTTCAAAGAGCCCCTGAAGAAGGAATTCATTCCCAAGGGTCAATTTCTATTGCCTCCAATTTTTGAATGTGAGTTGATTAGCGTGTATTTGCTCACAGGTTCAAGTAGTTCTCACTAATCACTCTCCTGCATTTAGCGTGATTATACCAATTCAGAATATTCCGTTCTGTGTTACTGTCAGTGACAAACATCCCTTCTTTAGTTTTCCTATAGCAGCTTTGCTGTTGAAAGGCAAATGTAATTGGTGATGGGCATAACAGGAATATTATCCTGAGCTATCAGTCCCTGGCAAGTTTAAAGCAAAATCTTAACTATTGCTAAGTAGAGAAGCAGATCCCTCTAAAATCTAGATTTTAACATGGTTTTATTGACACAAAGTTGGCAGTTCAATTACCCTGTAAGAGGGGAAGCTGGTTAATACCCAGGACTGCCACCAACATGAGAGTCTGGGAGCAGCATAGAGTCAGGAGTGATCACTCATGCAGAGAATCCAGCATTTCACCTATATTTGTTCATCTTGGAAGGAAGGGAGGAAGGGAGGAAGGGAGGAAGGGAGCGAGGGAGGGAGGGAGGGAGGGAGGGAGGGAGGGAAGGAAGGAAAGGATACCAGCTGGCCTTTGCAGATGATGTGCTGCAGAGACTGCAAATTTACCCCAGCCCAAACAAGCATTTTGGGCAGATTTGCTCCATGTATTGTAGGCAGGGAAAGCATGAGAGGCCAGGAAGAGCTCCTGTCTCTGCTGACCCGCTGGGGGCATGTGAGCTCCAGGAGCTTCAGTGGGGTGAACTGATCTCAGGCTGCAGCTTCTGTGCCACTGGGATCTCAGAGAAAGGGAAGAAATAAACAGCTTCAAATAATCAGGCTCGTAAGGAAACAGAGCCTTCTTCAGGTGACCTCAACTCTCTTTCTCATCCTGACAAATGTCAGCGATATGCCAGGAACATCGCTGTACCGTTCAGCATCTCTGTGCTCATTTGTTTTCGGTTACAGACCAGATTTACCACATCATGACTGAATGTAGAGCTGTCCCACTTGCTTTTGTACTTCAACACAGGTTGAAATAAGTCTTTTCACTCCTTGACATGGCCACATAATGCATTTCTTGACATTGATTTAACTTTTACTTGGCTTATCTTTCCTGTGCTTTTGGAGGTCCAGACCAGAGTCCCTTATAAAGAGGAAAATAGAAATAATCTATCATTAACAGCTCAGTTAGATGCAGCTGTTTAATACATAGCTTCAGACCCTTTATTAGTTTATAGTTATAAATGAAAACTCAGCATACATAGAGGAAAATAATTACCATTGAATTACCAGGCCAAACCAAGCTTATTTTCCACATGCCAAGGCTTTCCCTCCCTTCTCATCTCCAAAGCCTTTCTTTAAGCATCTTCCACTTTGGGCTCTCTAGGACAGATGGACCTTTGCTGGACAGGCAGTGCCTTGTCTGTGATTTTGTAAGCTCACCCTTCCATTTCATGTCAACATAATTCCTTAACACATTAAACAAGGTTGGGTGCAGGACAAGAAAACTGGAGAAGCCCGCCCCATTCCTTGCACAGGGCAAAATAAAGCAAGGATGGAGCCAGTCCTCATGCTGGAAATCCAGACAACATCTTTGGTTTCGATAGGTTTAGGCCAGATTCAGCCTGAGACACTTCAGCAAATTTTCATGTTGCAGTTTTAAGAAGAAACATGCACTGGGATCTTCAGGCAGAAATGTGGACATCTGTGGATGTTCAAGTAACCTCCATGCACACATTGTCAGCAGTTTGAAATCACAAGTCAGAGCAAAGGGGCAGGGAAAAATCATTTTTCAGGGACTGTAACAGCCAAGGGCAGAGCTTTCCATGGTGAAAACAAAGGTAATCTGCTGAAGCTGAGGTTACTGTACGCAGCAACATGGAAAAATTGGGAAAAACATGTCTGTAATGTGAAAGTAAAAGCTAGCATAGGCCATTCCCCAGGAAGCCAGCCTGAAGGTTTGTCTGGGCTACCAGTGTGCCTGCAGCCCCAAGGTCTCCATCACTGCCCTGGGAAGATTTGGCACCCAAGCCCTGTAGGTGGAAAACCATTCAATAATGGTATTGCAGATAAAAAATAATAATAAAAAAAATAATAATAAAAAAAAATAACTGTTCCATGACAAGCAATTCTTGAAGGGTTGGAAGGGTCAAGTAAAGACCCTACTGTGTTGCTTCTCTGAAAAGAAAAAAAAAAAAAAGTTTTTAATCACACTGTAAAACCACTCCTAGCCTGGGCTCCATTTTCACATAATTCAGAAACTGGTTTCCTAGCATGGACAAATACAGGATTTTCCAGGCATGCCACAGCAGCACACTTTCTCTGGAATTTCTGACAAATAGGCTTGAAAGGGGTGAGGCCACATTCCCAGATAAAAATGAGGATTGCAGGGCAGGATGCGTTGTGGAGGAGATACCACCAATCTGGGTCAGTCTGCCTTAAAACCTCACTCGCTCACCAACAGTTGTGATCTGTTGGGATTTTTCTGGTGACTAGCACAGAATCACACAGGATGGTTGGATTTGGCAAGGACCTCTAGAGGCCCCTGGCCCAGCCCCTGCTCTAGCAGGGCCACCCAGAGCAGGGTGCCCAGCACCACATCCAGGCGGTTTCTGAAGGCCTCCAAAGAGGGGGAAAATCCCTATTACACTGATTTGCCACAGCAGTGCTAAGACACGAATGGGCACACCTCTCCTTGCAGATCTCCCTTGCAGAGATCTAACCTCCTTTTCCTACAAAGGATTTCATTTTCCTTGAATGGGTTTTCTGCATGTTTGTTGGAAAAGCTTGGATCCCTGCAAACAGGATAATCATCACTTCAAACAGCACGTTCTGAAGAGTGTACTTGGAAACATATAGCACCAATATTGTGAAACTGTAAGACTTGCAGGGCTCTGCACACGTGGAGATGTTCACGGTAGAAATTTAGCAGATGTCTTGTTAGGAGTGGTGCCTAGCATATTATCTGTGGGAGAAGAACAAAATCCTCTGGTATTTCGAAAGCAGAGAAAGAATAAAAGCACAATATTGTCATGTGAACTAGTGGGAAAGCTGACTTGGTTGAGCTCCTTGTCATGAAATGTACTGAGCACAAATTTATTTATTTTCTGGACAGTACACAGCCTGTGAGCTGGCTCTTCCTTTCCTTGATTGTATTCACTGACCCTTTCATGCAGATTGAATAAATGACAAATTTTCAGCCGCCCAGCTTTCCCAAGTGTTCGCATCAACTGCACATGCTGCAAGGCCATTCCCTATGACAGTGGTGTACTTACCTGCAATTCAGCAACTGTCCCTGGTATTTTTGCAGCTACAAGAAGATAAATCCTTAATAAGCAGCAAATGTGGATTTGTGCTAAAATCAGGGAATCACCAGTTTTGCAAATGTGACATTAATACCCAGCAATTCTTTGAAAGCAAACTGTTCTGAGCTGCTTTCTCCCAGACCTCTTAACCCTCTCCATGCTAAAGCTCCCCTACACCAGCAGTTTATGTGAAATGCATGGATTATTCATGCTATTTACTTGCAAAGCCTTGAAGCCAGGGAAGGGACCAGAAATGCTCTGCGTCTCCCTGAGCCAAGAATGTGGATTTTCTTGCTGTTCATCCCCAATTCTCCCACTTTATCTGGTGACTCAGCTGCCTGATGCAAGGGTTTTACAATTACAGCTTTGCCGACGAGCTACGCCAGGTTGTGCGCTGCCAGTTTGTAGACTTCACATGCAATTTTGACAAATGTTTGTACTTCGCAAATTCATCTCTGAAAATAAGACAGCTTTGCTGTCATATTTTGTGGGTTTTCTGGCTGATGCACCCCAACAACCTGAACATGAGAGCCACCTGGAAGCCAAGACACGAGAGCCAGCAACAGGCCACACCAAGGCCCGGTTCTCCTCTTAGCAAACACTTGGGCATTTATTTGCTTAGCACAAGCAATAACCTCAGGGCAGGAGGGATGGAAGGTCCATGCAAGCTACCTCTGAGTGCCAGTGAGTCCCGGACAGCACTTGGTTTTCATGGGCTCAGCTCGGAAATGGCCTCCTCTGCGGTGCTGGCCCACCAGGGGCGTCCTGCTGCATGGATGAAGCTGTAACGGAGCAGCAGAGGAAGGTTCCCACTGTTTGTGCCTGCAACCAAAATAATCTCCCTCGGACCATGCCAGTTTAGCGAGAGGAAAGGCCCCAGGGCCTGAAATGGTCTCTGCTTCCTGTTTTTCCTCTTTGCAGAGTAAACAGGTTTCTGAGGTCTCCAGAGACAGGCCTGCACCGAAGCCTCTGATCTGGCCATCCTTGAACTTGTGGGAAGTTGGGATTCAGTCCTGGATGCACAGATTGCAGGTTGGACGTATTGTTAGCTATATTTATCCCCATTTATCCCCCTCCTCGCCACACAGCAGCGGGGTACCTGTGAGCTGAGGTTATGGGGGAGGATGAATGGGGAGGAGGAATCTCGGCTTGCCAGCAAGTTGTGCAATTATTATTATTACTATTTTGTGTCATTGTGTGTTATATAAATGAAAAAGCCACCCCCAGCGTGTGTGTGTGTCTGTGAGGTCTGTCGCAGGCCGGCACCTGCTTTGCCACCTGGGTGTGCTGGGGAAGGAGCAGGCCCCTCCTGCCTCCCCTCCAGAGCTTCTGGCATCTTGGTAGTTGATGTTCAGGATGCAAATCCTTCTAACACTATAAAACAAAATTAGCAGGCTGGTTTGAGGCAGAATTGAATGAAACCAGCAGGGTTTTTTTTTGTCCGCATTTGCTATTTTCCCAAGCAGTGGTGCAAGCCAGATCGTTCAGTTATGTACTGCAACTTTCCAGCCACAATTCATATGATTTTCAGTTAGCCTTTTGGTCCCAATGATCATTAAATACTGATTACTGAAACATCAATTAAGAGTTAAGATCATTGTAATTATTCCCAGAGCTCCATGGAAAATAACTCATTTCAGGCATTTAATCTGAGACAGGGCATTTATTTTTTTCTGTTAGAAATTGAGGCCTGGGTAGTATTTTTATTTTATTTCATTTCATTTTATTTTATTTCAGTTTCTGTGGGCTGGGATGGTAAGGTTGGTGTACCTGCACTTTTATACAGCCACTGCCACCTGCACCATCGGGTGCTTCCCTTTTGCCCCCAGGTGCCACTGACATATGCAGAAACATGAGCCCCACAGAGAGCGGTGAGGGGGTCTCCTGCCCATCACGAGGATACCTGGAGGGTTTGTCCACCCTGGATAATGTGCTTTGGCAAAATTATTCTTTAAAATGTGCAGATGAGATTTTGGAGGTGTTCCCCCACGCACACATGGTGCCAGGCTGTGACGACAAGGGTTAATCCAACAGGGCCATGGGGAGGCTTTAAGAAGGACCAAAAAAAAAAAAAAAAAAAAAAAAACATGGAGCTGCTTGGGCTCATGTTAAGCCTGTTTGGCTGAAAATGGCTCGGCCCAGCAGCAGGTATAGAGCCCCAGGGGAGACACGAGCCCCTGGTGGAGCAGCAAGAACACCAGGGTGGTGTTGAAAAGCATCAGGCTACACCTTCTGCCCCAAATACCTAGCTCTTCTGGCCACTGTGTCTTTTCATAAATTGTACCTAATCAGTGAATGGCTAATGAGAGTATGTGCACGTTCCCAGGGGCAATCTCAGCAGCATTGCAGAGCGGTGGCACGTGCTCATGTCTTCATGCTGTTGTGACATGTTCCCACCGAGCTCAGGGAGAAGCAAAGCCCTGAGCCAAGGGGAAACGGGGAGCCGGAGCCCCCATCTGTGGCCTCCCCAGTAAGTAGGGCTTTCTACCTATTAAAACACCGCTATTATCCCATTAAGGTGGAAGAGAGTTCCTCCATCCACTAATGTGCTATTACTTATTAATGTAAAACCACCACTACTCCGTTTAGTGAGTTATCTTCCTGCAACCTGTTTTTATCTGTCTCACAGGGGTTATGTGCGCTTTAGGATTTGTTGCCTGGGACCAAAAGCTGACACTGTTGGGCACAGCCATGTGCAGCACAACCTGCAGATAGCCACCATGCTCTGGGTGAGGACACACAGGACCATGCCTGGACATCTCACCACTGCAAGCATGGGTGAACTGCTGAACCTGCAGAGGACGTGGATCTGGCCACACAAAATCATGTGTGAAGACCCCAGGACAAAATATTTAGTTATTTTATAGGAAAAGCTTCATTTCCCTTCACTTACATGTACTGTGTTGGTGTTGAGTGTCCTAAGACAACTGCTGGTGAACTCGTAGGATGACCTAAGGCCCAAGAGATGAATGCTGCTCTCTCCCCAGTCATGGCTCAAAATGCTCCCCCTAAACAGCTGCTACAATCCACGGTGCTCCTTTTAGTCACCTACTCATTTCTATTAATTTAAATTCAAATATCACCTTTTCCCCAATAAACCTGCATATTCTAGGGTGTTTCTGTATGTCACATCATATCTCTTGCCAATAGAAAGCAAACAAAAGGGAGTTTCTGCATTAATGTAGAGGTAGCCATAAAAATAAACACAAAAGCATGGAAAAAAAAAAAAAAAAAACACCTACTCACGAAGAAAAGGCATCTAGATATAATTATGTAATCTGCCCTTTGGTGCAAGGTGGCATTTTCCTTCTGGGCAACAACCAAGGGTGGGTGTGTGCACTTTTCAGTGTGTCTGTGCGAGTGCTTTGTGTGCTTTTGCCTGCTTATTTGGGTATTCTGATTCATTACCCCATGTGGAAAGGGGGTTCATCCTCCTGGTATTACCTGGGCGCTAATAGCTTCAGAAGAAGGGAAACTGCCTTCTAAGTAATGGCATTAGGCAAGGAGATAATGGCTTTTTAGCTTTCTGTTTCCCACATGCTCTCTGTCCCTGTGGGGCTTTCATAAATCATGTTCTCTAGAGCTGCTATCAGGCTGCTTCTTGCCATCAGACATGCACAGTGCTTGAAAGCAATCCTGAAGTTCTTCCACAAGCATGCACCTCTGTTTCAGCTGCCTTTGAGTGCAGGGAGGGCTTAGCTCGCTGCTCAGAGGGCCGTGTGGCATGGCCAGGGGGCTGCCATGGGGAGGGTTTGGGCCTCCAGCTCAATGCAGCATCTGCAGTTTGGGACAACCCTCCTGGGGCACACGTCAGCTTACACGTTTTGGAGCTCAGAAGGCATCTCTGGGGACAAAGCTCTTTGGCGGACATGAAGCCTCTCCTTGCCAGTGAAGTCCACCTTGCCAAGGAAGATCAATGGCATGGAGCACACGGCTGCTTTGGTATCTAGATAGTTAGCAAAAAATAATAATACGTGCTGAAGGATTCTGTGGGGCACTTCAGAAAATTCAGCATTATGCTGGTGTTTCCGCATATAACAGCATGTTTCTTCACATACATGATGCTAATATTGCCCTTCTTCAGGCTCTTGAAGTAAGACTGAATAATCCTGCTCAGCTCTGAAGAAGATGGGGAAGAGTTGGGAAGACTCCAATATTTGCATTGATTGTTGCAAAAATAGTCTCAGGAGGTGACAGAACAACTCTCCCCTGGTACCAGAGAGTGTAGAAGTCCTCCAGCCGTGGAGGACCGGCCTGTCCCTGCAGGAGGGATCCACGAGGAGGACAAGGTTGACTCGGATGCCCCAGAAGCAGGGACCTGAGGAGGCCAGGTGGAGGTTTGGTTCCCGATGAACTGGCGTTGTGCTGTGCTAAGCCTTGAACAAGCTGGGCTAAAAGAGGTGTCCTCAGGGCCCTCAGGCTGGTGGGTGTGCTGGGAGGTGACAAGGGTGGGTGACAAGGAAAGCAGCAGGAAGGACAGAGAGGGATGAGGGATGATGTGCTATGTCCACGTGCTGCTGTCTTCCCTGGCAAGTTGTTACCCTGCAGTGATCATAATTATTCACCTTACAAAGGCAATGCAAGGGTCACTTAGCCCAAACGTGCAATTTATTTGGGGAATGGAGAACGTTACTTCATAGAAGAGGTAAATATCATTAACTTCAGTAATTTGAGTAAGGTACCACTCTAGTAATTGAAATAAGGTACTGATTTATTTCAAGTAACCAAAATAAACAGGGAATGATTTCTTTAGCTGCTGACCTTGCTCATGATTGCAAAGGGATCAGCTTGTGAGTGGCTCCGACTGCAACTGATGAAATCCATGCTGGTCATATGCTGCTGTCACAGGAGCTCTGCAGCCACACAGAGGTGGTTCTGCCACCACCCTCCTCTGAACCAGGAGTCCATGGATGTCCAAAGGGCTGGAGATGGAGAAGACAACTGGGATCTGCTCCTTCCACAAGGCACTGCTCCTAAAGCCATCGCCAAGACAGAGCCACCTCCCTTACCCACTTGCTAATGAGTTAATTCTGCAGAAATATTTCATTTAAAACACATTTTCCCAGCTCCATCTCTCTGCTGCCACTGCAGATGTTGAGGTGCCCCATCCCCATGGGCTTTCCCCATCTGCCTGCAGCCAGCAGCCAGAACGGGTGGCTTTCCCTGCCACCCGCTGTGACACTGCAGGGGACACCAGGGACACAGTGCCACCTGCGTGCCTCACCCCCAGCAGTGCCTGCAGGGAGTCACAGGAATCAAATGCTGAATCCTCTTGAATGGAGACAGAAATACCCATTTCATGCTCTTAAATAAGATTAATAACAATATTAAAGATTAGCAATAAGATTAAATAAACATTAAATCACCAAATGACTCCTCTCCCAGTTCCTTCCTCTCTTTGGGTGATTTTCAGGCAGAGTAGGCACTGAGCTGTAAACAACATTTTTTTTTCAGCCTCAGCTCACTCCATAAATGGTTATTCTGGCTGCACTGTGGCAGGTTTCATTGTGTAATTAGGATGACAATGTGCTAATGCTCTGCCCTAGACCTTCCAAATTCCTTAGGCAGATTTTACACATCCGAAAAAAAATAATAATAAAAAAAAAACAAGCTGAGGAAGTGCTTTCTGTACTGGAAGTTTTGACCCATTGTCATGCCTCGGTTTTCAAGGTCACTCTCTGAACATTGCAGCCTTGGTCAGATGCTACACGAGCATCTCATCAGCCATTTATCTGAGATTCAAAGGCCTTTTTTGTGTGCTTTCCCCAAAAGAAGCATCCCCAGGTGATGAGGGCTCTCACGGGGGCAGGACCACCGTGCAGCACAGCCTCCCCTTCCCAGCCTGAGCGCAGCCACAGCAACTTTGCATCCCCCAGTTCTCAAAGTGCCTCCAAGGCAGAGATGAGCCAAAGGATGCTGGTGCATGGGGACCCCACCATGGGTTCATGGCCTGGGTCTCTGTTCTACTTCGTGTCCAGATGTTCCACCAGTCGCTGAGGGCTGCTCCACCCAGCTGGGGCATAAAGCCCAGAGGTAATTTATTTCTTCATCTTCTCCTGGCATGCAAGTGTCTTTGCATTCAGGGACGCGTGTCCATGCTTGGAGGGTGAATGCTTTTAGCTGCACTGATGTGGTTACAGCAGCTCAGTTTCCAGTGCAGACAAGCCCAGATCTGCCTGTCTCGGCCTGGGCTGGATTAGACCTTCCCTGGGTGCTGCTGGATAGGTTCAGCTTGGAACAGCAAGTTATAATTACCTTGTCTGAGCAAAAGATGGACTTTGGGTGGTACAGTGACCATGACGAAATGAAAGAATTTCTTGAACAAATGAATGAGAAAAAAATAATTTTTCACTTTGCAAGACTTGTTGCAAGACTTTTCTCCTACCTGTCTCGTCCTGGAGATGGACCTGCCCATGCCCACCATGCTCCTCCAGCACCGTGACCAAGAGGATCGGTGCCTGCAAAGGCAGAAACCGAGGCCACTGGCAAAGCACGACATCGCATCTCATGAGGTTGTGACTTACCCCTTGATTTAATTGTAACTTCAGGATGGGAGCAGATCTAATAAGAGGCAGCTTATTACCTGTTATTGCTACTTCCTGACGCACCTCAGGCAACAACCTTTCTGGCAGTTTATTCTGGTGTTTACCCGCACGTATGCACTGATCTCACCGCAGCATCCCAGCCACTTTCGGTAGGGCACGTACCAGCCCTCGGGGCTGCCTTTCAGGGCCGTGATGCCTGGTGGCACCAAGAGCAGCCCAGCACCTTGAGACTTTTTCTGATCCTATAAAAAGAAGTAGGTCTATGACATGGGAAAGAAGTGCTGAACCTTGGCAAGGAAAAGCCAGCACAGAGCTGTATCAGAAACACAGCTGTTGCACAGATGAAGCCCGTGAGAGCTGATACTTGGGTTTGAACTGAAAAATACCAGGGAAAATATACTGTTGAAAAGAAGTTAGACAAAGAGAAAGTCATAACATTTTATTTGGACGATTATTTCCACTTCGTTAAAATACTTCTACAAAAATATGGAGAAAACTCTGCTAAGCTCAAATATTCTTCAAAATTATTTTGTTTAGTAAACCTGTTTAATATGTGAACATAAACACTTTTCCTCTGGAGGCAAGGCTGTTTTATGGGCACATTCCATCCTTTTCAGTGTGTTTTTCCCCAAAAAGACGAGTTAGTGGATTTGCGCACAGTTATTACTCTGCAGGTGCTAATGGCCCTTGTGGGGAAGGGTCCTTCAGCTGCAGCTCTCCTTAAGACAGTGATGAGTTGGCCAATGGAAGAAGTCCCAAGCCAGCAGAAAGAGCAACCTTTAGACGTTAAAACCAGCTGCAGACAAGGACCTAATGAAGACATTAGGCTACTTGGCCAGAGCAGAGACAAATCATGCAGATTTGGCTGGGAAAGGAGCACTAACCCACTGAAATTGGGTCAGTCCATGGCTTTCCAGCACACAACAGAGCTGGCAGGGGCTTTGCATGAGCCTGAGATGGAGGACTCAGAAAGTGCCCTGTTTCAGGTGCTGTGCATTGTGCCATTGCTCTCCACATCCTGCAACGCTGGCCTTTGGGCAACCAGGTAGCTCACGAGCCAGAGTCTCTAAACTGATGTGTTGAAAATATTCCAAAATTAGCTTTTCTGCAGTCCAGATGGCAGATCGTGAGTGCTTAATGGCACGGTATAAAGGTTTTATTGGCACGAGGGATGAGCAGAGCAGCTTACTTGTGCCTCTTCCATCCGTGAGTAATGCATCTGCCGAAGCCCGTGCCAGCAAACCCTGCATCCCACCACTTCGCATTTCATGTGCCTGTGTGTACATACAATTACTAAATGATGGTAGATATTATTGAAGGAAAATCGAGGCAAGCCACAGTTTATATTGATATTGTCTTTAGGATTCACTGAACTCCCTGTTTTCTTGCCTCGTGCCAGCTTCTGCTCATGAAGTGCTTCCACTCCCCAGTTGAGTTGTATGTCTGGTCTTTGGTGTGCTCCCTATTTTTGACCCCGAAGGGACCACAGAGCTTTTAAGATCATCTAGCTGTAGGGTCCCCAGACTGAAAATCAGTGACCATGGGGCCAAGGCTGGGAGCATGAACCCAGAGTCCCCACGGCTTCAACCAGTGCTCAAACTCCACCAAGCCCAACCAACTCCTTGTAAAGCTTCTTGCCATCAACCACGATAATCAAAGCTCCTTCCAAGAAAAAAGCTGCCTCCAAGGACCATTTAAATGCTCTGTGTTGCATCAAGATGAATATTGACATCTTTCTTTTATGACATTAAAACCCATTAATAATTAAAGAAGAGAGTGGCAAGCAGCCTGGCGCAGAACAAACGAGCGTGGTTTCCTAAAAGTGGCGGTCATGGCTGGGAACTGGGGGAAAGCACAGACCTGGGAGCAAATGCCAGGGCACATAAACATTAGGCACTGGCATTTTCTGTTTTTGTCTGATTTTGCTGATTTTTTGGCTCTTGTGGTAAAAAATCTGAGGTGAACTGTGCAGCACGCTAGGGTCATTACTCATGCTGTGTCCTTGCCTTCCTATCTATTGTGTAATGCTTATTGTTATTATTATTTTCAATTAAAAAAAAAAAAAAAGTTTGCATCCCTGTTCAGTCATAAATGTGTATCTTTTTTTGTATATTTCCATTTTTTTCATGGTGATCCTCCTCCTCCCTGCAAGGCCAGGGATGGGACCCTGGTGCTGGAGGGTCTCTGAGACCCTTCTGCAGGGGGAAGCCTCCAGGAGCCCTACCAGAAAGTACGGCCTCAGCTTCGCTTTCGGTTGCCCTTGCACAGTAGCCATGGAAACAAGGATGACTTTCCCATCCCTTTCTGGAAAGGCTTGGCAGTCGTGGCCACAAGCTCTGCTTGAATAAGATTTGGCAAAATAGCTCAGCAGGGGTGTGAGCTGCCCGTGCTGGTAGCCATGGGCTAGGAGATGCTGGGGGAAGGCAGCCAGCCAAAATGCTCATGTGGCTTCAGGAGCAGGGTTGGGGCCAGGCATCGCCTACATCACTGGAAGGTGTCGTTGCACACAAATGCACAGTGCTGGGGGATGAAAGTGAACCCCTTGGGATGGAAAATTCCTGGGAGTTTTGAAAGCCTAGGGGAAAAGATGTTTTTCCCACCGAAAGTTGGGAAAATTATATAATTTCGTTACTTATGCTGCTTAAATGATTTTTTTTTTTCTTCATTTTTTTTCTAATTCTTTAAGCAGGAAAGCACTCTGTGCAGCTAGCCCAGTGAAGGAGCTGCTGGATACGTGCATGAAGCAGAGCACCAACCCTCTCCTTGCCAGCCAGGAGAGAGGTCAGCACCGTGTGCTGACATCCCATTGCGTTTGGAAGAGCTGAGCACAGCAGAAGCAAAGCCTTGTTAAACACCTCTTTATCCTTGCTTCACCGTTCACTCTAAGCAAAATCAATTTACAAGAAACTTTCTTCTGCATCGCTTCTCCAAGTACCCAGTTTTTTTGTATCAGAAAAACAAAAGGAATTAATCTTTTATTTATTTACTCTTTTATTCTATTTCAAGCTCTGCATTTTCCAAGCTCAGCATGAGCGTGGGCTGTGAAAGCACCTCTGATGGCACTTTTCCAGGTGGGGTTTTCCTCTCTGAAGCATGATGTGGATGAACCCCAAAACCATGCTCTCTGCAAAGGAAAGGCGGGCTGCCCTGATGGCCTGTGCTGCCTAAGGCCATCACTCGTGGCTGGCAGGTGGGTCACCGTTTTGGATGCTCTGTGCCCACAGGTGTCTCCCCAGTACCTGCAGGCACACTGCAAAGCCAGCTGTAGTTTTGCCAGAGCTTTAAGGAGAGCATCTTCCCTCGGTCTGTGCATCACCTGGCAGCTTGGAGCAACAAAGCAAAGGCAAAGGCGGGAGACAGCACTACAAACCCCCAAATCCTCGCTGCTCTCCAGCCTCCCCATTTCCTGCAGGCTTTTGTGAGCATCACACTCCTCTCCCTGCCTCTATTGTGGGGCTCAGCAGACAGGCAGCAGCATGAGGGACCAGACTGTGTGTTTGTTTGGTGCCGGTGCAGAGCCCATGGAAACGTGCAGGGTTTTATTTCCTCCCTGCTCGAAGCCCTACCTGCCGGTGAGTCACCGCGGGGCTGGCTGCTGTGCTGCCTCCTGCATCATTACTTGGCAAAGCAGCCCGGCGTGCTATCTCCTGTAATGGGGTGTGTGATTCACGATGTGAACAAGGACTAAATGCAGCAGGAATGCATTCGAGGGTCCCCTGCCTCGCTTACTCCACCCGCTGCAGCGCCAGCCAAGAGGGCTGGCACTCCACGGGCGCTCTCGCCCAGCCGTGCTGTGATGCTTTGAGATCAAAGGTGCTCTGTCTGCCTCTGATAACTGCCAACGTAAATGCAAAGCAGCCTTTGTATTCTGCGCTTGTCTCCTGAGGAGCAGCAGGAAGGCAGTGTGTGAGCAGAAAGCTTTAGGAGGGCATGCTTTGGTTTTCCACAGGCAGGACAATATTCCCTGCGAGAGCATCCCTTGGCATCCCTCAGCATCCTTCAGCGCCCCTCAGCATCTCTCAGCAGGTGGGAGGTTGAAAACCAGGAATGGGGAAGGGGAAAGGGGAAAGGAAACCGTGCTGGCTTCTAGCAAATCTCATTGCTGAAAAGGCAAGGAAGGGTTTTTCCTAAGCCTCCCAGAGCACCAGCTCCATGTCAGCTGCTGTGCCCTGCTCCAGAAGGATGGTCCTGCACCCCTGCACATCCCAAACAAGCATGGGATAAGGGTTTGTTCCCCTCATTGCCATCTGCAATTTCCAGTACTTGTTTAGTTCTTTAACCATACATTTGTTTCACTCGACACTTTCATAAATAGCTCTGTGCCTTGCCCGCTCAGACCAAACATTTTGGGTTGGAGGCTGAAGCCCCAGCCCCAGCAGGGCTGAGCTGGCTTTGCTGGTCCCACATTGCTTATCCCGCTGGCTCTGGGGTGAGGAACGAGCTGAGTTCAGCCTCTGAGGACTTCAAAACTCACGTTGCCCACCAGTGCTTCACAAAACCCCAGGCAGTCGCTGCCACGTGTCAGGTATGGCTCTGCGGCCTGCAGGGCCCAGCAGGAGGCGGGCATCGTGCTCTCCTGAGCAGCAAGAGTTTGTGGACATTGTCCAGGTCAGGCCCTGTGGATCAGGGTCAGGCTGGGTGTTACAGGAAGGATCTGCACCCAGAGGTCGTCAGGCACTGGGACAGGCCCCACTGGCAGTGGGCACGGCACCGAGCCTACCGGAGGTTTTTAACCTTCCCCTTCCGTCACACAAGGAGTTTTCTCCTCTTGGGCACTGAGGTGATGAGGCAGGTAAAGCTTGAAAAATCAATAAACTGTGCTGAGGAGAGCCAGGTGCTAGCGGGGCTCCTGCCACAGAGGCCCTGGGGACATCTCCTGGTGTCCTTGCATGCTAGTGCCTGCACGGGCCGGGGTTGGCCTTCGCTCCCCCTGCACCTCCCCTGCAGCCCCCTGGGGTTTGGAGTCCCTGCGAAACATTCTACCTCCCATGTGCTCCTTCCAATTTACTAACTGGGAAACAATTGTGTTTTAAAAGCCCTGTGCAATCGAAGGCATTCTTAGGAACCTACGGAGGGAGATGACCATTTTGCTCTGTACAAAGCAAGCTCACGCAATGGCTGCAGCCAGTTTTGCAAAGTTTTGGCCCAGGTATGGTATGTCCCTTCCCTTCAGCCCCAATTTAATGTGCATTCACCCCTCATCTCCTCCCCTTTTTGCCCTCCAGGCCTCCCAGCTCACCTCTCTCAGCAGCACTCGCTCCCCCCCCAGCACCTGTGCTGCTATTGCATGTGGGGGACCTGCAGCCACGAGCAAGAGCAAGGGAAGCAAAGGGCAGATGATGAAAAAAGATTTGGGCTTTAGATACATTAGGGGAGGCAGAATTTGGTTCTGAGGCTGAACCACTTTACCAAAATCTCAGCATCTTGTGCACTGCCATCGGCTGTTTCTGCTCTGGGTGCTGGGAAGCTCAGCTGCAGGTCAGTCCCACCAGTTTAAAACGGTGAGAATAAAAATGTATTTCTTGGTAGTGGGTCAGGATCAGCCTGGCAAGGCTGGCACGGGTGTGGGGATGTGCCACAGCATCACAGAGTCAGAGCCCTCAGGTGTGCAGGGACCTGAGGAGGCCCCGGCCCAGCCCCTGCTCCAGCAGGGCCACCCAGAGCAGGGTGCCCAGCACCGTGTCCAAAGAGCAGGCAGCACGTGTGCTTCTCCTGCTTGGGCTTTTGGTGTTGGATTGCAGGATCTGGTCTGGCTTTTGGTTGACGTGGAGAGCTTTTAAGCACGTAAAACACACAATTTATATTTCAACATGCAAGATACTGAGAACACAGTCCATCTCAGAATGAAATCCCCATTTCAGATCTGGCCGAGGCTACAGAGACAAGCAACGTGGAAGGCTTTCCTCATCCTGCCAGGGTTCTGAGCAGCTCTGAGTGCAGCTTTCCTGCCTCTAAGGAGCAGGCAACCACCCTGATTTGCAAAGATGCTTGAGCTCTGAAGATGAAAAGTGTTATTTTGCCTCTGTTTTGACTTTTTGTTGTATTCTCTTGCAAGACTCCTGTAATTATTTTGCTTTGTTTGTTTGTTTTATTGAGAAAAGGAACAACACTCCAGCCTAAATTTAGTGCCCTGTGTTTGTGAGCAATCTGCAATTAGCAAACAATGCTCTGTGTGCGCCATGGCAGTGGGGAAAGGGGGCTGTGCGAGGTAGGTGGTACTTTTTTCTCCTAAACAAAAAACATATAGGAAAACACCGCCAAGCCTGCATGTTGCTAACTATTCCTTTTGGCTGTGAGCATGGCTAGTGATGCTGGGGATCCCGATGCAGGCTGTCTCTGAAGCACATCCCAGGTTTCAGCAAACTGCTTCCACTCCTTTTACAGTACGTCCCTCCTTTAGCTGATGGTTGCAAAACCCGCTATCCCTGCTCAGCTGAATTTGTTATGTCCTACACCAAGTTTTCCCCGGTTTCCTGCAGGATGGATGCACCTCCATCCCTCAACCTTCCCTTTCCTCTGCCTTTTTCTCGGATGTGCTGGGGCTGAGTCCAAGCCTTCCTCTGCAGGGAGCGGTTGCTCTCCAGCGCGCTCGCTTGGGAAGGGCTGGAATTTGCATTTTAGCTCCGAGAAAGGAGATCTGCTGCCACCTGCACCTGGGCAGAGAAAGAGCTCCCCAGCTGGAGGCCGCGGACACGGCTCTGCCAGCGGAACGAGGCTCGGTTCTGTGCTGGATGTGAGCACCGAGTCCGCAGATTCATCATCAGGCAAAGGGATTTTAGTAACAGGGTGTATTTGGATCATGTGCAGCTGGATCTAGGCATGACAGAAAATGGCCATACATACACAGGAAGACTTTTATTCTGTTTCCTTAGTCTGGGCAGCAAGATTGCTGGGTTTTTAGCCTGGCACCCATATGAGCAGGTGCTAAGACATGGCACAGCTCAGCTCTTTCTGCTGGGCAGAACGAAACTTCTGGAAATGTGTCACTGGACACAATCGGCCCTCTGTCAGCCCCACAGTGTGGAGCTGCTAAAAAAAGAAAAAGGAGGAAAAAAAAATTGCAATGCTATTTCCTTATTGCAGGGCAAACACCCTGCATGAGGTGCAGGATTTCCCCAAGAGCAAAGTCCAGGGCTGGGAGGGATAGAGTAGGTGCTGGCAGGTGCAGCAGGTTGTGGCAGTGTGAGCTAACAGTGCCGCCGTACTGACTCACGTAATCTGCCTCGATGGTTAAACGCACAGAAAATTGATTTTTCTAACGATGAGTGCTTTTGTGATGCAGCCAACTGCTGCTCCAGGGACTGCATGCAAGCATTTGGGACAGCTCTGGCAGAAGCAAACCCTGGCACCCTTGGGAGCATCCTCACTGAAAGCCTGGTGGGTGACACTGCCCCAGGTGCCCCTGTGTGTGGCATCCAGCTACTGGTGTAACTGGGAGTGGCTCTGTGCATGGTGCTGGAAATCGCTGCAGCACTCCAGTCCCAAGCTTAGGCAGTGTGAGAGGGAAGGCACTGTGAAAGAAAAAAGAAAATACCTGACTTTTCTTGTGTGATATGCCACATCCAGATCTCCTAGGAGAGTGGGAAGAGGTAGGTAAGAAGGACCAGGGACACCTCGTCAACCAGCTTTCTGCCAGAGCAATCGGAGATATGTGCCAGAAAACCAAAACCAAAACCAAACCGTGCCCCAAGCACACCAGTGCTCACCATCCAGATGCTGGCCAGTGTTGGGACTGTCATGTATCAGCAGAGCTCCAGTGCTCTTAGGGGGCTCAGGGGAAAACCTGGGGCTGCTATGTTAGGATACCCCTCCCCATAATGTGCTCAGTGCAGGATCTGTGGGGCAAAACAAGATGTGGGTGGCCCCAACTTCACTGGGTGTCGCAGTGCACGAGGGTGCTCGAGCTGGGTTCCTCGCCCTGCAGTTACCAGCTCAATCACAGAAAAGCTGAGGACACTTAACTCCCTCCCGTGCCTGTTTATTTGCCATGAGTCATTCCATAAGTAAGCATCCAAGGGAAATGCCCAGCCGGGGGAGGCTTCAGCGTGGGCTCCAGCTCTGCTCGTGCTGTGCACCAGCGTGCTGCCAGCACCAGCTGCAGATGGATCTGTCAGCAGCCTGAAAATACCACCAGTGCTATAATCACTCAGTTCCTTGGGCAAACACAAATGAAAAGCTAATACAAAGCATGTAAGTGATATAGTCATAGCATCATCCAGCCTGGAAAAGACCTTCAAAATCAAGTCCATCCATCAGGCTGACCCACAGAGTCCCATCACTAAGCCTTGTCTCTTAGTGCTGTGCCTCTGAACTGCCACGTGGTCTCTGCTCCATCTTGTTCCTGTCCAGAGCCAGCTGCTCACATCTTCAGCTCCATCTCTGCCTTTTGGGAGGCTGAGCTGCTGTCACAGCTCTGTTTCGTGAGGCTCGGGTGATCCTGTTCATCTCCGGCTGCTGGAGATCTGGGGTGACCTCCCCAGCACCGCTGGCCTTGTCAGCGTAGAAGTGATAAGAGCTCCAGATCTGGCATAGGAGCACAGTGATTCACCCCCTTGCCATTTTCAGGCTGGGCCTGCAGAGCTGGTGTGCAAGCAAAGGGCAGGGAGTCGCCGGGACTGGCCCTTCCCCATCACCGCGATGCTCTGGGCGCCGTCCTGCTGGGTGTTTTCATCAGGTTTAGCTATTTCAGGAAGGAGACGGGAGCCACGCTGTACTCCGGTGCCTTTTCCTCCCACGGCTTGGAAAATCGCGTAGGATCCTTCCTAGGCTCCCCCTGCCCTCCTCCCTGCCCTCTTCCCCTCTGCTTGCTTCCTGCTGCTCTGCTGAGTCAGAGCCGCCGATCTGGCTGGCGAGGAGGAAATTCCCCCTTCTGAGGGCGAGATCGGGGTGTAGCTCCTGCTCACCAAAGAGAGGCGTTTTGCTTTGCTGGCCATTTCCCCGCAGAAATGCTCCGAGGTGCACGGCTGCTCCCTGCCCAGCTGCTGGCTCCCTTCTCGCCGGCATCCCAGCACCGGTCTCACAAATTAAACCTTGCGGGGACCGTAATGAAGCATGAGCCTGGCTATTAGGAAGAGGCCATGAGACTTTTCCACGCCCATTTGCACAATAACTCATTATAAACCTTCTGTCCTCACAACTCTGGATTTTAATTATGTTTTAAAGTGTTGTGAAATGCTTCATCTGCCACAAGAGAAAACATAAGGGGGAGAAAAAAAAAAGGCAGCGGGCTTTCACCCCGCAACGTTGCAATGGTTAACAGGATGGTCCTTCCAAATCTATTTTGATGTAGAGTTTTATTAGCTCAGAAAGTCTTTGGGGACTTTATCTTCAGGGATGCAAGCTTTGCACTTAATTGCTTTTGCTCCAGAGGGTTACACAGAGATACTTTCACTGGGCTGCCGATGACATTTCCCTTACAATGTGGAGGACGCCTTGTCTCGGCCCCAAAGAAAAGCACAGTTCTGTTCCCTGCCTTCACAAATGGGCCTTTCAGTGGGACGCCCTGCATAGTCAAGCCCACGGAGCAAAATCTGATTCTCTAAGAGCCTCTCTTGAAGAGCAGCACTGGGATTTTCTTTCAAAACTTTTAGTATAACAAGCAAAAAAAAAAAATAATTAAAGAAGTTGCATCGACAGTGCCCATTTTGGCCAACAATGCGTTGTTTCGGAATGACATGGTTTTGCCTCAATGCACATTGACCTCCCTGCTCCATGAGGGTCATGGCAGCAAACCCAAAGCCCCTAGCAATCCGCAGTGCCCACGAGTGAATTTACATTCATAATTACTAGCTAAAGTCTTTGTCCTGTCTCTCCTCCAAAAAACCTTCTGACAAGGTACCTCCATTTTCAGTGGCTGGAATCATGGGATGGGAACCTTGACGTATGAAGGTTCATGAAGAAGAAGCTGCAGAGCTTCCAGTCTCATTTCATAAAAGGTTTGGGGCTGGGATTCCAAACATCCTCCGTGCACACATTTTTTCCAGAGTGAAGCACTCTGCTACGAGTTCTGCTGGTGCTGACTGAGCACAGACTTGGTGAAGGGACTTTTGGAGTGACCTTCTCACACGGGTGACAGCACTGGGTGACAGCTGAACCTCTCCTGGAGCCACTGCCTGGCCTAACTCCGACGTGAGGACAGCAGGAGGGAGCTGCTTGCTGCTCAGGGGCAGGTAGTGTGGCTCGGTGACATTTGGTGGGGCCACCAGCAGATGTCAGGACGTGTGGCTGGAGCTCATCCAGCTGTTGGTCACTTTTATGCTTCCACAGAGGCTTAGAGCAGGGATTCATTTGGGGTGAAGCCCTTTTTGTGCATGGGAAAGAAAAAGCTTCACTAATAGAGGGCGTAATTAAACAGCAGGTAATTGACATTTTCATTTCCTGTACCCTGCCCTGGGAGGATAATGACAGGTTGGGCCGTATCAAAATGTTCCTGAATACCTTTGGTGACACAACAAGAGATGTTACCTGCAAAAACTTCTAGAAAATCGTGGGATCAGCAGTACGCCTTGGCCTGGGGCTTCAGGCCTTGTCCTGGCTTTTGGAGGTGCTCATGAGCAGTGGCTGGGCAGCAGCTAGTTCCCATGCCGTGCCTGTTTCCATCTGCTCGCAGAAATACCAGGAAACCCTCTGCTCCTCTCCGTTAACAGTGCTTCCAAGAGCAATCCCCTTCGCAGAACGTCTCCTTTGGTGGAGAACTGCTCGGAAGGAGGAGTAGGGGCCAAGCAGTGAGCTCTGCATGGGCAATGCAGGAGATAAAAAGAGGACCGGCTTTTCCATCAGCCATCTGGTGATGAAACGGGGCTGCGTGTAAGACAAGCGGTCAGCGAGGCGGCTATTATTTAAAAAGCACTGTGGATGAGCATCACACTTCACGAGGGCTGAATCTATTATGGAAAATGGAATTCGTTCCCTGAAGAAATCGTATTCCAGAGCAAGCATTGCAACCGCCTGGCCAGCAGGTGGAATGCAGCAGCCCATGGCCACGGCGAGCGGAATGAATGCGGTCACTGCAGCTTCCTCCAGGCTCCTGTGCCATGTCCCAGCACTGTGATGCTGACACCTGTGGTCCCTGCAGCTCATCACAGGAAGATAACGAAGCTCTCCTACCACAACGGGCTAAGGGATTGGTGTTTTCTACCCTGCTCCTCCATCCTTCCATCGTATTATTCCAGCTCAGCAAGAAGCACAAGAACAATTTATAATTCAGGAGAACGGCTGGGATGTTTCCCCTCTTGTGGGAAAAATAAACTCAAGTGTTGGCTCTGGTTTCCTACCAACTCCTACTCGCTTTGAGCCTGGTGCGTCGGGAATTAGAGTGCAAGTTAATAATAAATAAGGGCACAACTGCTGCATCAAGGACTTAAAGCTGATTTCAGTCCTAATTGTTTAGCTTACCACAGCATAACGCAGCGCTGGGGCTCTGTGTGTTCACTGCTACATGGGTGGCAGCACGGGTTAGAGCAAAGGACGGGCCTCTTCTGGAGTGGGAACGGATGGCATCTGTGACGGGGTGCTGGTGATGTGCGAGTGCCATATGGGGCTGGTGTGGGTCACCCAGCGCTCAGAGACCCCACACTCAGCAGCAATGTGCCCAGAGAGCAGGCTGCCAGCCCCAGATGCCTTTCCCACCTCTGCAGCCCTGCTCAGGAGCGCTGTTGCATCCTCAGCCCGTCCAGCCATGGTGGCAGCATCCAAAATAAAGGCAGAACCTGAAATTTTGTGTTTGGATGAGCCCTGTGCTTTGCTGCAGGTAGGGCATTGGGCTACCCTTGCTGCCATGAGGAGCCAAGCAGCCAGCCTTTGTACGCCTGAATCCCAGGAGACCTCATTAAGAAGCAGGCACAGCAAATGGCTGCTTCTATTAGGATGTCCAAAACTCAGTCCTGCAGTGACCACAGCTCGATGAATAACATTCCCAGCAAAGCTGGCAGCTACAGGTTTGGAAAGTGATGTTGCTGCAGACATCCTTAGCAATGCTAAATCCTGCTTTTCATTGTGCCCCGAAGGCTTTTCAACAGAAGCTTTGTATGGCACAGGACCCCATGATTTGGGGCTATATTATGCCTAATTTTCCACTGCTGTTAAGGCAGTTTGTGTTGTGTTTGTTTGAGAGCTCCTGCCTGGGCATGGCGCTGACTGCTGCATCTGCAAGAGGTTTCAGGAGCAGGTCTTCGGTGCAGAGCTGGAGACACCTGCCAGGGGATGCTGGCCCTAGAGCTGGGAGCTGCTGCTGAATGCTAATGCTGCTGGTACAAGGGGTAGGAGCATGGGACCTGTGGGAAGGACACCCAGAACGGGGGGGACACGCTCACAGCTGCATTTCCACCTCCCTCTTGGTGTCTCCCCTTACCCGGTGTCCCAGCCTAAATAGGTCTCTGGGGTGGTGAGGGACAAACAGGACAAATTATCTGCAAAAAATCTATGAAAATATGATTCCTGATAGCTGGCACATTTGCATGTGTAATGGCCAAGGTGCTTTCCCTGGATTATGCCACGGCAGATTCCAGAATGGCCACAAGGCATGTCTGCTTTAAGCTACGGTGAGCAAGGCTGGAAAGTGCTGGGTGGAGCAGGGAGGGGGACAGCTACTACAAGCACACGGTCATTACACATGTAAACACGACATTAAAAATAGAGCTGGCTGGATGCTGCCAAGCGTTTCTCTGACTGCCCATCGGAATTGAGGAGAGCCGTGGGTTGGGCTGGAGTCCCTGCCATCCTCTTCACTGCTCCTGCGATTGCCTCGGTGCGCGAGAAAACGCCTGCAGAAGAAGGGTAATAAACTCGTGTGTGTGTGAGCATTTACATGAGGAAGGTTTGCTCTGTACGGGGTGGGACAGCGCTCAGCACAGCGGCAGAACGGGATTCCTGGAACCTCTTGCTGCAGATTTGCATCTCTCCCTTGCCGTGGCAGGAGCTGCTGAGATGTGACTGCAGTGAGTGAAGAGCACGGAGAGGAGAGGGCTCCTGAGAGATTAATTCACACCAGGTGAAGAGTGAAGATCGGCTCAGTAATTCCAAATGAAGGCGGGGCCCTGTAATTTCACCCCCCGTCATGAGGAGCTTTCCCTCGCAAAGGCAAAATGCAAGAAGTGTGAACCTCCTGACTTAGAGTTATCAAACTGGAGTGGGATGCAAAAGCAAAGCTGGAGCCAAGGATGCTCATGCTGAGAGGCTGAAATTGCCCCCGGAAATGCAGAATGCTGAAGGGGTGAGGAGAAGAGCCACAGGAATGATACGGAGGCTTGGAAAAAAAGTCATTATCCATGAGTAGTTCAATCTGCTTGGCTTGTGGTAACGAGAGGTTGATAGATGATGTGATTAGGGTATAAGGTTAATTTAATAGGGAGAAAGCAGTGCATACTAAACAGGCTCTATAACCAATATTGCCTCCACGTTTCCTTGCATTTCCCCACCCATCTCTCATATACAACCAAGCAACACAGCAGGAAGAAACAGGACGCAGAGCTGGGGTGAGATTTTCAACAGTTCATTTGACCTCAACGTCTGATGTGCAAGTGCAGCCCCTGCACTTTGCATGTAAGCTGCTCTCTGTCGAGTAGGTGCCACTCAGGGGTGCCAAACCCTGCCAAGAGTAAGGAGGAGACTTCATCTTCATGCCTGAAAATTGGGAACGAGGTGGGTCTGGTGCAGACGGGCCAGACTTTCACCCACCCGCGTCTTCTCTTACCTTCCAAATGGGGAAGACCTGGCCCAAGTCTGAGGTTTCCCCAGGGCTCAGAGGGGATGCGAGCGTCTTGGCTTGTGTTGGGTCTCCTCCAGATTTCCAGATCTCTTCCAGATTTCCAAACAAAACAGACTTGTGCTGTTTGGTCAGGGATGCTGGTGGGAAGCAAGGAGTGGTTAATGGATTGTTCTTGGCCTCCTGGAAACCTTGAGAAGTTGGGAAAAGTAATATCATCTTGTCCTGGGAACTAGCCTGCTCTGAAGTGAATTAAAGAGGTGGAAGGAAAAAGCAATATAATCTTCAGCTGTCACCTCTGTCCCTTGTTGCTACCTGAGGGATTAAGCTGTTAAAACCAAATGTGAAACAAATATTTCAGCTCCTGCGTACACCTAAAAGGCTTTTGTGCAGGTGGTGGCAAGACGCAAACTTATTGCTTGTTGTTGCTAGAACTGAGTGCAACAAACCCAAAGCCATCCCCTCCACACTTGCACACACATGAAAGAGAAGCGGCTTGGCCCTGGCGGGGGACATAACCTGCAAGGTGCTTCTATTATTAGAAGCTGGCATCAGCGCTGGGAATAAAGCACGGAGATTGATAAAGCAAATGCCAGGTTGGACTCGATGGGACCGCAGAGGGAGGGCGGTTTCTATGGCGATGGAGAACAGCCGTGATGGGAGGCATCGCGTGTGGGCGGCAGCGAGAGGCAGCTCCGCTCCCTGCTAAAGTGGTTAGTTGCTTTGGAGACAGGTGCACGGGCTGAAAAAAGCACCTCGGGGGGAAGGAGAGGGAGACGGGGCATCGGTGGGGCCCAGCTGTGCTGGACGTGGGCTGGCAAGGAGGTAGGGAGATGAGGTGGTGTCGAAGCTGATGCGTTTTGGCTGTTAAAAAGCTTTTTCTGTGCTGAACGCCGGAATGGCGAGCATGGAGTTTCGTTACACGGCCTGAAAAAAGTCAACAAATTCATGCACAGGATGGGTTCAGTGTCACTGACTTTCACACTTGGAAAGTCTGAAGGAGGGAGAAGCTGGTGGGCAGGGACACCTCCCACCAGACCAGGTTGCCCAAAGCCCCATCCAGCCAGGCCTTGAACACCTCCAGGGATGGGCCATCCAAAAGCACACACCTGGAGACCACCATCAGTGGGTCTAAGTGCTTGAGGAGCTGATCATGATGATGAATTGTGAATCACAAAGGTGAATATGATGACACAGCTCATAAGATGGAGGTGTCTTGGTTGACAGCAGGCATGCCGTTGATATTTGGGACATGGTGGGACCACATCCCTAAAGGAGGATGCTCTGTTTGAAAAATGAAGCTGTAAATGAGTGTCCCACCACCTGTCTGAGGCTGAAGAGATCCTGTCGTGTTTCTGCTCCTGTATGGGTTGTGGCTGAAGAAGTCAAGGGCTTTGCCAGGTCCAGAGCCATAAGAGACAGCTGAACTACCACGTGCAGAGACTCACGGTTATGGTTCCTCTACCAAGACCTGCATGGCTTTTCAGGCGTTAGGGAGATCTAAGTGGTTAACCCTCAGGGCACCCACAGTGGCTGTCACCATCTGAAGCTTGTGGATGGAGCACGTGGCAGGAGGGAGGATGTCTGTCCTGCACTGGCCGGGTGACTGTGGGCACTGGGGCTTGCATGTGTTGAGGGATGGAGCCAGGGGTGCTCCCTGCCTACATGGGACAGGGATGCGTGGAGCCTGGAGGCAACGAAGAGGAGCAGCAAGCCCAGCCCCAAGCTCCCCCTGTGCTTTTTGGGCTGTGCAGCCACAAGGATGTGCTGAAGGCAGCATGGAGGATGCTCACTGCCCATTCCCAGGCAACCAAGTGCCTCCATCCATCAGCAGCGGCAGTGCTGACACCGATCTTCAGCTTCCCCTGACTTCACATTAGTGTCGTCTTGCATGCTACGGCCATTAGGGCTGTTGCATTAGTGATGGATGAGTAACCTGAGATCCTCCTCCTGAATCACGGGGCTGGACAGCAGGACCGGAGCTAAAGGACTGCTAATTACCAGAACGGGACCAAAGGAAGTCCCTCCTCCATCCGTCCTGGGACAGGGCGCTGTGGTTATATTCACGAGCCTATGAATAGCATGACTTTAACGAGCTGAAAAACGTTTTTAAAAATAATTAAATTATAAAAATTACATCTACAAACGCAAAGCTTACTGTGCTCATGGCAATGCTGTTCATACCCTGGGAAAGATAATCTGACTTGTTCTGCAGAGAGAGTTCTGCAGAGAGTACTGGAAAGGCACTTGCTTAATTGAAAAATGCAGATTTATAAAGATTCCTGATTTAACCAGTTTAAAGACCTGAGCAAATTCACTATTCAATACCTTGTACGTGCAAAGTTATGCTCCCTTTTTTCCCCGAATCAAATCCTTTTGCTGACTGACAGGGCTGAGGCCATGTACTTACCCCCCTCCCAGAGCAGGGACATGGATTTCCACACACCCTAAGATCCTGCCTTGTGGGTCAAGAAATAAAAGTGGAAATAATACAAGAAATAAAACCTCCCCAAACAAAGATAACTCAGACAAAACACTTTGAAAATAACTCCGCCTCCTTTTCCATCATTTCAGCCACATTTGCATTATTTTGGAGCCAGTTTCTTGGCTAGCTGCCTCCCAGATTTGTTGGTTTATCCCTGGAAAGCTGCTAACACTTATTTTTCTCCCTCAGTTACACTGGGAAAGGAAAGGATTTAAAAAGTAGGTAAGCCCTCTGTTTTGAGTATTTTCTTTGAAGTCTTTCAAGCACACGTTATATATGAGTCCTTTCTACAGCAAATTGTGTCTCAGGGAGCTGAAATCAAATAACCCGAGTGTGATATGATCCAGGTGAATTTGTTGCAATGTTTACAAGGGAACCCTTCTCCCAGAAAAAAAAAAAAAAAAAAGAAAAAAAAAAAAA
>NC_048895.1:102870909-102934952 GCF_011077185.1 Oxyura jamaicensis
TTTTTTTGAGAAAAAAAAAAAAAAAAAGAAAAGAGCAAAAAGTCTTGGAGAAAAATGTACCCCAACACATGCTGACGGGCAACAGGAGCCCATGAGCTGCTGGTGGAAGAGTGCCCATGGGTCTGTGGGGAGCAGAGCCAAGCTCACAGTGCACCAGGGCTGTGACCAACCCTCTGCTCCCCTCCTGCTGTTCCTCGAAAACCTCCCGGCCACATACTGATGTGAACCAGTCCCACTCAGTTCTTGACATTTAGCTTGGCCACAGCCGGCGGTGATTCATAGAAAGCTCCTTGTTCCGGCCCTGTAGCGAGCGTCCGTGTTCCAGGGCCTTTTTTCCACGCTGCAGTCTTCTAAAAAATGCATGTGCAGGCAGATCGTGCTGCAAATCCTATGGCAACCGGCTGCACCATGGAGGGCTGGCTGAATTACAATGTGCAAGGCTTGTGTGCTAAGAAACGCTACGCTGAGAGGGAGAAAACTTTCTAGAAATATTAATATTCAGCACCCACTGTCGAGAGATCATAGCAACCCAGAAAGATCTGTCTGCTCTGAATTATTATTCATGTACCATGGAATATGTATTTTTTTTAAGGAGCATTGTAAATTAACGCTAGCAAAACGCAATTTGTAATTTAAATGTAAATCAGAATTGACTAAGAATATAATTAAGCTCTGAATGCCTAGGTAGGATCTGCTAACCAGACTGTTTTGCGGCGTTTTTTTCACACAGATTTTAAAGTGCATTATTTACCTTGAGTACTTCAATGTGCATTATCTGTATATGTGTGGTATAAAAATGTAAGTAATAACAAAAGCTTGTGTGCTGTTGAATTCTGGATTGATTCTGCAAAACTGAAGGGTGTTTTGTGCAGAGGGTTGGACAGCTTGCTTTGTCGGTGCATGAGGCTGCTGGGACACTGGGAAGAAATAAAGTCCCCCATCACAACTGGTGCTTTTGCTACCTGTGCTTTCCACTGCGATGCAAGAGGGAGCCACGACATGGATCAAATATAACGAAGTCACGTAGCTTTAATTGTTGGTGGGTGCTTGTGTTTGCTTCACTGCAAGATAACTCCAAGTATAAATATATCTATCTTCACAGCGAGTGGTCGGGCTGCCTCTCAGCCTTCCCGCCAGTTGCCCAGCCACTGCTGCCCCCTCCTCACTGGTATTTCCCCACGGACGTGGCCACGTGTGGCCACTGCAAATATGGGGCCACAGCTCTTAGCGAAAGGATTGAGCTCCCCAAACCAAGCCCACCATGAAGCTGCACCGCTGGGAACAGCCAAATGCAAAACCTAATTCTGAGTTTGGCATAACAAAAGTATTTTCCTGTGGAAATGGGGACTTTGTAGCAGGAAGCAATTGGCCTAACTAAGCCCCTTAGAAATTAAAGATATTACATTCAAGATATTCTTGAGAAATTTAAGATACTACATTT
Source organism: Oxyura jamaicensis (assembly GCF_011077185.1). Classification (NCBI taxonomy): domain Eukaryota; kingdom Metazoa; phylum Chordata; class Aves; order Anseriformes; family Anatidae; genus Oxyura; species Oxyura jamaicensis. The sequence goes on from NC_048895.1 coordinate 102,872,351, forward strand.
AAAACAGAGAGGTGGGACTGAGCAACATGAAATAAGTCAGTTCAGGAAGACCTGGACACCTCCGTTTTAAAACGCAGTTGAGATTTACAAATACCTCTTTTGGTCTGCATGCTGGGGGCAGATACAAGGAAATTACTGCCGTTCCCTCCCAGGAGGCAGTAAGACCTCTTGGTTTCTCATCGGTACCTTAGGTAGCCACACACAAGGAGCTCATCTGCACTCCTGAGTGCTCAGCACGCAGGCCCAGCCACACTTCACCCCGCCGTGTTCGCCACAGCCATGGAAGGGGCCAACCCAAGCAATGGCAGCAGGCTACTTACTCCCTTCTCAGTACTTAATGTACACATCTCTCCTTGGTCTTTGGTGACCCACGAGGCACAGGGGTGTTTTAGAAGGAGAGGGGCACGGTGGGCCCCGTGCTCCAGCACCAGCCCCACAGAGATGGATGGCGCTGCTTTCAGGTGTGCAGTCTGACAGCAGTCTGAGGTGCCATTAAATCCAGATACAAGAGACAATAAATGAGTACCCAAATGCCATGCTAACACCAGGAAAGGCTGTTTTTGAAGCACCAGAACTGTAAAATGCTGCTTTTGAGTCTCAGATGACTTTACATACCAAGGCATCTGGAGCCCAAAGCCTTCTGTCAGACACGTGGCTCCAGCTCCTCTGAAAGGCAGAACTGAAATTATTACTGACAGCTGAAATTAAGATTTTAATAATTACCCAAGCTCCTCTTTGCATAGACCCAGCAGGAAAACATCCTACAATGTGTGGTGTGTCAGCCACTTATCTCCAAGGAAATGAAAGCTGAGGCTTTGCAGCACTGGAGAGATGTTCAGCAACTTTCAGCACGCTGGGGACAAAAGTATTTTCTTAATATAAAAAGTGGATATAATTTCAGTTGGAAGCTTGCCCTTCTATGGAAGTGAGGACATATATACCTCAGCAGCATGCAGAGTGCAAATGGTGTTAGAAACTGCTCAAGTGTAACAGGGAGAAAGCAGAAAGGGAACAAAATGTTTTGAGAGAATGGTAGCAGGAGAATTAAGAAGATGGCTTCTCCCTCCCCACACTTACGTGCTGCTTTCACAATAAAAATCCTCCCTTCAGGTTTTGGAGCTGACCACGTGCCCATGGAGCCCTTCAGCACTGTTAAGAAAAGAAAATGATGCAACCACTACCCACGGACAAGCCCCGAGCTAGTACTCCTCTTGCCCTGCGTGCGGGAAGCACACCTTGGCGTGGAGAACTTTGTTTGGGCTGACGTGGGATTTCCTGAAGCCTTCCCCTAAGCTCTGGGTGATTTTTCAGACTCACTGTACCAAACGTATGTTGGCTGGGGCTCTCTGGTCCAACCTGCTGCTCCAAGTGGACATGCCACAGGGGGCTGAAAGAGGTTTCCTTCTGCCCATCCAAACTGGCAGTCTGTGCCCTTGTTAGATCAGCTGTCGGTGCTGAGCAGGGTTTAACACCGCTGGCCTCTCTGGGACGAAGGCCTGCTGGTGGGCGTAGGGACCGCTTCCACTGTTAGAGAGGAGGAGGAGTCCTTCCACCAAGATCAATCAGCTGTGGCCATTGGTCACCTCGTCACGTACACATTGCCTTCATCAGATCTGCTGCTTGTTTATTAATCCTTCTCCCACGGCTTTCAACTCATTTAATTTCTAAGGGGGTTGTGACTTTGTGATCCTCACAGCACAGAAAAGCTGCTGATTAGTTACGTTTCCCTTGACAACTTGGGAGCGTAGGTGAATCCTCATCCAAGTTGTAGGGGGCATTTAGGAAGGGGCAGCACACTGGAACCCTGATGTTTGTTTCACTGACAATTTGCAAGACATTTATGTATCTGAGTCTATAAATCATGTATTTGAATACACAAAATGTTATTGTTTATGCGGTGAAAATGCTTATATGCAAATTCTGAATAACTCACTGCCATAACAATCTCATCAGCTTATCTTAAAACTGGTACTTTATTTAGGCCTACGCACATTCAAATTGTTCCTTTTTCTGCTGAAGCTGCCGTCTGACTTTTGCTGCCAGTAGTCCTCCACCAGCCCCGTCTTTCACTGCTCACTGCAGGCTACTTCTGCTTTTCTGTAGCTTCAAGAAATGCAGTGATGGAGACGCACAGGCTGTACCAGTACCTCTGTGATGTTCTGCGATTTACCAGGGCACATCCAGCTCAGACACTGAGATCAGGTACAAAGCTGGTAAGCTATCAGCTAACAGGGCAAGAGCAACAACAGGAGAGATCTCAGGAGAACTTTGATGGCTTTTCCATTTAATACCTGCTCTTATTTCCTTACGTGGTACTTGATTATCTCCTCTCCTCCCACTTCAATATTAAGGACTTGAAGGAGGCAGGCAAGGGGCAGGAAAAACTTTTTTTTTTTTTCACTTCCATTAAATTTATGGTGAGAACTTTCCTCCTCCATCAAAGACTGTCATGTTGCACATAGGTGCAAGGCTGGGGGGATTTGGCTGTGCTGGGGCTTGTGTTATATACACCAGAACCTGTCAGGTCAAAATACAACTTATTATACTTCCTGAATCATAAATATACACCTCCTACAGTCAAGGTAAACTTTAACCAAGGCCAGAGATTTCATAGTGAGGTGTTTTAGGACTCTTCCCACTAACCATACGTTCAAGCAGGACACAAAACATTGCTGCATAGGTCTAGGATGAAACCATTTGTATCACAGTCCTTCAGCGTGGGGAATGAGAGGATGAGTTTTAAGACAGAGCTGTAAAAATACATGAATAAATGGTCGTTTTCAACAGAACTGATTTAAGGAGCCCAAAGGCCTTTTTAAAATCGCATATCTCATCTTCCAGTAGAAATGTTGTAATCTGAAAGGTTTTTAAAGTGAGTAGGGTTAATTCCCTGTTGGGGAAATGGGACTTTTATACAGTAATATCTCATGAAAAAAAATAATAATAAAAAAAAATGTTGTCATTTGGGACATTTAAAACTGGATGGGGTAGTACCACTAAAACACAATCTACACAAGAACCCATCACTGGAAGGCAGAGAGTCAGCATTCTGCCAGAGAGCCTTTTTGTCCCCAGTTTCTATTATGCCTGTGTTTTTCCTAATGGCTTATTTATTTGTGCACAGTGACTCCTCCTGAGATAAACAGAAAGGATTAATCTTGACAAAGCGACTCTGAGAGGTTGGGAACCACAAAGAAGGAAGAGGGGAGTAATACAATTATTTTTGTGCTTTATGAATAATTTGTAGCTGGAATAAGTAAAATTACACACAGCAAGCACTCGCATATATTTTCCTCTCTGCCTCTGAGGGAGTTAAACTGTAAACGCGGTGAAGAGAAGCAGTAAGAGTAAAATTAGTCTACAGCGAGTTGTATCTTGAAGAACAATATGCTCTTGTGTGTCTGCCCCTTCTCACAGGATATGGCCCATCGACTGGAGATCACAGATGTCCTCCTGTTGGTATTTGTGGTTCGCAGCATGCTGAAAATCAGAATATTTCAGATTTGTTAACTGGTTTTACTGTGAGTAGTAATTTCCTTGTTGGAAACAGCCTGTCTGAATGATCCAGCCTTCTCAAGTTTGTGCACCACCTGGTGCAGAAATGCAAGCAGAAAGTAAGAAAAAAAAGCTGAATGGATGTGAAAAGTTTATGAATATGCAGAGCTTTGGCACAAAAAATCATCTTCATTCCAGCAGAGCATTTTCCATCTCTTTATTAGTGTGTGAGCTTCCAAGGCCTCGTTTATAAGGAGCTGCTCCTTTCTGCTTTCCACAGGATCACACAGGATGGCTGGGGTTGGCAGGGACCTGAGCAGGCCCCGGCCCAGCCCCTGCTCCAGCAGGGCCACCCAGAGCAGGGTGCCCAGCACCACGTCCAGGCGGCTTCTGAAGGGCTCCAGGGAGGAGACCCCACCGCCTCTCTGGGCAGCCTGAGCCAGGGCCCCAGCACCCCCATGTTAACAAAGTGCTCTGTGATGTTCAGACAGAGCCTCTTGGGCTCCAGTTTGTGCCCACGGCCTCCTGTCCTGGCACTGGGCACCACTGGGCAGAGCCTGGCCCTGTCCTCTCAGCACCTCCCTTCAGGCACTGCCAGGCCCTGATGGGATCCCCCTGGGCCTCCTCTTTTCCAGGCGGAGCAGGCCCAGATCTCAGCCCCTCCTCATAGGAGACGTGCTCCAGCCCCTTCACCATCTTGCTAGTCCTTCACTGGACTCCCTCGACTATGCCCAGGTCTCTCCTGTCCCGGGGAGCCCAGGACTGGACACAGCACTCCAGCTGTGGCCTCACATTTCGGCCTGTGCCAGGGAGCAGGTTCCCTAGCAGGCAGTGATGCCCAGCTGCAGCTGGTGCAGGTGAAAGCTGGGGACTGTTGGGTTTGGCAGAAATACATCCTCAGCCACCATTCAGATGGCTTTGGAGGTCCCCAGCACATAATCTGCTGTTTTACTGAAGTGTGTTCTCACCAGACTTACCAGGGATGCAGACAGCACAGGAGGGCACAGCGTTATGTGAGAGAGTTTGCATTTGGGTGGGCACATCCTTCTGGCAAGGGGAAACCATCCAGAGAAGAAATCATTCACTGTACCACCAGATTACTCATCTCAGGTTTAGTTTTTAAGTGCTAAACATTGACTTAATGCAGCAGGAGACGCAGACTGGGTTCTTCTGCAAGCTGAGGAGAGGAGAGGGAGAAGATAGGGCACATGACAAGGCCCTTCAGAAGGAATCATGTCACATGAAACTGCAGTTGATCCAAGTGGTGCACATGAAGATCACACAGAAGAAATGATTCTCAGAAAGACGTGAGTAAAGGCAGAGATGCTCACAGCTCTCTGAAGAAGGTGTGCCCTCTTGCCCTTGGTCTGCAGTGATGTGGAGGCTCTTATCGTGATTTAAATAAGAGTGGGCTCACATCATATTGGCACTGCATAACCAAGTCAAAGGCATCACAGTTTGGGTGATGTAAAATCTTCCAGTTGTGTCGCTGTGCCAGCTCCATGAGATACCAGATTTATAATAGCTTGAAAGAAAACAATTCACATTTACTATAGCAGTCATAAACAAATTACTAACAACCAAATATTTATAATATTAAAATATTTTATGATGCACAAACAACTAATAGTATAAATCATATTTCACAATTAATCCTTCATACACAAGGTGTTGTTGTTTTTTTTTTTCATGCAATGAGTGAACGAATGCTGAGCTGTTATAGAAAAGGGTAGGTGGTTTGTACCAGGACACAGTTTGGTTGTTTCTGCTTCAGCTCTGAAAAGTTTTAGAAGAGTGGAAGGTGAAATTGTTCAGAGGAATTGTTTTGCCCCAGGGATGTTGTAGTAGGGCAGGTGGCTGCAGGATGAAGCAGCACATGCTCGCCCTGAGCCCTGCTGTAATTTTCATCTATTTTGTTCTAGGGCCATCGCTTGTGAGGCCACATGGACAGCTGGATGGAGAAACTGGTTCAGCTGAAAGTTGAAACTAACTGGTTTTGGCTAAAAGTTGTTGTGGTTTTGGCAGCCGTAGCCGTTGTTGTTGCAAAGCCAAGAAACTAATGGAAATACTAAATTCCAAATTATGCCTTTCTTAGAAGTTTGCATAGGGATATCTGATAACTTTGCAGCAAGTCATTAGGGTCTTGAGAAAGGTATTTCAATTGAATATAACACTGAGATGGAGAAGGAACTGCATTTAGAAATACACACCAGTCAGGCTCCCTAGGGATGTTCCTCGTCTCTTTTTCCTCTCCAATTGCACAATATCAAATAATACATAATCCCATAGTACACGCAGCCTGCAATAATATACATTACTAATCAGCAGCACTTATGGTGTTAGACATCTTCAAAGCTGTCTACAAACCTTAGCTAATTAATCTGTCTCAAGACCCCTTGGCTAAGCATAATTATGCTGGAGAAGCTGAAAGGTTAAAGAGTTACAGCAGGATGGGGACAGCAGAGGGCCGCGAGCTCTCACCCCATGCTTTTCCTTCTCCTTACACACCATGGGCTATCACACATAAGTAAAACCAACAAAAAGTTAAGCAACGTGAAGTTTTTCATATGGCACTTCTTTGGAACAACCTGCTGTTGCTCATCATGTTGTTCCCTGAGAGCAATTTAGAGATCCTAAAGTGACAAGAAAACTATTCCCCTGCTCAGTACCATTGCTAATATCACACAGGTGAACCAGGATGTGAAACTTCAGCAGTTGAATCCCACCCAAAGCATGGAGTCCTGCTTTGGATTAGGTGTTCAGCTTTGCACCTGGTTTTAGAGAAGGTCTGAGCCCATTTCCAAAGCTAGCCAAGGAGTTTTTCACCTTCTCTCTTTCCGGAAGCATCTCCATGTGTCTACAGATATTTGTCAATTGTGTTTGATGAAAAACACGTGTTTGATGCTTTTTAGCCAAAACTTTCCTGTTAATGCAGATAGACAAATTCAAGAACATATTTTATACCATCTGCACTTCTGCTTTGGTGAATTGCTTGCTCTGGAAGGAAAGGATACAAGATTTAATATCACAATTTGAAGGGAAGGCTTGGAGTTTCCAATCTGAATGATTTTATCTAAACTTTCTCTTCATACTTAGGTTTCTAAAAAAAACCCACCTGCCACAGAACTGTTGTGTGCCGACATTTGTCACTGCTCAGGAGGTGTCTGAGCAGGACATTTCAGACCTGCCAGGAGCAGAACTGCAGATCTGAGCCAGGGAGCTCAGCACCACCGAGCAGATCCACATGCTACATCTCCAGTGGCAGTGCCCCTGCACCAGCCAGCGCTCAGATTTTCAAGGGTGCTTCATCAGTGGGAGCAAAGGGTGCTCCGTTCCCTCAGACAGTAAGCAAAAATGTGTGCAACAAAGGCATAATTAACAGATGAGTCATTCATTCTCATTTTTCTGTGGCAACATCGCTGCAGCTCAGTCTGGGGGTCGAAGGTAGTTATAACTGACTGTTAACGATGCAAAATCCATCCATCACGGTCACCTCCTTCCCTCGGGGAAGCAGCAAGGGAAGGAGGGCGAGGAAGCTGGAACAGATAAGCACTGTAAGACATCCCCAGTTGAGCAAAACACCGAAATACAGGCGCTGCAGTCATGCTGACTTCAGCAAGCCTGCTCACGTGGTGAAAAAAAAGCAAGGCCTTGTACACGTAGCATCAGCAAAATGCCAGTTTATTAAGATAACCAGGCCTAGGGGAAAAAATAAACAAAGTTCTTTAATTTGTTGCTTGCATAATCCCCGATGCCTTTTGGTTTTGCTGTGGCCTTGCACCCGGCTGGCGGTGCCGTAACTCCAGGGATTTAACGGCGCTGGTCCTCCAGCAGCTCGAGGGATGGGGCCGAGCCCACCAACTGAGCTCTGCTCCAAAACGCACAGCTTCTGCATAAGGTTTTATAATCAGCTTTTTATTAATTCCTGCTCTAAGGTGCCTGGTTTCAAATAAGAAGGCTTCTCATTTTCTAGCCCACATACTGAGTATCTGATGGATGATCGGTGTTCTTCTTGACTATGGCAGATCGAATCTATCCCTGGTGATACTTTGTTCCTGCCAGCAGATTAATCCCAGGAATTAGTTTAATCTATTACCTTTGGTTTCATTTTCCCTGAAATGTTTGTAAAATAAGATAAATAAGGACAAAGCCATGCGGAGATAAAGCCAACACACAAGCCAGACTAAAAATAACCTGGCAAACCGTTCTCACTGGACAGTATAAATATTCCTTTCAGGTTAAAAATATTTCTTTGAGGATGCAGAACCCTTTAAAATATAATAGGTCTTGGACAATGACACTTCCTCCCAGCCGGCCCAGGAGCGTGTTTTTGCCAGTAAAGGATATGCTCTGTGCTGCAGAGGAAACCGGTGCTGGCCAGCCTCACCATGGAAACTCCAGTCCTGGCTATAAAAAGACCAACTTATCTACCAACAAATATCCTTACTTTTGGAATAACAGCAACAACAACAACAAAGAGTGGCTGGTGTTCACGTTCTCTGTGCTCAGGGATTCGTTTTGTCCCGCTGCCCCCGCCAGAGCACCCAGGCACCACGGGTGACCAAGCACTGCGGGCTGGCGACTGCGCACCCACCCCAAAAAGAGCACAGGCAAGGGAAGGGTCAGTCACAGCAATCAGCAAGCAGAAAGCTGGTGATAAAAGAGAGCTAGAAATAACGCGCTGTCTTTTCTGTGTCATCCCAACCACCACAGCGAACCAGAGGTAATTTTACACGGGCTTTGTCCTCTCTAGAGGCAGGGTGCTTTTGCATCAGTCACGGCCACAACTTGACTTCCCTGCTGCGTTAGACGCCGGCACGTCTCTGCATGAGCCAAAGAGAGGAACTGCGTGGGCTGGGGGTCTCCATCACCTGCGAGGACAGCACCGGCGGCAGTTGGGAAGAGGGGGAGCTGTGGCTTCCCATTAACCAGAATGATGCATCACTGCTCTCATTGTTATTTTTTCAGAAAATACAGAAGAAAATATTTTTTTTCTCAGTAATTAAATAAAAAAACAACCCCAAACCACGCAGAGCAAATAATTTGGAAGTGTTCAGGAGTGTTGAAAATCATGTGGAAAGTGCTTTAGGCTAATTTTGTGAACCACAACAGAGCCGTAGTGGCGAGGAACACACTTTCATCTTATTTATTTCTCTCTGCCATTAAACGCCGGGTTTGTTAGTGCAAGCTTCTCCTTGCGATCTCAGCCCTGCTGGCTGTGTGGTGTCTGCCCCGCGAGCACAGCACAAACCCTCCCCACTGCCTCGCTGGGCAGCCTGCGACAGGGCCCCGGCACCCGCACAGCACAGAAGGGCTCCTGGTGATCAATTGAAACCTCCTGTGCTCCAGTTTGTGCCCACGGCCTCCTGTCCTGGCACTGGGCACCACTGGGCAGAGCCTGGCCCTGTCCTCTCAGCACCTCCCTTCAGGCACTGCCAGGCCCTGATGGGATCCCCCTGGGCCTCCTCTTCTCCCGGTGGAGCAGGCCCAGCTCGCAGCCTCTCCTCACAGGAGACCTCCAGTCTCTTGATCTTTGCGGGTCCCCTCTGACTCAGGATACTCGATTCTGTTCAAATCCCAGGCTTTCCCCTCCTGCCCTTGTCATTCTCCCCCCATCTTAGGGTATTTCTGGTCATTTTTGGTAGTTCCTGGTACCTCCTGCAAGCAGCAGCCAGCTGCACGTCCCGTAGGGCCGAGCACCTCCAGAGGGAGCATTCGCCCTGCGTTGGAGCAGCCACCTTCCTCGATTCAGCTTCAGGTAGTTAAAAACTAGCGACACAAATCCTGCCTTAGCCTCTAAGTGCCACCACTGTGATACACCTGTTTATACCCGTCCCTCATGCCAGTGACCTCCTGCTAATTTCTGATGGTATTTTACCTTTCTAATGCCATCAAACTTATGTTTGATGACCCCAAGCTCCCACTTCAGATTGAATTGCATTCCTGTTGTTTTGTACTTTACAGAAAAAGCTATTTGTTACCTGGAACTTTGCAGTTTGGTCTTCACTAAAATGTTGCTGGCTTTGTCTCTGTATTTCTGTATGTTTATCTGAGCGAGGGGTGAGGGGGAATGAAGACAAAACCCAGCCTGAGTTCTTCTGTAGCCTGAGCCACGTAAGGCTGGATTTTGTGGTTCTTTTTTTCAGCAAAACAGCTCTAACTAATGCAATGGTGGGAGCACTCACTTCCAAAAGAGGAGAAAGTTGGATGTTAGATAGGATATTGTATTGGATGACAAAAGTTACCCAATGTTTTATAAGATAACAAAAGTTATATAGGAAAACATAGGATGTCATCCCTTGTTTTCCAATAATTGGGATCCAACAGGAAAAAAAAAACCACCACCACCACCAATAATAATAATAATAATAATAATAATACACAGAATCCAAGCTTTTTCCAAAAAGATTTCCAAGATTTTTCCAAAGTAATGTGGAAATCATATCACGCTCTTTAATGTAATCAAGAAAATACAAGTTTTGGGGGCTGTCCTGTTGTAATGAACACAAGGTGCCTTGAATCCTGAAGGCCCACAAGTGTGATGGTACAGAATTAGTGCTGCATCACTGAAATCACTAATTAAACGAGAAAGGCAGAAGATCCAAAGGAAGCCCTGCTGCTGCAGAAGCCTCAGGTGCAGGCTGTGGGCACCATTTCTCTGGGGCATTTCTTTGCAAAGCAGCTAAAAGTATCTTGAATTTTGAAGGATTGTGGGTTCAGGGAGGACTTGGAAGCCTGCAGCCTCCATCCAGGGCCTGCTGAAGGGAAACCCACTGAAAATCTAAATGAAAATTAATTGAACGTTTTATTGTGGGGCAAGGATTTGTCTTCCTGCAGAACATGGGTAGCTGGCAATGGTCTTGTTTTTGACAGAGGAGTTTTGGTGCAGGTGGGGCAGAAGATCTGGGCATGGGCTGCTCAATGGGAAGCTGGTCTGAAGCCCTTGCAGGGTGAGAGCGGCAGGGGGGACCCTGATGGGGTATGAAACAAAGAAGAAGCCTGGGAGGAAGCTCTGGACAAGGACAGACAGAAGAGAATGACCAAAAGCAGATGTCTCAGGATACCGAGCAAGAAGAAGTAGTTGCAGAGCTGGGGCTAGCACAAGGAGCCAATGCTTTCACTCTCAGGAGCCCCCAGCACACGAATCCCCTTTATAATGTGAATGATGAGGAGCAGTGCAAGGCAGCATCGCATCACTTGTAAGAGCTCCCTGAAGCTCTTAGGGAAAAAATGCATTAAAATATCCCTGGGGTATTGCCACAGAAATAAGAGCAACCCCTCCCTTCCTATTCCTGTAATCTGCGCATCCACAGACCTTCCTTGGTATCATAAAAATGATAGGTGTTCCTTACGGTTTCTGATCATGTTTTATAATTTAATAGTAAATGATATGCTTCCTCTAATACAGCCTGCTAATAACAGGCTTGTTCAGAAATACCAGCTACAGAAATTCTGAGGCTTCTTCAAGTAGCTTTAAAGAAATTCTCAAGTTCCTGCGGAGAGGCCCTCCAGAGAACTGCGGGAAAAAAAAAAAAAAAAAAAAAAGTCAAAATCTTGTAACTGAGAGTCAAAATTCTGATCAAAGCCTCAGATCTGCCCCTCCACGAGTGGTGTCATTTCTCTTAACTTCAATGCAAGAAGGCACGGCAGTCCCTACAGCAGGGCTGGGCCAGGAACTACATAACTTAGCAAATTTAGCTAATTTGTATTTGCATAGAAGCTGCTTCAGATAGCATTGACGTTATTTTAAATCCTATTCTAATGCCTTAGAAAATCCTGGCTCCCCTGCAGATTTGACCGCTTGTCCAGCACATGTGCAATGTGAGAAAATTACAGCCTACTTTCCCATTAGCTGTGCTCCTGCCCAGATGACTTCTTTCCAGCCCATGCTGCACGCACCAATTTTCAAAACAAAGTGAATAAACTAGCATAAGCATTTAAGTGCGTTTCCACCGATTCCCATACTCAAATTAAACATGCAAATGAAAACATTAAAAGGAATGACTTATTCATGTTCTTAGGCAAAGCATACATATTAAATTAACGTACGTGTATCAAAGAAGGCACTAAATGCTGACTCCTGGAAATCCTTGTGTAGGAAACTGTGTTACAAAGTGTTCCCTTAATATTTTTTATTGTTTAATATGAAACTTAGGATGACTGGCTGTATTGATTCTATCTTGAATATTTGACAATTTATACCCATTTGGAGCAACTTCCTCATTTCTGAATATATAGTTAAGTACACAAACTTTTAAGCAGGCACTGAAAGTGTAGTTTCAACCTGTTAACATGTTAAGAGTACATGTCACATTCACAACCTACAAGGGCACAGCTCCTTTGAAGTAGCACGACAGGTAGGAAGTTTTCACTAATGTAAAGCAGTGGCACCAGGTTGCTTTTGCAAAGCTTCAGAAATACATTAAAAATAGAAGATATTTATGAGGATGACAGAGATTGGTTTTAACTCGCACCTCTTCTCTGAGTCTTGCTTTTATTTGCTTGCCACTCTGGTGAAAATTATACGTACATGCAATTTAAGATCTCTTTATTCTGGCAGGGGAGACTAGGAAAAAAACCATTCAGCACTGCTTTCTGTGTAGTGTCACGAAACGTGAAGCAGGCAGCATCTTCTGTCTGCTCAAGAAGTGCAGGCTGGGGCGATCTGCAGTTAACGTCTCCAGGTTCCTAGCAAGGAAAGGCTAAAAGCACGTCAGGCTAACAAAACCAACAAATAGCTCAAGGACAAAGCTGTTAAGGATGGTTTCAGCACATTCAGGTGCTGGAAAGCTTTCACAGGAGGAAAATTGTCTTCAGCGGCTGAACTGCGTTCATATTTGGAGTGTCAAACTGCTGGTTAAGGCTGGAAGAGACTCAAGTCTTCTCACCTCAGTTTAGTACATCAGAAAAGCAAAACACAGAAAGTGAGGGAGAAGGAGAAAACAGCACACCAAAGAGAGGAATCTGGAAAGCAAGGAGAAAACACAAAGCTGTATTCACAAGATGGGTGCCAGGTGAGCACAAGGCAGTGAAACAACTGCACTTGCTCAGGAGTAGATTGAGGTCGGGGTCCACCAGCTTGGATATTGCTCCGTGAGTGTTTGTGGTGGGACACAGGAGCTGAACCTGCTGCTGCAGGTGGGCGGCCAGGTATTCACAGGGCAGACAGAAACCTGGTGGGGTGGCCACCCCAGAGGGGATGTAGGCATTGAAAGGGAGACACACGGGAATACTGCTTGACAGACAGCGGGACCTGTGGGACACCTCATGTTCCTACACATAGATCAAAGAAAAAATGGTATTAATAACAAAACTGAGGGTACGGGTGGTGGAAGAGCTCAGGTGTCGCCGGGGCTGGACTGCTGACAGCTTTTCAGCAAGACATGTGCTGAGCCTGCAGGAGGCAGTGCTAATTTAGACGTAGTGAGGACATTACGGAAGGGTGGGCTGTAGAGAATGGCCTTGATCAAGTAGATCGTAGAGGATTTTGATTAAACTGAATGGAAAGATAAACAAATCCATGCTGTGCATTTTTCTGGGTTTTCATGTTTAGCTTTTTTTAATTTCAAAGCAGCGAAGCCAGCTGAACTGAGGGAGCTCGGGACTTGACTGCAAAGAGACTTCTGAAGTCAAAGATATAGAAATGTATTTCCAGTTTGCATTTCGGGAAGGAGAAAAAGCTCACGGAGAAGAACTCCAGACCCAGCTGATGACAATCCAACTTGAGAAGGATATGAGGAGTAAGCACAGGGCCTGCAAGGAATGGAGAAAAAAAAAAAAAATGGGCTGATTAACATGGAAAATTGCAGGTCAGAAAGTGTGGGGAGAAAGTGAGATCTGCCAAAGGCTGAGCTGTGTTAGACCTTGCAAAGGAAATTAAAAACACGTTGTAAAATGTTCTTTAGCCATATAAATAAACAGAGAGAGAGAAAAGAAAAAAAAAAAAAAAGAAAAAGAAAAAAGAGGAATTTGAGGCTGCCCTGCAGTAAAGATTGGGTGGGGATTAAAGATAACCTAGGCACGGGCCAAAATCTAAATGAAAATTTTGCTTCAGTTTTCAGTAAGCACAATGACATGTGGGACAAAGCCAGCATAACTCATGGGAATGAGCAAGCATCTGAAGCAGAAACAGATCTCAAAGAACTGTTCAGATGGAGAGGGTAGCCTCGTCTCTACCCTCAGCCCTGAAAGAACCAACACAAGAACCTGCAAAAACTAGCAGATACGTTAACGCATGAATGCATGATGGAGAAGAACAAGAGTAGATTCTACATTTTAGAAAGCATTAAAATTGTGATCTAGCTAAACTCCATTAGTCTGATTTAAACACTCAGCAGAGGCAGACAAGAGGGTATCACTTACCCTAGTTTAATCAAAGGCAGGTCACACGATGCTATCCTGGTATCTTTCTCTGATAAGCTTAATTGACTCTTAGAGGGAAAATCCCCTATTTTTATTTTTTTATTTTTTTTTTTGCATCTTGTTTTCAGTAAAGCATTTCATATCATGTCACTTTGGAAACTATTAATTAAATGAGGGACGTATCCAAGGCAGGTGAAGAATTGGCTAAAATGGAAATGGCTGATAAACAATTAATGGGGTAGAAAAGGCTGTTTAGGCAGATACTAAAATAAAATAAAATAAAATAAAATAAAATAAAATAAAATAAAATAAAATAAAAACCAACCTGATCTTGGAATCAGCTTACTATTTTTATTAGTGAGCCTGACATAAAAGTGTGTCTGTGCTAATGACATTTGCCACCGAGCTCACCGAGACATAAGAATTAGAATACACTTCAGAAAAATCTGAAGGACTTTGAGAGCTACAAGAATAAGAAAAGGATGGCCTTTCAAGGAGGGGGTCATGCATTAAATATATATATATATGGTTTTGCTATAAGCTTGGATTTTTTCTGTTGAGAGGCAAGAGGCCTGAGAAGATTTGGTGGTCACTGGTGCCTGTAAGAGGTGCCTGTAAGACTTGCAACTATGGCAAAGAAAAAGGCAATTCTGGTGTTTGCAGCCTTATGCTTCCTTTGCAGTCAGTGCAGAGAATCCAGGCACCATGGCTTTCTATTCTAGAAGATGATGAATGACCTGTGTAAGGGACTTCTATTAAACTTCAATAAACTTTAAGTGTCTGAAGTTAGGTTAGATGGACCTCCCTGGGAAACGCTTCGCATGAAAGCCCTGCTGCACACTGCATTTTGTCCCGTGCGGTGCTGTTGACTTTTGTTTGAAGCAGTTCAAACAGGTAAGGAGGTAAGCAAGGCCATAAAAGTCAGACACCTCAAGTTTCAATTATTTTTGAAAGGACGGGGTGTCTCGGCCCTGCCTTTGAATGGTTTTGCAGCCTGCCTTTTAAAAGTGCTGGTCGTGGTGAGCTCAGCTACAGCAAAGAGCTGCTGTAGGCGGGGACCTTCCTGCAATAACGCTTCCCAGGTAAGCATTACTGCACTGATTCACAACACAAAGAGCTGCCTCGTGCTCTGCAAACACTTGGAATTACACCAGCAGAAGATGCAAGGTTTGGGTTGAATTTTGGGTAAGCAGGAACCCCAGTGGACTGCGAGATGGCAGAGTTCAAGGTGCTGGTCTCAGCAGGGAGTCCAGGAGCTCGGTGGGACACACAACATGGACATTGTCCGGTGTGTCTCAGGCAGTCCCCTCCAGAGGTGTCATCCTGCTTCTGCCTTGGCATGCAGAAATGCAAGGCGAGACTACCACTTACGAGTAGCTGCTGGCCATTATTGGTGGCTGCAGCTAAGTTTATTTGCTACTTCATTGACGTTCAAATTTTCCCTCAGCTGTGTGTGTGACACCGACGTGAAATTCCAGCAAAACGCTCTCTTTCTCCTGTTGGTTTTGTTTTATCTTTTCCGACTCCATGCGCTGCTGGGCTGCATTTCTCACCCAAGATGTTGCTAGGAAACAAGACGTGTTTCAGCAGCATCACCCAGCTCTTGGATGGGGTGGTGGTGTCTCCCTGTTCAGTTGGAAAGCTGGAGAGACACGTTACTTTTTCATGCCTGCAGTGACTACTGGGGGTCGCCCACCATCAAGGTGAGTGCAAACACACACACTGCATCCTGTGCAGGTCCTCACGATCCACACTGAAGTATGGAAACAGTCACTCCCCTTGTTTCTGCTGACAGAAGAGGGTGAAAATAACTCCAGAATATATATATATATATATATATATATAAGCCATTCTCTATGTAGCTTTCTCAGTAAAAGAATGATAAAGCAAGGGAAGGAGGGTGCAAAATGGGGGTGCCACCAGCCTTCCTCCCCATGCAATAGGGCCCCTGCGGGATCAGCTCAGGTTGTAGGGGAAGGTGGGATGCACGCATGCATCCTGCTGGCACCGTGAAGATCCCTCGTAGAGAAAGCTGTGAGAAGAGTGTGAATTTTCATTGTGGTGATAGGGTTTCCTCCCCGAGCACCTGCACGCGCGCCATGTGATGAGGTGATAAATTCTGCCTCGCCGCCGCTCATCAGGCCGAGTGAGACCAACAGGGACAATTAAACACTGCAGGGAAAGATGAGGATCGCTAATCAACTTGCAAATCATCTAATCAAACCACGCTCCTCACATCCCACTGTTCCAGTGGATTTATAACTATAATTATCCTATTTTAATTTTTTTCCCCCAATCAATTTTACATGAGTATTTATTTTCGTGCGCTAAACATATTGTCCTCCATAGATTCCAGGAGTTTTTTATAGCCACGCTTCTTAAACAGCCACCTTGCGAGGCAGTTCTTAACCTTGGTGCATGTACAGACACAGAGACAACATAAATAAATAAATAAAAACAGCAAATATTTCTAGGGTATTGCTCCTGGCTAAAGTGCAGCATCTGACGGTGCAGATATATTTAGGTTACATGTATATCCATATCACTTTTTATTAGGGATTTTGTAAAAAAAATCTGAATGTTAGAAGATGATTTAGCTGTCCTATAAAAGATTACGGACTAAAAGATGCAGTGTAAAAAATGATAGAGATTTTTTAACAGTTGTTTGATTCTCAGAACAACTCAAATCCTCCCATCTTTAGTTAGGCAGCGGGCCTTTCCTTTTGACATCAGCTGGACCTAATATTGCATATTGCAGGAAGAGTGGACTCTGTAGCGTATACTTAGGTTAGCTAGTATTTTACATTTCAGAGAATTTTTAAAAGAACTTTTTGAATAGCTCTCACTTATCCATATGGGAAAACTCCAGCAGAAGTGCAGCAGTCAGTGTAAGGCCTCTGACAGACTTTTGAAAAAATCTTGATTCTGAAAAATCTCTTCTGAAAGTCCTTGATTGTAACAGTGCCTCGGGAATGTGCCTCTGTCAGAGGGAGAAGAGGAGGCCCAGGGGGATCCCATCAGGGCCTGGCAGTGCCTGAAGGGAGGTGCTGCGAGGACAGGGCCAGGCTCTGCCCAGTGGTGCCCAGTGCCAGGACAGGAGGCCGTGGGCACAAACTGGAGCAGGGGAGGCTCCCTCTGACCATCAGGAAGCCCTTCTGTGCTGGGCGGGTGCTGGGGCCCTGGCCCAGGCTGCCCAGAGAGGCGGTGGGGTCTCCTCCCTGGAGGCCTTCAGAAGCCGCCTGGACGTGGTGCTGGGCACCCTGCTCTGGGTGGCCCTGCTGGAGCTGGGGCTGGGCCAGGGCCTGCTCAGGTCCCTGCCAACCCCAGCCATCCTGTGTGATCCTGTGGAAAGTCAGGCAGCTGCAGGTTCTGGCATGGATCTGTTACCTGGCACCAAGAGCATCATTTCTGCGGGGCTTCTGATAGGATCTTGCAGACTACATGAGCTGTCAAATCAAATCCCTGGCAAGAAATGCAGAAGCTTCAGTGTCAGAAAAGTGACAGAAAGCACTGAGTTCATGAATTATCCATGGAGGAAAATGTTGTCTTGTCCACTGTACTGAGCCAAAATGTTAAGGACAAAAACAAAATGAAACAATTATTTCTATATGTAAAACTCATCCAAAATAATATTAATGATAGCACTGTTATCAGGATAGCATGGTGTGTAAAGCCAGGGAAAAATTTAGTCATTCCAAGCATAAATCTCTGGAGCAGAGAGAGGGATATGTTTTCCACAGCTATAAAAGAAGCTGCACTTTTATGCTGCACTATTCAACTCGCTGTGACAAATCCCACCACTTTCATTGACCGAGGAATTTCAATCCCCGGCCATGGATTTCTCCACTGTGGTGAGAAGCAAAGCAGGGCTCATCCCAGCAAGTGCATGACACTCAGGAAATTGGAGAGCTTTAGCAAAAAGCAAACAAACCCACCTCCTAAATCAAGACGACTTTGTGGCCATCTATGTTTTCCATATGCGGTGATGCTGTGTGCTGAGCCAACAACGTCTTTATATCCCCAGTCTGGGGGCTTAGAGGTGGCTGTAACACATCAAGCACAGCTCCGTGTTGCTACTGGAATAAGAGACTTCATCCAGCTGCCAAAAATAAAAACAATGAGACCCCTCTCTGAAATGTATTCCTGTATTTCACATGGAAGGGAGAGTTGACAAACAGCTGGTAACGGCAGCAATTCATTGCATCAATAAATTAACTGCCTAATTTCCAGAAGAAGCCTTGAGGATGGCATTTATTGAAACTGAGGCAGTTCCTTCAGTCAACCATGCAACACGTTTAAGGCAATTCTGCTCCTCGTGGGTTCGGGGAAAGTTGACCAGAAAGGAGAAGATCCCCAGAGAAGTGCAGGAAAGAAGAGAGCACTCCCCCAAGCCTGGCTTTATCACTTGATTTGGGATTAATCCAGGTTGGCTCCAGCAGAACAGAGTTTTCTGGCTGGGCTCCTCTGCTGCAATTTTACAAGCAGCATATTCATAAAAACAAATTAAGTGGGCAGCTATTTAGCCCAGAGCCTGGACCATCTCAATTCCCCACTCTGTGGATTTTATTGTGTCTGGACACGGCTGGCAGAGAGGCTGATCCGTACGGGAGACGAGGGCTGGCCAGGAGAAGGGCTGGTTTCAGGGCTCTGCCAGCCAAACGGGGGCTGGCTGCAGGACGCCGGACACACCGCGTCCCGATGCCCACTGGCAGCTACATCACTCCAAGCTCCTGGGCTGATAATGGGATTATTAAATTTGCTCCAGCGTTTTGCTGTTCTGGCCAGCCTTTGCTCCTCTCTCTGAGCGCTGGTTGGAAATAGGTCCTCCAAATCCCAGCTGTCAGCTACTTTGGCCAAGTTTTTTCCCTATGAGAGCTACCATGGCCCCTCCTTGATGACTGAGCTGTGTGCAAGCTGGAAAGCATTAAAACTCCCAACACTTCCAAACTTTAAAGAAAAACAATAAAAATAAGAAGCAGTGGAAATCCCAGGCTGATGAAAACCCTGGGAAGCCAAATATATTGGAGAAGTGGATGCCTGTAGCTCCGCGTTGAAGCAGAAGATACAAAACTACGTTATTTAAAGTCCGTGGTAAATTATCTCCAGTCAGCCTCCGTGGCACAACGCCAATAAATCGATGATATGTTTAATGGGACGCCTGTGTGAAAGCAAGAATGGGATTCAGATACAGAAGGAAAAAAGAATAAAAAGATGACAGTAGAGGATTACATTTCCATTCGTGCTGCATTAATCAATGATTAGGATATCTACCTGCGCGCCAATAGGCCCCCGAGCTATTTATACGCCAGAAAGCTGAAATAAGTGGATCCTTAGAAACACATAATTTGAAACCCTTATTCCCACAGGAAGGTCTCTGTTAAGGACAAACCTTTAGATTTTCCAGAGCTTAGACGTAAAGCTTTAAATACACCTTCAATAAGATTTTAAAATGTTTTTGCCAATGTAAGAAATTGTCTATGGACAATGAGCTAAACGTGGCAGTTTCAAGACTGTGACATTGCAATGCTTAGGAATTCAGCACAATTTTATTATTTGGGCAAATGCCAAATGATTTATTGCAGTAGCTATTTGCTTAAGGGCACAATTAATAAATATTTATGCAGCTGTCTCTGCTATATATGTTTTATCTGCAGAACTTCAGTGTCTATGAATGATGTCACTTAAAACCAACATATATTAAAAAGTCTATTCAAGGGTACAGGAACCTGTGTAGTAGTGTCTAACATTAATGTGATTCCATGAATTTTTACTGGTTTACTGGGATGCATCCAGATACACTTACTGGAAGTACAACATTTTGTTTATTAGATGGTTTAACTGCCTCAGATTAAAAACCAGAATTACTATGCAAAAGCTTTGAAGAAGGCATTAGTAAGTTATGATCCCTTAGCCGTACCATTTGAGATGGCAAAGGTATGTTGTTAAAAACGATGTGGCATAGGCAGCTTTCTTTGCGTTGCCTGGAAGAAGCACGGTGTCATTTTATGTTGAGGAGTGTGGGAGGAGACCTTAGCAGCCACACAGCAGGTATCATGGGCGGATCTTAATGCATGTTTCTAACAGGATGGCTGATGTGAGTAAATGCAAAGAACTGCAACACCTGTCTTTTGTACAATTGTATAAAGAAGCAAGGCATTTTGAAGCTGTTTTTTTTTTTTTTTTTTTTTTTTTAAGGGGTAGGAAAACAGGGTTTGACTTCATCAGGAAGCGAATGTCAGCCCTAATTCGACCATCCCAGTAACTCAGCTTCCAGCAATAAACAAAACTCTGCTGCTCCCGTGTTAAAAGTGGCTGGGCCACTGACATAGGGAATAAGATCTGAAATAAGATGTCTTCCATCACATACTTGTTGTATTTTGGCTGTTAAAACTCCAGATTCCTTGCACACAGCCATCAAGAGATGTGAATTTCCCTCTGCCATCCCTCGCAGCTCTCAGCTTTCTGTGGCATTCCTTTGCCATTCATCTATTTCTCTTTGCCAGGCGAGAAGGCAAGCTGTGAGCTGCGTCCCACCAACCACCCCACCGCGCAGGTGCTCTGGTCTCCAGGAGAGATGCTTTTTGGGGAATAGCCCCCAGATACTGTCCCAAGCCCTCTGTGAGGAAGTGACTCCCTTGGCAGAAGGATGTGGCCTTTTCCATTCCCGTTGGCTGGGATGCTGTAAAGGGCTTTGTCAGGAGCCAGGAAGGAATTTGTCTGACATCCTTAACATCTGAGTCATCAAAAGGAAGCTGCGGAGAAAAGAACTGAAGCACTTCTGCTGATGCATCATCCTCTCCAAACACTACTTCTGCCCACCAACCGACCTTCCCCAGCCACGATGCTGGGATCCGGCCTTAATGAGACACGGCAGTTCCTACCCGTGCCCAATTCCCTCCATCCCCAGAAGAAAAAAAGAAAAAAAGAAAAAAAAAAGATTCCTGTCCACAGCCTGGATCCACACAGGATGGTGCAGGTCAATGAGCAGCAGTAAGCAGAAGCCATCGTGATCAGTCTTGTCAATATTTAAGCAGGACGTGTGCTTCTACACCATGCTGCAAGGCTTCAGACACAGATCTCCCCACCACCTTTAGTCCTGGAGCTGTGCCTTTTTCCCCACATGAAAATTACATGCGAAATGTCACACAAATATTTATGCACCTTATTTTGCATGTACAGGCTGGGTGAAAGCAGGAGCAGATGCATACGTAGAGATGCTTCCTCACCGCTTCCAGTTCTCTGAATTACAGATATCATTTTCTCCACTTTTTTTAGCCAGTCCTCTGATCTCTCTTAACCTTTTGCTTTCAGAATTTCATCACAAAACTTCCCCTAGCCATTACTTATATGGGACCCAGAAAGCAGGGGCTGTATTTACAGCCCTGCAGCAGCTGATGGCCAACAGCCAGCCTCTGAGGGCCATCCAGGGCTGCAGCTGCTGTGCGCGGCTGCTTGACCTGGGCAAAGCTCGGCTGTGTTTGAAAGCCTGAAAATCACTTCGCACTGTGTGTGTTTGTTTGACCAGATTTACTTATTTCTAATTTGGCAATAAAGCATGCAAATGGGTAGAAGTATAGATTGTATTGGAAGGAAATCCGTGTTAAACGGAGGACAACATAATGATGTGAGCCCCCGTGCAATGCAGCCGTTAACACTTATGCCTCAGAATAGAAAGCTTCCTAGTTTTTATAGCTGAGAGGATCCAGAATGATCCCTGTCCCTGCAGCACACGTAAAGAACCTGCTGGGGAAGACAGCCTGGGCTATTCCTCAGGCAAAGGCAAACCCATCCATGGGGCTGCTTTTGTTCAAGGACCTGGGTGCACTTGGTGGGTAATGCAGAAGGAGGGGGAGGTCCCATGGGTGCCTCAAGGGGGCCTGATGCTGGCTGAGAACAGCCCGTGATTTTAATTGGATGGTGCTAATTGGTGCTGCATAATAGCCTGTGTCATCACTGCTGTGGTTGCTATATGCCATACTAACATGTCGTATTAGCAGCTACATGCTGTATTAGAGTAAGAATCACCCAGATGATGATGAATAAATGTTGATGGAACCGAACAAAGTGCAGCGGAGTTAGAACCGGACAAGTGCAGTGGTGATGGAACCAGAACTGGCTTCAGCATGCAACAACCCAACACCACGTCCTTCTCCGGCCCTGAAGGACGGTTATGACAGATGGAACCTGAAATCATGGATTAAACAATCTCAAATGACTTCTTGAAGGGATGAGACACAGACTAAGAGAGTCGTATCTGTGTGTATCAAAGGACAGGAAAGGCGGTGATTAATTGAGAAGTATCGGAAAGTGCGGGGCCCGAGCACGACACAGATGGTATGGAATGAGGGGTGGATATTGTCCTGGTTTGGGCTGGGATAGAGTTCCTTTTCTCCCTAGTAGCTGGCATGGTGCTGTACTTTGGGTTTAGGATGAGCATAACACTGATGGCACACGGGTGGTTGAGCTGTGGCAGAGCAGTGCTCACACCGCCCAGGGCTGTTCTGTAGGGGTGCTGTTCACAACACCAAAATTTGGTGTCTCCACGGCAGAAACCCAAGCAGCATCCCAGTACAAGTCAGTATGGACAGAGTCACATCAGTGAGATCCTAAATCCACCCGAGACATCCATGCAGTTTGCCAGAATGGTTCCCTGCCTCGTCAGGCTCCTGCCATCCACATCAGGGCACACCACCAGATTTCACCAGCTCTGGGACACTGGCTGTCACTTCTTCTCAGCCATGGATGCTTTCTCCATGCAGCAATACCTGGGAAAATAAAGCAATGGATAAGAGTTAATAGGAAACTTTGTAAAATGTCATCAGCTGTTCCCAAGGGGTTGCATAGTAAAAGTCCTGAGAGTTAAACAACTGTCACCTTCAGGTGCTTCACTTGGTGTCTTTGGGGTTAAAAATCTACTGATAAAAGTGGCCGGGAGAGAGAGCAGTAGAGAAGGGCAGCTGTGATGGAAAAGATGACCCAGCTGAGTGTATGTGTGTCACAAACAACAGACCCCTGCCAGATCAGTGTGTGCAGACCAACGTGGCCGTATCTCCAAGAAACGTCGGCTGCAGAATCTCACCTCCTCTTCTAGGGATGACCAACCAGGGCAGGATGAAAGATGTAACCCCTGGGATTCAGCTGATGTTAATTTCATGATTCATTAATGGATTGTTAGGGGAAAAAAGTAGCAAGCGTGCATTTTTCTGTATCTGTTTGCCTCAGATGAAGACCTAGGAAAAAGTGGTCTGCATTTTCTGATTTTAGTGCGATGAGGTCTTTATGATGCTTTTATGACTGAGGCCAGGAGAATACACAAGCTGTGCATTAACCCTTCCTCAAGCCCTGCTTCCTAATGCAAGATACTCACAGGAATATTCCCAGGAAGTGATGGTTAAGTGGAGAGCTGTGAGGATTGCAACTGCATATTAAATATACATAGATACATTAATAGTTAATTTGGCTTCTCCCCAGACTCCTCACATATAACTTTAGTTTCCTATATGATGAAGACTTCTGAGCAGGGAGCACGTACCAGCATTTGTCTGGAAAGTGCCCAGCAAACCCAGAGAGCAGCTGTGGAGCGTCTCTGTCAGCTTGGATCCTCCAGCACCCATCACCCAGGTGCCAGCAGGTGCTAAAACCCTGGGGCACAGTTTCCCTCTCTTTTTATAGCCACAACACGGCCATATGTGTGATCTCTGTGTGATCAGTGCTCTCCCTCAGTGGTTGCACCCAATCCAAAGAGAGATGAAAACACAGGGATGGAGGGTTCAGACTCCTTGGTCTGGGTGCAGGTCTCTGATCTGTTTGCCAGGTTGGAAACTCTCTGTTGCCCAACAGAGCGCACCTTTTCCTTCCCAATGACAATTCTTGGCCAGAGTGTTTTGTTTCCCGATGTGCTGTTACGGAGCTGCTCAGCCATGTATGTTTTCCTGTGTGGGTGGCAGCAATCTCTGTGCCTCTGCCAGCACCTCTTTTGAAGTGAAGGGTCACATAAGAGTATTTTCTGTTGTTGTCAACCTGTGCTTCAAAGTTGTTTCAGACTGGCTTTGTGAATGGATTATTTGAACAGGTTTCATTACAGCGTCTTGAAAGAACCTTCCTGCAAGTTTAGAAAAACACCGAGTTAACTAATGAACAGCATGCTGGTTCTTCTCATGGGTTTGTGAATGAATAAGGGGGAGAGCAGACAGATTTTCACTTCAGATGTTCATTCTGCTACACGTTCATCTATTCACCTTCTTTGTGTGGGCCTTCCATTTGCCAGGCAGAAAGATGCACTCAGCTGCAGCAGAGAGGCAAGTACAGATGCCTTCTCACCACCTTGCCAGAGCGTGAGATACGCTAGGCACTTGGAATAGATGATCTCTGAAGGTCCCTTTCAACTGAGCTATTCCATTCTAAATGCCAAGAACTATCATCCTCAACACTGCAAACTCATACACCAGGCCCTAAACATCAGGTAACCAGCCCCGTTTCATTGGAGAATAAATTGTGGGTTTAGATCTGCCCCGTGATATTTCAAAGTCCTTGTCCTTCTGGGTTCGTATGGGAGAACTGTGGTGTCCCCCAGGTTCCTGGTCTCTAGTCTTTGACACTGAAGTTCTTACCCTACATCTGTTTCCCTTCCATTTGTCCTCCCCTGTTCCCCCCTCCTGCCCCATGTGCTCTCCTCTGCCTGCGCTGGGTCTCGGTGTAACTTCACAGAGTGGGGGAAATACTGTGGGTTCCTCGTTCCACCTTCCTGGGCTGGGCAGGTTGGGCATCTTGACACGTAGAAGTGTGTGAGCTTTTCAACTTCTTGGTCTGAAGGTTATTTCATTGTGGACTTTAAAAGGAAGCATTTTGCACAGCAGTTTTTCTTAAGCTTTTCTCATCGTTTCCATTTTTCAGTATCAGGAAATTAATAACAAGGGGAAAACCATTCCCTTGCCACCACCTTCCAATTCATTTATGCAAACCTTCACGTATCTATCTCTGCCTTATCTCGCCTTTCCCCACTTCCCTGCCTCTTGAGACGGAAATGCTGATCAGATGGGTTTACACATCTGGATTGAACTTTGTAGGGCTTCTCCCACTTCAGAGATCAGCTCCAGTCCCAGCAAAACACAGTGAGCTACAGGGGAAGAAAACTAACCAACCAACAAACGTTGGCAAGGCTGCAAAACGCAGTGTGTCTGTAGGAGGAATATATTCTCAGGCTGGGGAAATACTGAATTTTCACAACATTGAGGCAGGTAGTCTGGAGGAGGATGGAATTTTCTTCCTAGCACTCCCTAGTACAAATAAACAGCGCTGAGAAAACAAACTTGTGTAGGTGAGAGAGGGCTGAATTAAACAGCGGTACCCATTTGTGGTCACCTAAAGCTGCTTCTATGCAGATCGCTTATCTTTGTTTACTGTTCTAAATTGCCTAAATGGCGTGAGCAATGCTGGGGATGGGTGGGTGCTGTTTATGCCTTTGTTTGGGATTGCTTGCCCTTGTCATACAGACATGGGTAAGATGAAAATAAGATCCCTGGCCTGAATTAAAGATCTTCTTTTTCTTCCTTTCCAGTGGTTGTGAAGGATACTTGGAGTACATTAGGATTCTACAATCAGTAGGATTAGTTAATTAAATTCCCTTCACCACCTTGAATCTACTCTTAAATTAACATGTAGTATCTTACTTCCATGGCTAAAATTAAAAAAAAAAAAAATGGAATGAAGCTTGTGAAGGCACCAGTAATTTGAGCACGTGGCCTTTTTACCACATATTACATTCATGAGAAACAAAGCATCTATTCAGTGACCATCAGAAAAAAAATCCCTGGGTGAAATCAAGCCCCACGTCCTTGGTCTGTGAGGCCACATGATTTCACCCAGTACCTTCAGAGCACGGTCAGCCCACTGCGTGAAGGTGACTCCGTTACGCAGGTAGCTGCTGGCTGTTCTCAAGGTGTGGGTGGGATTCCCGGAGGGCTCCGTGTGTCGGGGATCTGCATCCCATCTTCCCAGTTTCCAACACTCCTCTGAGGAGAGATTACTTGAAGAGGTGTTCTACACAGGTAGCAGAGAGAGGGAAGCAGAACTCATAATTTTTAAACCTCTATAGCCAACACGAAACGTTTTCTCATAGCCTGTGCGCAGACTGACACAGGAAATGGGGTCTGTAAGAAAATCCAGTACTTAGAAGTTCTTCATGCTCCAGGAGTAGAAAAGAAGGGGAAGATAAATAAATAACTAAGGCACAACAGGGAAAGAAATCCTTGATGCAATACTAAGCTATCGCTCCAGAAGGATGTGCTGTGGGATTACGCACTGATCTGACTAAGGGAACTCGTGGTGCTCAGATCTACAGATCCATCTGTGAGGGCTGCTTCGGTTTCCCAAGGGTGAGCTAAGGCTAAACACATTCATCTCTGATAATTGCTGCAGTACACACACACACGCCTAGCCCAAGTCTGTGGCCAAGAGGGCACGATCCAAAACCCACCAGATGATTTTCCACTGTCCTTGCTGGGCTTTGGAGGGGATCTTGAAGTTTGTGCTTTAAAAAGCAACCAGCTTTATATTTAAAACCAAGATTACAACCAGTGCAGGATCACAACGAATATTTTAATGGCATTAAAAGGCCACCAGGTGGACAATTTTCAATCACAATTAAATCACCATCCTCAAGTAGAAACTGTGCTGTTTAATAAAGTCTTAAGATGAAGTGCATCAATAAACTGAAAAATAAATAAATAAAGCATGTCTCATCCCTAGTTTTCCTCTTCCCATCCTCATTGCACAAAATCTCTCAAAAATTCATTTCAGTGTTTTTCTTCTGATTGTAACACTAGATCCTCACAGAGCCTCAGTTACGTCTCAGCCCTGGTCAGAGCCTTTCTGCGCTTTGCTGTCCCTGTTGTATAACTGGCACCTGAACCAAAGCCGTGCAGTCCTTGGCACTGCAGGAGCAACGCCCTCCTCTGCCACCTGCCCGTGTATTACTGCAATAAATTGTTTTAAGGATATTGCGCAGGGGTAAGGGAAGGAGGAACCACCATGGCTCTGTCCCCTTGCCATGATGATTTCTTTAACAACCATCCCCGTCCCAAATACCCCCGTGTGCAGAGGAGCTCAAATATATGACATGTTCTCTCCAGGCTGGTGTGAACCTGTCTAGGTCCCATGGCACGCTGTGATTTAAAGGCTTAAGCTACAAATAGTGATGGTGATCTTTTCTTTCTTCAGAGAGAAAGGACAGAAAAAAGGATGGTGAGAAAAGGAGGGCAAAATCCAGGGGGGATGAGGTTGTAAGTCAGAGCAAACCTATGCCTCTATTATGCATTCATTTTTATTACAGTAATAGCAATCATAACTACTTTTTATAGCCCTCCTCTTAAAAAAATCATCCATTAATGCATGGTTCCTAGAAACTTCATTGCATTTTTCAATTTAATGTTTGCTGCTTTTTTTTTTTTGGAATGTTGTAGTTAGAACAAAAGTATAGGTTTTAAACTCTCATTTTAAAATTGCAACCCTGCATAAGTGCTTACAGTAAAAATATTAGAAAGGTTGTGTGCTGAGGGTAGGGAATAGAAAATGGATTTTTTTTTCTTAATTTTAAGGGTGCATTTACTTTTCCAGGACCGTGTCTAGTCACCTTGAACGTGCTTGTCAGTGGTGAACAGCTCTGCATCCCGGGGAAGGCGATCCTACCGGTTCTCCCAGATTCCCCTGAACCCCACTGCATTTTCCTTTTGGCAGAACCTACTTGGGAAGTCCAGCATTGAGTCCTGAACCTGGAGGTGTTCTGAAAATAGACGTTTGCATTCTGCTCGCTTTTATTTTATCGAGATTTGGCTGTCCTTCACCTCAGTGTATGCTAATGCAGAATCACCTATCATGTGTTTTTAGAGCAAACCCTGGAAACCTGATCCCAGTGCTCTGTGAGCCCATGCCTGATGGCCTCTTGGAAGCACGATGGAGTAAGTATCACAGGAAAAGATGCAGGGATTTCTTGAGATTTCCAGTTGTTGAAACCAGGATAGAAGCTGTGGGTTCTTTGCCATAGCCTTGCTCTGTCTTTTTACAAATGTTCTCCCACAACCACATGCCATCTTACATGATTACATTTAAATTGCTGGGGGAAAAAAGAAATCAGTTTGAAGTGACCATTAAGGATATCAACAGATATCTCCTGTTTGCCACAACGATGTTTGAAAAAGAGGGAAGACTGAACTCTGGTGACCATAGAGGATATGTTGGGCTCATCTGTTAAGACTCATCCTAAAAAGAAGGACGCCTCAGAACGCTTTCACACGCTACTTGCTTTGCAGCATGTTTTGTGATATTAATGATTGTTTGGTTATCAAGGACCTTGAATGTGGTATCTCTTTTGAAATGTAGTTTAACTTAGAGCTTCACTAGCGTGTAACTAATTAAAAAATTTTCTGGAGCTGAAACGCAGCTCACCGGAAGGTGTGTAAAAGCATGTAAGGCTGCTCCGCATTTAAGTCCTGTGTCATGATTCAATAAGCAGGCTGATTACACGCTGATTACCAGCACACCCACTTACTGGAGAAGGTCTCTAGTGTCACAGTTCCTTCTTTTTCATGTGAGTTTCTGAAATATTTAAGGTCTACCACTTGGAGACGGTTTTAAAATTTGTGCTTAAATAAAATATATTTTTAAGACATCAGCTAAAGACCCTGTGTGCTGAAGTTGCTGCCGCATTAAGGTACTGAAAAAAAACACCTCATTTTTTTATAAAACTGTGGGCTGGCATCCACACATTGGTACTGGCAAACAACTCGGGGCTCATTAAGAGAAATGATGGGTGAGAAAAGGTAAAAGAATTACTTCATAGCCCCTACTGCAACCTCTGTTTGTTCATCTGTATTTTAACAAGGCCATGACTACCTTTTACTTCTGTGCAGGAGCAATGACCAGAGAATGTTTCCAGTTACGGATTTTGCCCATCGGTGATCCCATCTTTGCCATGTTATGGCATACGGGGCAGGTGTAGGGCCCTGGCAGCCAAACTTCTTGATGTTAATGGGGGAATGCTGGAGAAAATAAGCCTGCCACAGAAATCTATACAGAATGATTCCAAAACTTGTCAGTACTTTTGAGGACTTAATTACTTGCATAAAAATGCCCCATGAACAACAGCGATCTCTCCCCCTCCACCAAGGCTTTGCAGAATATAATAAACGCGTTACTTTTCTTCCCTGGTTCTGCCACTTTCTGCATTTCCCTCCTGTCTTACATTCCTGCTTCCCACTGCCCACTGTGTGCTTCTTTGCTGCAGTGTTAATCAGCAGAGGAGCTGCGTGATGCACTGTGCAGGTATTGAATATGCACAGACATGCGCACGCTTACTTAATTGGCAACTTCCAGCATCCTGTTGGATTTGAATTCCTTTCCAGGAGCAGCTGTTCCCAGCAGCATTATTTGGAGCCCCTTTGTGAATCCCAGCTCCACAAGGTGGCTCTCGATTCCTTTGAAAATGCCACTGCGTTTGTAGGTTAAATGCAACTGAGAATGATCTTCGGGGCTCGATGGTTGCACAGTGCTGTAGTGAAAACCAAGATCCCCTTTGGTATGCTGTGTATTTTTCTCTCTAGGAAAAAACAAACGAATACCAACAACAAACAAAAAACTAGAAACGATACAAAATCTGTCACAATTAAAAGTAATATAACTTCAAGGAATGGTTGATGATAGCAGTTTAATAAACCTGGGAAAAGAGAAAATAAAGGGATTCTACATGCCTGGAATGTGCAATGGGACATTCAAACACTGTTCCTTTGTGGCTGCAAAGATGTCTTTCTTTCCTCGAAGTGACCTTCTCCTGCTGTGTAGCTCTGTAGAATGAGATGAGCACAGTCACCAAGTACTGAGGGTGTCATGTCTGCTGGTATGGACAGAGAGAAAGCAGCTTGGTGCTCCTCAGGAAGAGAACCTGCTCGTGAAGGCCAGGTCCCACAGCAAGGTCTTTACTTGCCTCCAGCATCCCCAGGCAGACCTCCCAAACAACTTAATCTCTGACCACAAGTTAACATGGTTTCAGACCACATGAGGAGTTTGAACCTAAAGGGTTTTGCCCCCTAGAGCAGCTCATCTGAACATGATGTCCTTCTCTGAGGTCTGTGCCTCCAACACAAACGATTTGATGATCACAGATAACCAACAGCTCTCCGTGCTGTGGAGCCACAGGTGAAACTGGAGTGAGCCTGTGGCGTTGCAACGTACCCGTGTGAGATGGGCTGGGCTGCAGCACACGTGCAAAGCAGAAGGTGATGGTGCAAACCCCATGCTCAGTGCATGACTGGATATGTCTGCCCTCCCTCCCGGGTGCTGCGTTCACCAGTCAAAAATTCAGCTTTACACTGCTCACATCCTAAGAGTGGCAAAAGAAAACCTGAGGAAACTTAAAAAAAAAAAAAAAAAAAAATTACATGTTTTCGGGTTTTGGGGTTGTTCAAGGTCATATTTGCAAGCTCATCAAGGCCAGAAATGCATTTTTTAAAAAAATTGAGAACTGGAGCTGGACAATAAACACTAAATATCACGAGGTAATACTGGGCTTGTCCAAGCTGTAACGTTAAATTCATTTGTCTTGTTGCTTCCTTCAGTGCTCCATGTGTCTCAGTTCCTCCCTGGCTATCCTCCCCTGCCAAGCTGCCTGCAAACCCTATGCTCCATCAGCGTTTCCCTCTTTGTTCATTCCTGGTTTTGCTTCTCAGGCAACTGTCTCTCCACAGCTTGGTCTCCATTGCACTTCTGCTTGGCACAGCTTTTCCCTTTCTATACTGTGGTCTCTTTTAGAGCTCAGTTAGAGTAAAGCCAGCTGGTTCTGATAAAAGCATCTCAGTCTTGTTTTCCTAATTTCCCTTTGTTTGCCATATGTCTTTGAACACAAGTTGTGCCATGGAGAGACTTTCCTCTTTTGAAGGTGCAAAAATCAAATTGTGGGTGCTAATAACTAGGTATATTTGCTATAAACTAGAATCTGGTAGATCTGCCCTCTGTTCTTCTTCACAGTCTTTAGAGCAGCTGAGGTTGCATGTCTGCTCCGACTCTTTGTAGTAGGTGTCTGACAATGGGTAAAGTTTATATTGGACTCTTGGGAGAAACCCTGTTGCAGAAGTTCTTATCCTGGAGCCAGCACAATTTCATGAGCAATATCCTGAAGGATTGGCCAAAGGACACGTCTTCCGGTTCGAGATGTAATTTTTGTGTTTTCACATGTGCAAAGTCTGCAGTCAAGAGACAGAAATGTGATATCAGCAGTGGAACCCAGTTCATTAAAAATTCAAATCAATGGAAACAACAGGACATATTATTTATCTGAGCCTTGAATCAATCTGACTAGTATGCATAATGATCTTAATTAGAAAAGTGAGCTGAAGCAGGAAGACAGTCTGTCTCCTGGCTTTGAAATTATCATACCCCTATCAGTATGCTTGGGTAACTTGTAATTAGGGACAAAGGTTACACATCATTTTATATGCTGAAAAACCGGTTTTAAGCATGTCATTTCCAAAAATATTTAAGAAATAGATATAAGACTTGCTACCCCTATTATGCCTTGACTTTTTGCTACCAGATTACTAGTCTGCACTAGTTAGTTGATGGCTTAAGAAATACTAATAGAAGCTTT
Source organism: Oxyura jamaicensis (assembly GCF_011077185.1). Lineage (NCBI taxonomy): Eukaryota > Metazoa > Chordata > Aves > Anseriformes > Anatidae > Oxyura > Oxyura jamaicensis. The sequence goes on from NC_048895.1 coordinate 102,903,843, forward strand.
GCAGTTATTTAGAGCCTGGATATGAATACATAGCTAGTACCATCAGTATTACTTTTGTACAACTTTGTAAGGAAAGTTTGGTAGCTTTTCATATCTTTACTTCACCTGCACAGTAACTGCTTGTCCATTACACTGGTATGCCCAGAACTACACTAATATTGGTCCCCATGCAGTCCGTCACACTTTTCTTCTTTATCTTCAGCTGCTGCCACTGGAAACGTTCTCTTTTTGACCAGTTGGCAGAGTCTTGTGACTATGCTTCCTCTAACTTTTTGACCACTTGTAATTAGAAAACAGAAGTCCTACCTCTGAGGTCCTGCCTTATGCAAGCATCAAGGCAGTCACTTCCATGCTTAATTTTAACAAGTTCTTCAATTGAGCTAAATCCACTGATTTAATGGTCCATGGCCCGCTCACAGCATCGTCCTTAGCAGGAGCAATGCCTTTTTTATCGTAATATAGCTGCTCTGAAAATTTTCAAGATAGCATTTCATCTTAGAAATTCATTACAAAAAGCTCCAACGCATGAAATGGCCTTGCTTTCCCAGAACTGTATTTTCACAAACAAAAACCATGGAAATTAAAATCACAAGTAGGATCTGTTCCATCAGAATATTAGCTGCATTTCTGTGAGGCTGACAATCACCTTTTTACCATGTCAGGAATTATATGCATAATTCCTTTTAATGGGTGTTACAAATGTTCATCCCACACTGAAAAAAAAGATCACAGTTGGTATGAGTAATAACTTTTTGTCTTGAACATAAACAGTTCCCCTCTAGCTCTGTACATCTCCTCCAACATCAATGTAACCACAGCTGTCAAGGGAGCCTCACCTCTTTCTATGTATATTTTAGCTTTAATTTTTTCCCATGCTTTCACTTAAAGAATTTTTTTTTTTTTTTTTAAAGGGGCATAAACCTGTTCTCCAATTTTGTGGGCAAATTCATTGCAATAACAGATCTCAGTGTTTAGACATCTGTAAACATTATTATTAGCGTACCAGAAATTAGAGACCTACATCAAGATCTGGGGGTTTGGTGGTAGTTCTTTTTTTTTTTTTTTTTTTTTTTTTTTAAATGAAGGTGAATTTCAGATCATCTTTTCCCTCATTCAAGGATCCCCAAGCACTTTACATAGTTAAATGAGTTCTGGTTTCCTTTTGTAAAGGCAGTAATCGTCTCCTTCAACAGCTTCGGCAGGGCCTCCGGGGGACATGGTGCATGTACACGGCCAGGATGATTTGAGGACACTCAGTGAAGAGGCACTGTGGTGGCCTGGGGGTAGAGGAGCATGTGTCCCCATTGGAAGCACCCCATGTTGCCTCGAAGGTGAAGACCCCGTATCTCTTCAGTGAAGCCCCCATGTCCCCTCAGAGGTGAAGTATCCATACATGTCACCTCAGTGAAGCATGCCATGCCCCCTCAGAAGTGAAGCCTCCATGTCCCCTAAGTGAAGCGCCCTGTGTCCTCTCAGAGGTGAAGCCCCTGTCTCCTCTGAGGTGAAGCATCCATGCATATCACCTCAGTGAAGTGTGTCATGTCCCCTTGGTGGTGAAGTCCCCATGTCACCTCAGTGAAGCACATTATGTCCCCTTGGAGGTGAAGCCTCAATGCCCCCTCTGAGGTGAAGCATCCATACATATCACCTCAGTGAAGCACCTTGTGTCCTCTCATATGTGAAGCATCCATGTCCCTTAAGTGAAGCACCCTATGTCCTCTCAGGGGTGAAGCCCCCATGTCCCCTCCGAGGTGAAACATCCATACACATCACCTCAGTGAAGCACCCCATGACCCCACAGAGATGGAGCATCCATGTCCCCTCAGCGAGGAGCCCCCCTTGCCCCCCAGTGTCCTTCTCTCCCCCCGGGGACCATCTGTGCTCCTCCACCCCCTCGGCGAGCCCTTCCATCACCCCCTTCGTAGCCCTCACCCCATCCCGGTGCGGGCTGACGGCGGGACGGGACGCCGGGCGCTGGGGCAGGCAGACCTGCCGCAGACACCCGCCACCAGCCATGACCAAAGCCACCGAGCCACGGCGGGGGCCACAACCCCGAAGCAGCCGCCCGGAAGGCTCCCGGACAAGCAGCGGGGCCGGAACGCAAGCACCGGGGCTGCCGTTTCCAAGCCGGACCGCGGCTGGGCGGCTCGGCGCGGTTGCCATGGTGGGAGCCCCGGGGCGGTTCTGCGGCGGCTGCCGGCATGGACGAGGAGGAGGCGGTGCGGCTCCGGGAGCCGTGGGGGCGGCTGCTGCGCCTGGGGACGGCGCTTCCCCGCCGGCCCTTCGGGGGCTGCGGGCGGCGGCTGCGGCGGGGGAGGGCGGAGGCACCGCGGGGAACAGCAGCGGAGCTGGGGGCGGCGGGCGAGGCCCGGGCAGGGTCCTCCGGGGCCGGGCAGGGTCCCCCCGGGCCGGGCAGGGTCCCCCCGGGCCGGGCAGGGTCCCCCGGGGCCGGGCAGGGTCCCCCCGGGCCGGGCAGGGTCCCCCGGGGCCGGGCAGGGTCCCCCCGGGCCGGGCAGGGTGCCCTCGGCCCCGTTAGGGTCCCCTCAGCATCGGCAGAGCCCCCACAGGGAGCTGCCCGGCCCCAGCACACGCACGGCGGCTGCCGCAACCCCTGCTTTTTCCCCTTTCCTGAGGGTTTCCCTCTGTCCTTCTCCCCCATCTTCCCTTCTCCCCCCAGTTTGTCTGAGAAGTACCCTTTCTCCTGAGCGCATCTCTCCGCCCAGTCGTGCACGCTTTCTCCCACGTGGTTCTTCACAGTTCTGGAAACTGTAGTTTTTGGAAAAGTAGTTTTACTTTCGCAGTGTCTGCTTTCTGTCTTGTTTTATTCCCTTTTCATTTCTGATAGGTGGTTTTTGTTTGTTTCTTCTGTCATGCCCAGTGTTCTAGGTGTGAACTGTTATCCCCCTTAAACTGAAATTCATGTGCACAAGTATCTTCCCAGCTTCTTCTTCAGTTACCTACAGCTAACAGCAAATGCTGTGATTACGTTATCTACATGAGCTAAGATAAAGGGCACGTGTTTACTCATCCATAAATAACTTCCAAAGCTCTGCAGTAGCCTAGTAATAGCATTACTTGTTGTATCTGAACGCATGTTACTGAAAAACTCTGTTTTTTCCTTTTAGAGAGATTTCACCGAACGCTGTGCACAATGTTCAGAAGTAAACTGGGGTCTTACTGATGGAGGCAGGTTTTACTGCAGAACTTGCCACAATGTTACTGAGGTAAAAATCTAAGCTCTTGACCTTCAGATAGGTTTATTTTGGTTGTTTTGTTTGTTTGTTTTTTCTCCTTGGCATTAGAAGTTGAAAGCATTATTGCGATTCTTCCTTTTTAATGCTTGACTTAACACTGTTGCAAACAGCTGTTCCTTCAAATCATAAAGTTTAAAACGAGCCTGTTTAAGACACGGTGCTGCGGTAGCCGTAGTGCTGGTACGATGTCTGGATGCCCTAAAAGTATTGCTTGGATATTGCTGCGCTTCAGTACAGTGCTGGTGTAGGCAAACTGATGCATATCACCTCTGTGTCCAGGGTCGTCATTCTCTATTTTTGGTATTTCTGAATGAAAAATGTCTCTCTCTTTTTAGTTTAGGAAAATTGAACAAATTCCTCCATTTTGTTTTATGATAGAGCAATTGATGCAAGTTAGGCCTGGCCTTTTTCTTGCTAGCATCTATTACTGTTTTGCAGAGAACTAGAGATGTTGTAAACACTGAAGTTATTTGTAATGCAAGAATACAGACAATCTCCAAAGGCTCAAGAAGTCGGGGAAAAAGTGGTATGTATGTACTTCTCTCTGTGTTCTGCTAAAGAATGAACGCGCTGGATCAGTTCGGTCAAGGTTCACCTAACATGTTGTCTTTGACGATGGCCAAAAATAGCTAGAAAAGACTAAGATCAGGAGCATAATACACCCCCCAGATGCTGCCAGAACCTTCAGCAGCCCCAGCTTCAGTGAATTCCTGAGGCACAGGTGCTTCTGTGAAGCTGGTGGTGGATTTTTTGCATTGAGCAGAGCCGTGTGTTACTTACTGCCGCTTTGATTTGTGCAAGGCAATACTGAATGAATGCCATGTGTATCTTCAATGAGATGTGGTGATCCCTTTGGTTCTTCCTTGTATGACCATCACAAAAGTGAAAAGTTGTCTCTCTTTGTAAGTGAAGTGTGACAGTGCTCTCTCTTAAAGAATGTAACTTCAACTTGCGTTGAAGGAGCTTGGCCCTGTGATTTACACAGAAACCCATGTGGATGAGATTTCATACAGTTGCGATAGCTAGGGTAAGGTAGTGCAGTGTTACTTCTTTCATCCCGAGTCACTTCTACACTTTTAAATTCATGACTGACGAACACACTAGTCATTACATATGGTGAGACACCATGTGTTACGGTGAGGCTGCTGCTGAAGCTATGAACGTACGCTGTGATGGCTGGGTAGTAGTTTTACCGTTGTGGTCATTTTCAAAGAGCAAAAATGCATTACAATGCTAAATGAAGTGTGGGGTTATTTTTATCTCTGATGGGCTAACCTATCTTCACTGTACTGTGGTGGCAGTAGATTACTGCGTTACGTTGAAAAGAACAGTTGTGGGAAAGTGAAGGGAGGAATGAAAAAAGGAACAACCTTAACATCTCCACCTGTCTCTATCCTGTATTGCTCCTGAAGTCTGATGTGTGTTCCATTGTGTGCTTTTTACTTCTCCTGTTGGGGTTGTCGTTTGCTATCCCCCGTGCATAAGAAAGAAATCCTTACCTACGTGGAGTCCCTTCTGCAAGTGCAGTTATGTTATACTATGACAGCTTCTTTTCCTACAGTTGTAGGAGTAGCTGTATCTCTGGTTACCAGGTAAAGCTCATGTCATTAAAGCAGGGTAGAAACTTTGGGCAGGTAACTTCTAAGATGGTGAGAGGCAAGGTGCGACTGGAAGGAATAAAACCGAAGAACAGGCGTGGAGAGAATGCAGAGGAAGTTAGGAAATGCAGAGAAATTTTCTAAGACCAAAAGCCTGTAAGAGGGACTAGCAAATATGGAGAGGTAAGGGTGAAAAGTAAATATCATGCTGTCTGAGGAAATAGTGAATAGATTGGAACAGGCCCACTCCTTATAAAATTAATCCTTTGCTGGGATATGCTAGAAGCATTGAATGTCTGAGAAACTTTCATTTAAGTTTGTATGTTTCAGTGAGAGACAACAGTAAAGAACGTGGTGATACTGTTTGTTTTTGCCTGACTTACCCCTGCAACATAATGTATTCCAGTTTTCTGCACTGGGAATGGGAAAGAAAAGATTGTATTTAATTTTTTTTAATGATAGGTTCTCAGCTATTTTAAAACTGGTCACTTGACAACTCTCCACTCGATTTCAAATGCCGTATTAGAAATTATTGTGAAACATATTATTGCTGGGAAATGTGCAGAGAAAGCACTTGTTCAGTAACATTTCTTCTTTTTTAAGACAGAATAAATGGAAGTTAATGGAATATTCAGTGCAGCTGGTCTTTGCTCTTGGATCTGAAGTTACTTAGTGGAGACATGTCTCTGTCCTGTCCTAGAATGAAATATTAAGTGGAAATAAGTGTGCATAAGTTTTTTGTTGTTGTTGTTTGTTTGTTTATAAAGGCTTTTTTTTTTTTTTTTTAATTAGAGGAAGGCTGGGAATGGTACGTTTGTGAAGGCTTTCAGCTTATACTCAAAAAACAAGCTGAAGCTTTGGAAGCACTAGGAGTGTGTCCACAAATGAAGGTACGTAAAGATCAGCGTAAGTTCTACATACTATGAGTGTGCAACCAGGGGGGTTATTTAAAAGTACTGTAATTTTGCAAGTGACTCAGATTACCCCCTTTTTAAAGAACTACTGAGTACATGTAAACAAACTTAATTTTCCTGGTAATTTTAAAACATGATTTATAAATTGGAGGTAATGAAGTCAGAGCTGGAATATTATTCAGATTCCTGAATTAGCAATTATGCTCTGTTCTCTCAGAAATTAATGGTTTTCTAAACTTTACACTAATCATTGTCCATTTTTATTTACCAGGATGAAATTCTGTGCAATTTTTGGAGGCGTTACCTCCAGAAGAGCCAACAGGCGTATTGCGACAGACCAGCTGGTGAAGCTGTCAAAGCATTATCAGTAAGTGAAAAGCTCAGATCCCATTGAAAAGCCCAGATCCCATGAGATGTGGGATATTTTTTTTAAAGAGCACTAACATAAACCTTTGTTTAAGCTATATATCTAGCTCACGTTAATCTCATGAAGAATATCTTCTAAATGGCGTACCACATGCTTATTTTTTTTCCTCCATTTCCAGAAACAAATACTTCTGAATATGGAAGGTTGCTTATTTAAAAATTGCTTTTTGTCTTGGCATACATTGCACGTAGGTAGAGCAGAAATTATAATAAAAAATACGTTATCCCAAAGTTACTTATTTTATCAGACTTTATCTAAATCGCCTACTTTCTGGTTATTGCAGCAGACTGGAATGTAATGGGATCACTAGAAATATTTTCTCTTTTTTTTTTTGTCTTGAGTAGATAAATATTTTTAAAATATTTTTATAGGCTCTCCTTACACACTGGTGATTCACATAGCAAGTTAAATCCAAGCTGTTCACATTTTAACTTCACTTACTGTAGGTCTTGCATCTGTTATGCTTGATTTTGTTTATTCAGATTAAAACAATAACTAATAGTAGATAATACTAAGACTTATGTACAAAACAGGTTTGTGATAGCAGTACAGATGTGGATAGTGAACCAGAGAGACCTAGCTTCCTTCACTTGTTGTCTCTCTCTGAAAGCGATGGAGATCTACAGACAGATTGCAGCTTTGCCTCGTCAAGTGGCAAGGTCTCAGGTAGGAGCAATGACCTGAAGTATCTGGAAACTGTTTTTGTCGAGTTGTATCTATATCCTATGTGTAGTTGTGTAGAATGAATTGGAAGAACTTGTTGACAAGTGGTTAGAAAGTGTAGTTTTCAGTCCTATTTGCCACTAGAGTACTTTATATTCTACCAGAAGCAGAAGACTTTTTTATTATTTAGTTTTATTTCCCCTTCCTACAAGGAGATGGAAGTTGAACAGGGCCTGGAAATGCAGGAGGAAGGTATCTCCAGGTAGCCAGGTATCTCCATGCGTCCTCTTTGGAGTGGGGAAAAAAAGTGCTATTAATCTGAAAAGCTAGATGTTCATAATCACTGCAGTTCTAAAGAATAAGCACTTAAACTAACAGTAGAGCTCTCAGTCACAACTTCCAAGTTAAAAATAGGAGTTGCTTCTTGTTTCTTTTCCTTCTCCATATTATGGTGGTTGTTTTTTGTGTGTGTTTATTTGTTTAACCCCATATATTTATTTATCTAATATTATTCCTTGGTGTCTTTGGTATAAATAAAATATATTTAAGTTGTATTTTTTGTCTCTGCATTCTATTTACTGCTTTCCCTATATCCTCTTTTATCAAAAGTGTTCTTTTAACGTTGCTTCAGTTTCTTCTTTCTGTTCACAAATCAACCTGAAAGCATTTACGGAATGATGAACATTTGAATTAAAATGTTACAGAAAATTGGAGTCTTTGGTGCTGGGCAAGTGTAGTGCCAGACAGGGCTGCAAAGTCTGATACTGGAAATACATTTCAAGGCATATTTGAAAAGTTTTGCTTGCACTCTAAACTTCTGATTCTTTGCCTTTTTTGTTTTATTATTTGCTTATGTTTTCTTTCTTTGTCTGTTTCAATGTTTATTCTTCCCATGTTATGTGGTCCTCTCTACGTCCTATTTCTGTTCTTCCATGGTATTACCTGTCTACCCAGAGAAGAATGCAATCTTGTTCTTTCACATTTTTCTCTTTTTCATAAAGCCCAGAAATGATAATAGAAAGAGAAACTTGATCTGCAGCAATTAGAAGTGTTGAGAAACTTTAAAACTTCTGAATAGAAGTAGAGGTGGGGGAAAATGGTGCCAAAAAATGGTGACAAATTTTTGCCAATGTAATGCAAACACTTTTCATCCTATTACATTAAAATGAGAATATTTTTAGGTAAAGAACTATGTGTTCATGCACATTGCAGATCCTGGGTGTTAAACAAATACACATTGTGTGAATAGGAAAGAATTCAGTGAAAAACTTCTAGTGAAATACTCCATTGAATTTTCTTCCCCTTTTTTGTGTCTAGAGAAACTTGTTTCTTCCTTGGCACTTCTGTCTCTTATTATTTAGAATAATTTATAGAATAATTTAGAATAATATTTACAATTTTAGCTTTAGAATAGTTACATAGCCTTAAGATAGGTTACAATTTAACATGCTGTTCTTAGTGGGTTGTTTCAGATTGAATTCACCTGTAAGTAGCCCTACCTGTTCCACTAAAAGCACTTGAAGTGGATAAGAGCTTAGTGACACTAAAAGTACATTTAGGAGAAATCAAACAATCATAGAAATTGTTTGTATATTGAAATTTAACACAAGAAATACTAGATACATTGTAGTCGACCAGAAGTTATTATGAAGATTCAGAGGTTTCCTCTCTTGTGCCATTTTTACCTTTTTTTATTGCTATGGATTGGGAACCTCAACGCTCTTTATTTCTTAAGAAGCTTCTCCAACATGCAAGTGTTTGTTTGATTTTTTTTTAAATTTATTTTTTTGTTATTTTTGTGCAGGGGTAATAGCAAACTCCACCGAGTATAGCGCAGAGATATTGCTGGGGAAGCCTATTAAACCCTTAAATTATTAGATGCGTGTAATTGTGTGCTGTCATGCCTTGCATAAGCTGCAAGAAATAAAAGGAAATTGTGTGCCATCATTAAGGCCACAAATGTAATGAGGATTATTTTAAATTGAGTTGAATGTGAAATTAATAATGAAGCTTCAGTCACGAAGCTGCCTTTAAGCACATGCGTCCACGTGAAAGGTGAAACTGTTGACTAAAAGGATTAGCTGCTGCTCCTGCCTTTATTCTCCAGCGCACGTATGCACAATAGACATCGCGGGATCCTCTAATCTAGACCATTTCTTAGTCTGCATGAGGACTGTGTGAGCTGGTTCTTTTACCTTGTTGCTGCCTCCCTGGTACTACCGAGCAGCATGTTAGGAGCCGGTAGGTGGCATCCAAGCCTAATTCTGGCTCAGAAATGCAGGATCTGCAGCGTCTTCCTCTGTGGCAGTGGGCTCCACACCTGTACTCGCTGACCACTGCCACCTCCCAGACCTGGCTGTCACCCACCAGCGTAACCACGAAGCTACCAAGTCCTCTGAAGTTTTTAATTTTATTTATTTATTTATTTTCAGGCTGCTTGCTGTGGCCCTGCAGCTCCCAGCTGGGGAGCTGGGGATCCAGCCTTCACTGTTCCTGCCTGAACAGGCGAACAGCGTGTGGGAAAACAGTGGGGAAAGCCTCCACAGAGGCTGGTGTTTTACCTTGGTGTGCTTTAAATACAAAACATTTTCATTTGTGCCGGCTGCTTCACGATGAAGCTTTTCTTTTTCTCTTCCTCCTTCCCTGAACTCCAAGGCTTCACTGCTGAAAAGGTTCCTAACTCAGAAGTCACTCCCCTAAATTAAATTTCTTGTTGCTGCTTCTCATTTTTAGTGATTCATCTCAGTAAGGATGTAGGGAGGTTTGCTTGTTTTGTGGCTGTTTTTTTGTTTGTTTGTTTTAACCTTCTTTACCATTTGATGCATTTGTGTTCTAAAGCTGTTGTTTTTTTTTTTGTTTTTGTTTTCATTTAATTTAGTGTTGTGTTTTTTTTTTTTAAATAATACCTACTTTTCCACAATTAGAGAACATGTGGCAAATGGATACACACCATAACTGCAGTGTAGACTGTTCTTGTTAAAGGTCTGACTTTACCACAGGTCACAACTAACTTTAACTTTCAAAGTGCTGAAGTATAAAACTGTTTTAATCCCTACCTCCAAGGTATTGATTTAAGCACAGAGAATTTGCCCTCATTTCCCCACTGCTCCCTTATCTTTCAAAGGGAAAAATAGCATTCCCAGCTCACGTTAGTTATATGTTGTATAGGAGGTACAGCTTTCTAGAGCTCCAAGTTTAAGTGCAGCTCCCACTGAAGGGTCTGGTTTTATGGGTACTAGAGTGAGGTTTGTCTCTGAATATGGTCCAGTGTCTTCATAAACTGCTATTTCACTTGATTAAACGGGTTGTCCTCTCATATTATGGTAGATGAATAAATTAATTCAGCTGTTTATTAGCAAAAATACCTAAACTACCATGCTACTACAAAGTAATGATTTGAAAATGTTCCTAGTTGCTGAACAATGGTCTTCGCACAGTTCTTAATCGTGTGTTCTGTATACCGAGATTGTGTGTATGTCATATTAATTACTTTCTTTTCCCTTTTTTTTTTTTTTTTAACGTAAACCAAAGAATGTACCTCTGTGTGCTCTGGGTCGGTAGATGGTAGATTGTATTTAATGAAGAATCAAAAGGAGAAACTGAGGATGTCAATGCCAATGACCCTTTCGTTTTGTTACATGGCATTGCTCTGGCTGAGAGAACCAATGACGTTGTCTGATCTCTTAAGGTATGAATGGTCTCCAGTGAAATATTTGTTGCTTTTATAAATAATATAAATTTTTTTAATTACAGCTTTACTATTGCCCTGTTGGTTGCTTGCTCAGTAACAGTGAGAAGTCCCCTATGTGTAGTTCCCTTATCTTTTCTCTGTCATAATTTGTGAAGCTGCTTTTTGTGAATGCTCTCCTCCATTGCCTGCAGTGATTTTCAAAAACCTGTAAGGGTTTGGTGCAAAAGAAGCTCTTTATCCTTCTCCCTTGAAATTTCTTAAGATTCGTTGGAGGTGTGTATGGTCACGTTTTTGCTATTTTTGCTGTTGTCAGCATGCCAGAAAATGAGTAGCTGTTCCCCAGGACTTACGTCAGTGTCATCACACAAACAATGCCAGCAGTATACAGCGATCTGGAAGGTAGCTAGGCAGCTTCACGCGCTGGAGTGGGGACGCAGAAATTAATATAAGAAGTCCTTCTTTGTCTTATCTGTAATCATCAGAGTTCGTAATAATAGAGCTGTTAATATAGTAGACGTAAAATGTTCTAACAGCAGGTTTGGTGCTAAATATGGGGACCATCAAGCTACTGCTGACAATGCAATTCCCTTATACCCCCTACAACATGGATGTGAACACGCTCCTTATTTTCATAAGGAATGAAAATTAATTTGTCAAGTCTGCTGGTTTGTTTCAGTGGTGGTTGTTGGTAGTGATAAATACTCTAAATCAGGCCTAAATAACTTACATTTAGGAGTTCTTGGAGATACCTTGGAAGACCTTTTTTTGCGCTGATACTCCTTTTTAACAAGTGTTGGAATGGTGGATATTTCTAAAAAGATGGGGAGATTCTTTTTTTTTTTTTTTTAAAGTAAAGGAAAAATCCATTCAAGATTCATTCAAAATGGCAGGTTTGGGTTCTTTAATTTTGATTTTTCAAATCTATAACCTGTAGGTTAAAAGACAAGGTAACATGGATGGTGCACGTAACTAGTGTTGCTGCTGAAAGTCTGATTGATACAAGGGGAGTTTATCCCAGAGCCTGATCTTCCATAATGGCCCCTTCCCCTCTGTACTGCTGACCCCCCTCCACTTTTCTAGCTTTGTACAAGCTTTCGAAGAGCAATGGGTATTGAAGAACACTCTTCCCTGAGTCTTTTTTAGAAAGGAGATGTTTCTGTGTCTTAAGAGGAGTAGTTAATACTGGCTAAATTATTTCTATGTTAAACAATATCTAATCCTTTGATTTAACTTTAGGGGATGGCTGTTGCCTTCATCAGTGATAATCACACAAACTGTTGCATATTTGCATAGCTAGGAATGCACTTGCATAAAAGGTGCTTGTAAAATGTTCAGCAAAATGCCAGTGTTCAGAATTCAAACTGCAATACAGAAGTAAATACCACGTACATTAGGAAATAGTACAAATTAAAAGTAGCTTTCAATAAACAAGTTTATTACTGGCTAGTATTTCCTTAAGGATGTTCTGCAGGAGTCAGAACTACTGTAGCCTACTCCGTATTTTTTATCAATGATTAGAAAATGAATATAAAAATCTTTCTGATAATGCATGTATATGGCAAAAATCCAAGTAGTAAATTACAGTTACTAGGATGGAGCAAATGATGCACAGTAATAAAGAAGTATTGCTTAGCACATCCTGTTTGGAGAGAAAAATCAAATATCTATTCTTGGGCCTGTTCTTTCTACCTTGGAAACTGTTTCTGGAAAGCATGTGGGGTCATACTAGGCAAATATATCCTCAGAAGTTCCTGTCTTAGTATGATACTGTCCTTTTTTTTCTTTCATTCCTTTGTTTTGAAAAAGAAAAATGAAAAAAAAAGGGCTATACTTGGGTGGACTGTTGATTGCTTATTAATGGTGTATTGTTGTGTTTGGCACTTCAAAAGCAGAAGAGATCCAAGCAGCTGGTGCAGAACCTGGAGAAACATCCTTTGTACTGAGATCCTTCAGAGCTCAGCATAAATGCTTGAAAGGATTTAGAGCAAACGTGTAAGCAGCAAAAAAGCTGGAAAAGGAGAGAAAAAAAAATCAGATATCAAATACAGCAGAGACATAATCAGAAATTAATAATTGGAAATTGAAATAAGATGATTTGAAAGAGAATGTATCACTTAAAGTAGGTACAATATATGGGTTTAATGCTCTGATAAGTGCACGAATCTAGTGGGCAATGGCTTTAAATGCTCTGAACATACGACTGAATTAAATGCAAAAAGCGATGCTTGAAAGAACGCCATTTGTATTGCAAAGCTTTACAGTGATACGATACTTGTATAAGGCTGTAATTACATTATCGTGCTTCCCTCCCTACCCTTAGGGTCTTTGTCTTTCACAAGTTTGATGAAGAAGGGGAAAGAATTCTAAACTGCATGAACTACCATAAGGCTCCTGTTTTCTCACTTCTGAATATTTGAGTTGAAAAAAATCAGACAATGTTAACATTTTTGCATGCAGTAGGAGCTCTGCAGACTGAAATAGCAACAGACCAGAGATGAAAACTATGCAGAGAAAAACATGAAAGATTCAGCACTGCCTTTTAAATCTTTATAGGCAAATTGTGTTATTTAAACCACCTGAATTACAGCAGTGCTTAAAAGTTCTGCCTTGTTTCGTCCTCAGTTTGGTCTTCTTCCTCCCTTGAAGTCAGCTGACTCCTGCTCCTCCCTTGTGACACATGCTTAGGCACCATGCTAGGGCAATCTGCCAGTTTGTAAAGGATTTACAGCACCAAAAATACACTCCTTGCTGCTTGACACACTTAACAGAAAAACATTACAATTACCTCCTCTCAAAGGCACATTTTGATTTAAAAATAACATTTGAACAACCTTCTGGTCTAGTCTGTAACAAATTAAATCTTTTTCCATTGTGAATAATCTCACAATGCTTGATATGTGGTATTTTATTTCTCTAAATAATCAATAAAATCGTGTGTCTGTGGAAAAAAAAATCAGGATGCTAGGCTTGGTGAGGCTGAGAAATAATGCCTTTCAAATGAGGTTATACCCAGCTACGCTGGCAAGACTAAACTTGTAATCAGTTTGTGGCATTGCTGTGTGGCTTTAGCAGATGCATCATTTCCTCGTAGTATGCAGAGGACGTAGGATTTTTTTTCACACTTAGGCCTGACTAATGCGTGCTGCTGCTGCTGTAATTACAAGAGCACGGGCTGCGTACTGTGTGTGCCATTCAAGTTTTCAAGCACTTCACTGATACAGCGTAGTCCTACAAGTGTTTGGATGGCCTGGCTGTGAAATGACAGGTTTGGAAGAAGAGCAGACAGTAGAAACTGTTCTCAAGTGCTGTTCCCGATCTGGGCTTTTGGAGTAAGTTTTAACATCCTGAATCATCAGTACATTGTATTCATAACAGGGTAGTTATGCTGTTTCATGTATTTTTAGAACATAAAAACAACTCTTCACCTGAGAGAAGAGCATGTTTTTGTGTAGGGACAGTCATTTCAGGCAGATTCCGGGAAGATGTCGCTGTTTTTTACACAGTTGCAGTGCTTTGATATGATAAGTGAAATTTGGACCAGATGATCTTAGAGGTCTTTTCCAGCCTAAATGATTCTATGATTAAATTGTTAAACAAAGAAACAAAAAATACCCCACCATGTTTGTAGACATCTCTCGTCCATTGCGGAATAAGGATGTGCTTCTGCCTAAATATCTCTGCCTCTTCTCTTGCCCTGGGTGCTAGCACTCATCCAGCTTACGGTGTATTGAAAGGAGATCAGAAAAGTAACTTGTGATTTTGCATGAGAAAGTTTCACTGGACATTTTAGTGCAGTGTAATTTGCTTCATGGCTGTCCGTTTCCACTTCGTGCTGGCAATAACATTTGTGCAGTCAGCTGAGTCTGGAAATCTATCTGGTTGAAATCAAACCCTGGAAAACAAAAGCCCAGTTTTCAATCTAATCCTCTGTCGGAGAAGTCACACAAGTGCTTTTGTCAGCAGGGAGGAGACAGGAGTGTGATGCAGAGGACAGAAGGGAGGGTGGGATTTCCCATTTTGGAGGCAGCAAGCTGTTAGGGTGGTTCACCTGCAATCATAACTGCACCACACCCTAAGGCCTTGATTGTTTGTCCTCTTCCAGCTGCTGCTGTGCTGGCTCAGGAGGCTGCCGCTCTCAATTTCTTGGTGCTACCTCTTCAGGTCTGGCAGCTAATTGTGTGATTGCTCCTTACCAAGGGTCCATCAAAGCTTACATCCAGCTGAGCCAGTAATGGGACGCTGTTGCTAAAAGGGGAAGGTCTTGCTTCCCTTCTCTGCTCCTGCTTTGTGATGTATCCCCTTCTCTCTGCCAGTTCTGACATTTTTTGGAGCCGCCTGTGAGCCTTAGTTTGTTAGAAGACAGGAAACACACGCACAGCTTTTCTTGCAGTAGAGTTTCTTTTTCTTGCAGCTAAGTTTCTCTTTGCCTGTTGTGAGTTAAATTTGTAGAAGAGGGTGATAAGCAACAGGAGCACGTGGCCAGGCCAGGAGGAGGGAATTACAGCTGGTTACACTGAGCTTTTGGGTGGTCTCAGTCCATTCTGTGAAGCTATCCCTCCAGTTTCAGTGCTTCAACTCATTGCTGCTGATCTTGACTGAAGTGAGCAAGGAGCTGTCCTGCAAGCTGCCCATCAGATCCGGCAGGGTGGTAAGGACGGGCAGCTGGTGCTGGGTTTGATGATAGCCCCAGCAAACATGCAGACCAGCACACGTTTCCATTTGGGATGCAGAAATACTGTTTGCACGGGTTGTTTCTGCCAAAAAAATAGCAAAATGTACATCGCACCATTTGACATAGAAAGGATCCTGTGCTATGACCCTTACCTCGTTTAAGAGACCAATATGGAGAGCTTTAAAATAAAAGGTATTAGGCAGTGTGGTTGTTCAGATTGCTGTAGTTTTTCAGAATTCCTTATGAATGCTGGCTTTGTTCTAACCAAGACATAGCTTTGATTGAGAGGCGCTTTTCATTTTAATATTGCTTTACATTCATTTTTCTAATTAAATAGAGTATTCAGTTAACAATATTTTTTAAAGGATTTGACCATAACCTTTTCTCCCAGTAACTAGCCTTTAACTAGCATTTTAGTCAGCTTCCGCCGCACCTCGAGTACTGCGTTCAGTTTTGGGCCCGTCGCTACAAGAAGGACATGGAGGTGCTCGAGCGAGTCCAGAGAAGGGCTACGAAGCTGGTGAGGGGCCTGGAGAACAAGTCTTATGAGGAGCGGCTGAGGGAGCTGGGCTTGTTCAGCCTGGAGAAAAGGAGGCTCAGGGGTGACCTTATCGCTCTCTACAGGTACCTGAAAGGAGGCTGTAGCGAGGTGGGGGTTGGTCTGTTCTCCCATGTGCCTGGTGACAGGACGAGGGGGAACGGGCTTAAGTTGCGCCAGGGGAGTTTTAGGTTGGATCTTAGGAAGAACTTCTTTACCGAAAGGGTTGTTAGACATTGGAACGGGCTGCCCAGGGAAGTGGTGGAGTCACCATCCCTGGAGGTCTTTAAAAGACGTTTAGATGTAGAGCTTAGGGATATGGTTTAGTGGGGACTGTTAGTGTTAGGTCAGAGGTTGGACTTGATGATCTTGAGGTCTCTTCCAACCTAGAAATTCTGTAATTCTGTGATACCCCATGATGTGCAGCAAGTGGTGTTGGAGGTGCAGTACTGGCAAAGGAACGGTGAGTCTGTGCGCTGCAACAGGCTGAGAGCTGAATCATCGGCGAAGACATTGTTCTGCCTCATTCTTGTTTGTTGTTGTTGTGTATTTTTCTTCAGACGCATTTTGTTTGGCAGTGAGAGATTGCTGTGCTCTGCAGAACCTGGTCTGTCTGCCCGTGGGTTGGGTCTGACTAGGGCTGGAAGCCTTTAGGGACTGCCCCACGCCGGGAGCAGGAGCAAAGCCCAGCTTGGCAAGCACCAGAGGAGCCCACGAGGGGCTTGCAGAGTTTGTAGGCTAAGACATTGCTGGTCTGCCTCGCAAGATCAGGAGGATGTTGTGCAGAAGACACAGCAGGCAGGAGAGAAAATTGTTTTCAAATCTCTAATATTATTTAAAGAACAGGGCCTGCTCTGCTTGAAGTGCAAACTCATTCCAGTTTAAATTACTACTTGAACAGAATCGTTCTGGAGAGGAAGAGCCAGGAAGGCAGTTCTGAGTTGTCCTGTGGGAGACCACTAACAGGCATCAATCTGGCATGAGAATAGTGCCTGTTCCCCTGCGAAGATCCGTGCTTCTTCAGTGCTTGCTTTGCCTTGTGTAAAAGCCCACGGAGATGTTGGATAAGAGCAGGGGTTTTGTGTGCTGGTGGCTTTTTATTGTTGTTGTAAACCATTTACCAAAGCCAGCTTTTAAAGAAAGATGAATTATTTCAGTGCAAATTCTAAATAAATAGTTCTGTGTTTTATGAGTGTACAATACAATTTCTATTCCTACTAAAATAATACCTTTTCTTAATCAGACTACAGAAAGTAATTAACTGAGTTGCAATTCTGTGCACATGTGCGTAATTCTGCGACATCCCTCTTACCACGTTTTGTCACTCTAACCTCCTCCAGCAGGAAGTGTTTAACCTCCAGTTTGGAAAACTTACTTACAGCCTTCGAATTTTGAAAGAGAGCTTCCGTACCGCTCAAAGGAGGCTTAAAGCAGTTTCAAAAATGCAGTAGCTGAAGAATGTGCTGAACAAACCGTATGCAAGCGTGTTGATTGTAAGCTTATTGCCATAACATTGTCATTTGTCAGTCATATCTGAGCTTGAACTTAAAGGCCAGTTAAATGATTGAACTGGTTTTCATACAGTGGGGCGTTTAGGGGTGTGGGACTTCAGACAGAATTGCTTAGGCAGCATGAGACTGATGTTATTTCAAATCAGAAACTGATTTGTGGATTAATTTTAGAGTAAAAGTGCTTTTGTCACACTAAATACTATTTTGATTTGATCTTTTTTTTTTTTTTTTAATGCAGGTTTGTTGTTGAAGGTCACATTCCATATTTGAACGTTTATCAGGATTTTCCAGAGAAGATGAAATTATATGGCCTTGATCTTAAGATCTTTTGTGTCGAGGTAATTTTTCCCTTAAAATTATAGATTAAAAAACAAAACAAAACAAACCTAGTGCTTTTTTTTTTTTTTTTGTAAATGTACTAATAAATTAATTAAATCTATTCTCACATTGTAGAGTTCATGTTTCACATTTTTGTTGGAGACTGTGCAGAAAGCAGTGCAATCAGTGACTCTGAGTGCTTTAATCTTGAGCCACTCTTATTAGGCCGATTACCTAAGTTAAAACAAAATCAGTAAGTACTTGTGGAGAAAAAGGGATTCAGAACTACACTTGGAACATTCAGAAATAGGATTTGGCTTCATGTCTAAGGGCAATGTAATATCGTATCTCTTAAACTTATTTGTGTAAAATTACAAGAATTACTTTTGCTCAGTATTGTTTAGATACCATCTTCTGTTCTGTTTCTTGCTGTACTGGTTGAACTATATTAAACCTAAAATCTGCATGAGGGGATTACTGACCTTGGGGAGGCTGCAAAGCGATAGACAGTCCTGAGTAAAATGCAAATTGTATCTTATTTAGGATTATTATGTATTCTGCTGATGGTTACCCACTGGTATTTGTGTTCCAGGGGAAAAGAAAAAAGAAAGTTAATTACGGATTTTTGAGGTGTGCAAATAAAAGCTTAGCTTTCAAACACAGAAAGCAGCAATTCTGCTGACAGGAAAAGGTAGGTTTTCATCTGCTGGAAGGTGTTTGTAGCCAAGGTCCTCACTGATTCTGCTGCAAGTAATGTTGCTGTTCTCCAGCATGTAGCTTTATTCAACAGGTCACAAGTTGTTCAGAAGCTAATCCATAGATTCCTTCTCTTAGACCTTTCCATAATAGAAAAGATTCTTCAGATTCAATTGTGGTTGTAAACTTTTTTTTTAACTCCTACTTCTCAGTCTCTCTCTCTTTGTCTCCGTCCTTTAGAGATGTTACATAACCTCTCAAGATGGTTACATAGAACTTTGTTTTTTATTTAGTCAGGCCAAAGTACAAACAAACAAAAGTCCTGATCCTACAAAATACAGGAAAAATGCTCATACAAATTGCGACTCTAGAACTTGTCCTACATCTTAGAGTGGGAGATCTGATGTACAGAGAGAAGATGACAATTGCCCTTCAAAGATCTACTGTTTATTTTGGGGATGGAGCTGTTTCTGGCCTGGAGTACCTGATGCCAGTCCTGAAGCTGATTTCCTCAGTCCCTGTTAGCCTGCTTTCTCCCAGAACTGTAGGTGTGCATTATTCTGCTGTCCCTCCATAGCGCGCCTCCATCCCTGCATGTATAATGGCTTCACGTGGAGCTGGAAGTCACAACTTGAGACCCACAAGCTGGTAAATTTAGTCTAATTTCCCCTTTTATATAAAAGGGAGTATAGCCACTACACCCTCTGTTTTAAATAAGCATAGCGTATAAATACTTCAATTTTTTCACAAACTAGGAGAAAAAAAACTTCATTTGAATTTTGACTTAAAGATTCATCCTGAGTGATGTTATCTAGTGTAATGTTCTGTTTAGCTTACAGTAAATTACATCTGATTTAAAAGCTGAATTGCTGGCCTGTGCTTGACACAGAAAATCTTACTTGTCTCTGATACTGATACTTGCTTTCCCCCCTGCCCCTGACCAAAGTGTGAGTGGAAATGCATACTGATCATCTCTTAACCTTTGCTTTCTTTAAGAGGCATGAATTCTCTAAGCTTGATATCGTGCAGTTTGTTTTCCAGCTACTTTAATGTTGCAGTGGATTTCTCTTTCTAGGAATATCTGCTCCCTACTCTACCTTAAATGCTCCTTTAGTAACACATCCACGTGTTTGTTTAGTTTTAGCATTTTTGACTATATCGCTGAGCTAGGAATTGCAAAAACAAACAAAGCCAACAGTAACAAACCAAACAAAACCAACAACCTTCAATCGGTTCCCTACATCTCACATTTCAGAACTGATCCTGCTGCTCGTTGCAGCACTGAGATCACCAGTAGCTTACTGCATCCAGTTTTACCATCTGAGTTTTGAGACATTCAAGAGACAAGGTGATTGTCCCGGAGCAGTAAGTCGGATTGTGTAATACGCCGTTCTGCAAACACAGCCTGCATTCTTTTCTCCTTGGTGTTCTGTATATAATATTCTATAGGCAATTATCTTCAAAAAACTTTTTATCAGATTGTGATCATTACTAACCAGGCAAGTCAAGGTGCTTTAATGTCATTATTTGTTTGGCTTCAAGTCTGCTGAATGTAAACTGCAGACATTTAAAAAAATCTAGACATCAGCCAAGACTATTCATTATGTCCTTTTATTCTCTTTTAACCAATTTTTACTGTGTTTGTGTCCTGTGCTGACTTGATGCAACACAAATTTTAATCAAGAATAAAGTCTTACCAAGTATCATTTTATCAGTTGAGTGCAGATGAATCCGAACTCGATAAGGCTCACCTTACATACAGACAGTCTCAGTGGCTTAGAAAGCTTTTTTCAGTCACAATTCCCCAGATACCCAAAATACACTGAACTTATACAAGGTTGTTATCGTAGCTTTAGAAAAAAATAAATGCAACAAATACTACGAGGTGAGTCACATCTACTTTCTATCTGTGTAGTGGTGTGTGTGTGTACACAAAACATTTTTTTAACCTCAGGTCATTCAGTATTATTATTTTGTATGCATGGAACGTGACTAGTCTCAGGCTTTCCAGCTGGTGGATTTCAGTGCTGTGGAGTCTCTATACAGGCACAGAGTCTCTATCACTGCTGACTTTCTGCTGTCCTGCTCTCAATCTAGCAGTTGGAGACGATTAAAGGATGCAGCATCTGTCATACAAGGAGAGGCTGAGGGAGCTGGGGTTTTTGTCCCTGAGAAGAGAAGGCTCAGGGGTGTATAGCTGAATGTGTAAACACCTGATTGGAAGGAGTGGGGATGGAGTCAGACTCTTCTCTGTGGTGCCCAGTGAAAAGACAAGACTCAGTGGGCATTATTTGAAATGGAACTTCCATTTAAACATAAGATTTATATTTTTTTTAGTGTAGGGGTGACTGAATACCGGACCAGGCTGCCCAAAACCATTGTGGAGCCTGCATCTTTGGAGATGCTCAAAACCTGACTGGACACGGTTCTGAGCAAGCTTCTGTAGTTGGCCTGGCCTTGAGCAGTGGCATTGAACTTGATCATCTCCAGAGGTCCCTTCTAACCTCCAGCATGCCGTGGTTCTGGTGGTACAGTTTGCCTTGGGGTGGCAGAAAAGCCCTTCGTGAGCTAGTAATGGAACAGCTAATGAGAAGGGCATCGTTTGTCATTCTGTCGAAACTGAGCTTTATTTAAAATACCTGCTACAAAGGTTACTGTTTCAGTGTGCCTGTGTGCAGGACTCTGGGTGTAATTGCCTCCTTTAAAAAAAAAAAAAAAAAAAAGAGAGAGAGAAAAGGAGGCTCTGCCTCTCCATACCTCCGTATCATTCATTATGATGCATAACTGTTAGATAGATGTGCCAGGTCTAGCTGGAGATAAGTACTGCCTCCTAAGTATTTTAAGATAACAGTACTTCATTGAAGAGCTTTGTGTATTTGAAGCTTTGTGTAAAATGGGAAATGAGTTGTTTATCCATACTCCGTATATGTGCATCTTTCCTATGCTTGCCTTTGTATGCCTTCACTTGATTAGACATCCTATTTACCCCTTCCTCTATTAAAATCATGTGTAAGGAGTTAGCATCTGATAAATGGGTTTTGCCTAAATGCCATGATCAGAGGGTTCATGGGGCTAACAGCAGCAGTAGCAGGAAGCTCCTGCTTAGTTCTTAATTAACAAATTCTGAGTTCCCAAAACAATAAAAGAAAAGCTAATCTTTATCTTATGCTGCAAAACTGCATTTTGGTAAAGCAGAGTCCATGTGCTCTTATCCCTGTGATAAAAACTTTCTTATGCATCAAGAAAGAATACAATACTTACGGTTTTTGTTGTGGTTGTTTTTTCTCTGCAGGAGATCAAGGTTTTTTCTTCCTATTTACAATTTGTTTCACTACACTAAATTGCTGCAGATCTTAAGGCATATGCCAATAATTAACACCTCTTTGATGAGCAGTCATCTTTTCTCTTTTAGGTAGATACCCTCTTTGTTTCCTTCTTATTACAGAGAATATCTGTTTGTTTAAAAGCCTGCTGGTGTAAGACTTAGAGCTGGTTTGTAAATTAGCAGTAGTATGTCTGAAGTTGTACAGCTAATTTGATTTCAGATTGTTATTGATAGGATCTGTCCTCCAGTGCATCTCCACACACATTCCTTCTTCCATTTCTGCTTGGAGTAGGGATACGTCCCGGAGATACACGCCCTCTATTTTGCTTTTAGGAGCTGAATCTGTACCCTCACATAAAACTGATCACAAGCATCTGTTTTCTCTTGAGCTAGCAACAGCTTGTCCTTGCCGGAGGTCTGTTTTTCCTTACATTTCTGACTCAGGGTCTGTATACCATATTAACTTTTGTGTAATCCCTCTGCTTGTGCCTTAAAGGTACTTCTGCTTTGCTGTCTCAAGCTTACCTTTAGCTTTCATTTGTAAAAATCATTAGTCTTTGGCGTATTTTACTCTTAATGCCTTGTAGATCTCGTGCATGCGTGTGTCCAGAAATAATTCTTGGTTTTGATTCTCGTGTTCTTGACGCACACACAAACCTATAGGTAAGCAGGTCACTCCCATGGCTGTTGGGCAACT
Organism: Oxyura jamaicensis; assembly: GCF_011077185.1. Classification (NCBI taxonomy): domain Eukaryota; kingdom Metazoa; phylum Chordata; class Aves; order Anseriformes; family Anatidae; genus Oxyura; species Oxyura jamaicensis. The sequence continues at coordinate 102,926,147 of NC_048895.1, forward strand.
CAATTTACCAAAGTATTGGAGATAACAAACACGTCATTTTGGAGTATGTGCTGTGTGGAACAGGATAGGTGTAGTCTCATAAATATCTTTCAGATCCTGTTGTTCCGAAGAGCTCCTGGAATGGTCTTCGTTGTAGATGCGCAAGTAGCTGGACTTGGCGAGGGGCCAGACGCGTGACCTCAGTGAGGTTCCCTGCCTTCAGTCTCTCCGCCACCATTATAACAACTCCTTTCTTCCTAACCCTAGTAAGAAAAACTTTCTTTTTTTCTTTTTTCTGAGGGGTGGGGTGCTAGGAGAAAATTGATCTCAGAGGGTGTTTGTTGAGTTCTGCTCAGAGTTGCCCACCAACCTGCCCTTGAAGATGGAAGGAACAGGCGGTTACCTCATTCCTCTTTCTACCAGTTCTGCCCTGGAGTGTGGTGATGGAATGGCTTTCCCGTAAAGGCCTTTCTCTTCCCGGCCCCCGAGACTGAGGTAGCTGCACAATTCTGTCTGCTGGAGACCTTTCCTGAGAGGGCCATGGAATACCGGCCCTATTTCCAGGGTTGTGTTGGTACACCTTGTAGTCTAGGAACCTCTGTCTTTAAATTAGTTCCTTTTTTTGATTTACGATTTAATTTTGTTCTTATGTCTTCTTTTTTTTTAAATGATTCTCTGAGTATTGTTGCCTGATATGATAAATTTATTTAGGCAGTTTTGACCTTGTAACACATGAACATAAATACCCAGGCTGTTTTTTGGTTGTCTTAGTATGCATTATACATTACACATCCTACCACCAATTTGGCTTTATTAACAGAGGCACAATTTAAGTGAATTATAGAGAGCAAAAAGCTTGCTACTTCCATCCCTTATTGTTTTGATCAGTAGATAACTCTCTTTATGGTAATCTTCAGGCCCCCATGATACAGAAATTCTTTCTGAACTCCTAGGTGAGAGGAATGTTAGCATCTTCCTTATCTTTGCCTATGCAAAATTTGTGAATGCGTCCTGGTAAAGTGGCAGCAATACATGGTGTTTGTCAGAAAATAGCAGTGGACAAGGGGAGAATCAGCACAAAACTCATGGGATTTTCTCCCACCTTTACCATTGCTTCCTATATTATACTGAATTGATATGACTTACTCTGCCTGTGCCAGCTTTTTTCCTTTTTTATATATATATTTAATTTCAGTAAGTGTTTTTCTTCATTTGTATGGTGTTTTTCTATATTTGTATAGTTTCGTCTTTCATTTTTCCTTTCTTATTTGCCAGCCTCGCTGAAAGGCCTTTTGTTGTCTCTTTCTTCTCCCTGATATCTTCTTTCTTTCGTGGTTAACAGCTCATCATTCAACATTAAATGATGTCTGTTTTTGTCTGTGTCATTAGACCGGTAATTCTGGGCAGTTCTCCATTGTGTTCAGTTCAATAAAAATTTTAATTCATACTCCATTATCATCTGATGTTGGCTTTGATAGGAAAAGGAGTTTGAAAAGCAATACATATATTTGGTGCCCTAAGAAAAGGTGTAACTCATCCAGGGCCTTCCTTTTCCTTAAGGTAACCTGTGTGTGAGTAGGTACCATAGTGTATTTCTCAAGTGCGATGGAAAACTCTTCTCAGAATGTGCTTCTTTAGTGCAGAGCATTTTATTCTGTGTGATGCTTTGGATTTTTTAATTACTTTTTATTTTTTTTTGGAGTTGAAGGACTATATACCTTGCACGCATGCATGCACACACACCCTCTCTGATTATTACATTCTTCCTCTTTTATTTAGCAGTGAAAGGCTTGCTTTAAACATTGGCAGATGATCTCTACACTGTCTAGAAACTCTTAATTCTTTTTTTTTTTTTTCTCTTGTAGTATTCTATAGTTCGTATTTTCTTTTTGTTCTTCTGTTTCTCTTTACCTTTTCCCCCCATAATTTTACTCTTAGCAGAACTTTGGTATCCATACGTCACTAATTCTTCTGCCCCCCATCTTTTTATGTCAGCTTCAATCAAATCTCACTTCTCCTGAGGATTTTAGAGATTTCTGAGATTAATTTGCCAAGATTTTCTGTGTTATTAAGGATAATTTTTATTGCTCACTAGTTCTGCACATTTTTTTTTCCAGTGGAGCAGCTATTTTTGAGTTTGGAGTACCATAATGAGTCCTCCATTGAGGTCTTGTGTGTGAATGTGTTTGTCTGTTTGTTTGTGGTGTTGGTGGTGTTTGATTTTGGCCTCTTTGTATCTGTGAGCTATTCCAGAAAGAAGAAAAATGTCTTTTCACATCAGCAGCTCCTGTGGATTCAATCGGCTCTCTCCTCTTATGACCTTACGAAAGTTGCTTGACTGACAAGATATTTTTAGCTTCCATTTTTCCCATTGTCATTGTACTATTTTCTTCAGGATCCATGCCAAGCTAATAATTCTAGAGTTCCTGAATCTCCCCTTTTACATTTTTTTTAAATACTAATGCTGAGAGTCCTTTGATCTTTAGAATTTCTTAGGATTATTTAAAAACCAGCATTTGTGTTTCAGAGAGCGCCTTAGTTATTTCCTTGAAGCTTCTTGTGTGTAAATTTTCTGATCCTATCCTTTGAGAAGCTCTTAATTTTATCAGATACTGCTGTGCTTTTCTGCAGACATAAATTTTCTCTTCCTTACATATCATTTGAACGAGATGGATTGATGTTCTTCTTCCAGTTACAGAACAAGCTTGCTTTTTTCTTCCTATTTGTTTCATGACTTACCTGTGGCATTGCAATTAAAGGTTCTTTTGTTGTTGTTTTGTACTTCCCTTGCTGCTTAGCTGCCTTTGCCTTTTGTTTCATTGCAGAGCAGCTATGGAGCCGTTCTCTGCCTCTCTTATCCAGGGGATTGTCCCTGAGTACTGCACAGTCAGTTCTGCCCAGTTATGGTCCTCTGGTTGTATTCTGCCTTTATCCCGTTATCCCAAAATAAAAAGCAGGAACTGTCTAGGAGCATTAGTGACTGACCAAGATGGTATTTTGAGAGGTCTAAAGCACCTGCTTTTATGTCTGGGAGCCAGGGATTTTTTTGTATCCTTTGCTATCCTACTTGAGAACAAGGTTTAAATTTAGGATTTATATCCCTCTGCTACCCAAGGCTGGACCCCTTCTCTTCCAGGTTCATGGTGATCCTATAACAGTAATCCTTTTTGTTACAGCGTGGTTAAATGTTGCTGAGCTTTACCAGGGCAGCAGATGTTAAACCAAAGTTGGTTGAACCTCAGATTTTGCCCCCGTTTCTAATTCTTGTGGTTATAGGCAGTTACACTTGGAGTACAGTTATTAATGCTTGTGAACCATAAACATTTTTTTGCCTTGTCACCATCTAATAACTTAGTTGCATAGTAAGGACTGGCTTAAATTAAATAGGGATGTGCCACAAAAATGTGTTTGAATCAACTCAGCGTTGTTCAAGCATAGTAAAAGCAGTTTTGTTTTGTAAATTTAACTGGCAAGTTTAAGAAGTTTAAGACTCCTCCTGGTTTTGATTTCCTTGTGAATGTTGGGGGCAGAAGAATTGTCAGGTAGCCTGGAGGAAAATATAGTATCAGAGGATTTCTCATGGATAAAGAAAAGAAGATTGCTCAATATTTTCAAGATTACCTGTTGTATACAACCAAAACCAGGACTTGGCTATAGTCTTCAGGTTTCAAGCATAATGGCTCAATTTTGGAGGTAATTTGACGTTCAGTCCTCATTCATTTCTAATCATCTCTGCCAGCTCACTCCAAAGTGTGTGAGGTTATGTAATATATGCTCTTAGGGCTGCTTGAACAATACAGGTATGTTCTGATCAGAAATAGTGTCAGTATTACAGTTTCTTGAAAACGAGTCTTTGGTTTTGCAGTACTGAGTAACACATGATACATAAGTAATAATGATTATCTAAGTATGTTGCTTGGCTTATTAATGATGGAAACACTTGTTTGCATTTTATTGTTAGTTACTTTGAGTTCCTTTTGTTTCCTTTTATGCAACTGGGAGCATATCCCATTGATAAAATGTGTTACTGGGTTTGAAATGCCTGAACCTAGACAGGTAGGACCTAGATACTTGAGGAGGTTGCACAGAGTCAAGAAGAGGGACTGTTCCTAGAGTATTGATGCCTCTCTCCTCGCCTTCACTCAGCTCTTCTCCTTCAGGGCTGGGCAAGCTCATGGAGCTGGAGTGCTGCTCTCATTCACGTACGTAGGTCTTCCCACTTGCACCGAGAACAAAGCTTACGTTATTTTTCATTGTTCTTTTGAATACTGGAAGAAAATGCGTACCTCCCCACCTAACAAAAGGGATGGGCAGTGTTGCCAGGCAGGAAGGAGAGAGGGCTGTGCTCAAGCCCAAGGTGCACGGGGCAAAGCCCGATGTCTGCGGGGCTGCTGTTAGTTGGGATGGCTGCAGAGCTGGCTGCTCGGACCTGCCCATCTTGGTGCTTAGAGCCAGGGGCTAGATATTCTGGGTAAACTCTGTAGCGGTGGCGTGAGCTTATATGAATATATGGAGTCATAATATTGGCCACTGAAGATCCTTAGAAATCTTATGGCGATTGTTTTTCATGGTACTAAAACTATGGGTATTCATCCTGGTCTTCAGGCTAATTCCTCCTTTAGGTTTGCTTGAGTTGTTCGTTGGGTTGTACCCTAAGCTGGATGCAATATGGCTGAGTGCGTTACTGTAGCAAATGATATTTCATGCTTTGGGATTGTTTTATATCAAAGATGCTATTTCTGGATCTATAATTTCATCATCTTAAAAGCAGAAGGATTAGCATTTGCTTCATTACAGAGTTTGGGTATGTTAATAGAAGTTTATAAACTTGACAGTGTTTCTTAAGTGCTCGTGTTTCTTTAGTTGTGGGTGTGGATTTAGTCTCCTAATTATAGTACTCTTCTAGGAGGGGCAGAAGAAGTGAATCACTGTTTTAGGGCTTTATGTTTTTTGTCCCACCGTCTAAGGAGGAGTGAAATTCCTCTGTTTTCTGAGCATTGCATGAGGTCACTCTACTGAAGTTCTTGTGAAGAAAGGATTTATACCGTGGGTTTGGTATTGCTAATTTGATTTGGTGACAGCCATGTTCATTCCCTAAATTGACATTACCATTCCGAAATTAATCTATTAAATGAGCATGCTGGTAAGTTTCAGCTGATTTCTATTCTGAAGGTGGTTTTTAAAATAAAATGGTCTGCTGACCATTGTTTGTGAGTAAACCATGTAGAAGTAAGTTGCCTGTCATTGATGCACATAGCCACTACCTACACTTGAAGTAATTCTTAAAGAATGATAACTCTAAATAAAAAATCCAAGTATAAGCGAAAGCATACATACAGGATCCTTTGTCTTCATCCTTTTATTCCTTCTTGTTTTTCACTTTTGTTCTCTTCTCCTTGATAAAATTCTTAATGTTCTGTTATGAAAGCTTTGAATGTCTTGAAAAAAACACTACCCTCTTGACCAGATTTCTTGCAAGAAACTTGCTCTCTTCTTCATCGACTGAAATACGTAACCTCTCAGCTCCAGTGATGAGAATATAGATGGAGGAAATATGGCTTTAAATTTCTCAGATTTTCATCCTGCCCAACAGATGACTAAAATATTTTCTGTTTGGAAAAGAGGAGTAAGTAAAGACATTGAGTGGGAAGGAGAAGAACTTGAAAACGGATACAATGCAGGCTTTGTTGTTTTGTTTTGTTTTTTTTGTGTGTGGCATCATTACAGTGGGTAAGCATTACACTAGGTGAGCACTGCACTTTAGTTTTCGGTATTATTTTAAAAAGATTATAATTCATTGACCCATGAGCTGCTGTTAAAATATACAGATACGCTTTTTTTCCACCAGTGTCGTCTTTGTGTCTGAGTACACCCACTAGGTGTAAGTCAATCAACAGATAAGCCCATGCTATTAAGTTTGTTAAATAGGAGGTGATTTTTTTTTTTAAGTAGAAAATTTGTCATGTTCCCTGAAAGCTAGTATTATCAATGCTGTTATATTCATGTACCAGCCTTAATTTAAATATCTGCATGATGTTATTTATGCAGGTTTCTATAATCCCTTCCTGAACCTTTTTCAAACATGCTGCTGTTGTAGCTACGTTAGAATTACTTTCGAACAGCTCCTGATTTCCAAAAAGGAACAGAGAACAGAACTTTGTCCATGTATAAATCCATCAGGCACCCATACTTAACAAATCCATGGAATTCTGTTTGTGTTGTTTGTTTTTGTTTGTTTGTTTGCTTGCCCTCTCTAAAAGGTACGCAGAGTGACAAGGACAATCAAATATCTGGACAGGTTTCCTACAAGAAACAATTAAACATATCTATTTATCTTTCGAGCTAAAGAAGAGTTGACTAAGAGGAAGCTGTGATGATAGTTTACTTTCTTTAGGAGGCAAATGTTCGATGTCTCTTCCAGTACAAGAATTGGGAGGTGTCAGATGAAGCTTGCTAGCCTGTTGGTTCATCATCCGACAGCAGGAAGTACTTCGTGTGTCTTGTGGGCAATCTGTGGAACTTCTTGCCATCGGTTGGTCTGGGTGTTAAAGGGGGTCAGGTAGTGACTGGACAGAGGCCACACGCACAAAAAAAATGGCATATGGAACTAAAAAGTGCAGAGATCTCACTGCTGTCTCAGCCACAAACTGTGCAAAGCTAGACAAGTATTTGGGAAAGTGTCATAGTGTCTTGCTTCGTTCCTAAATTCCTCCCTACTCATCTCTCTTGCTTGCTGCTGGATGCAAGGCTAAAAAGATCTTTTGGGCTTGATGAGGAACAGCCAACTTTGTTGTTGTTGTTCTGGGATTTCAGTTAGGCTTTCAGTTCGTGGGTTTTGTGTTCTGGAGAGACTTTTTTTAAGATGGTGAAACTTCAATTTTCATTGACTAGGTGTCTCAGCAACTTTTCTTCTAAATCATAGTTCAAGCCTTTAAGTTAGGGGAACTTAATGCTCATCTTTAAAGTTTCAGATTGAGAAATCTGGGTTTGGTTCTACTCAACTAAAACTATGTTGAGGAATGATTAAATGGTAAAAATATGCAAAATCCTATTTTAAAAGGGATATGGCTAACCTATGGCAAAGAACCCTCAGCAAGGAAAACCTTACAGTTTTATTGAGCAAAAGCTTTGCTTTTTGAAACAAGCTTTTGCATGCATTTATTTTGTGATTATGTTCGTTTTGGTGGAGTAACTAAAGGAGTTGATAACTTAAATACAGTGCTTGGAATATAAGATTTCTTATTGATGAGTAGGATTGACAGTCCCCATGCTAGAAGGAAGGAACACTTGCAAGAAGTCTGGCCTAGAAGTGTGCCAAGAGAAGAAATGTGAAAAGCCAAGTAAGAGTAAATACTGAGTCGTGTGGGAGACAGCAAGTTAGGGATTTTTTCACTTTGGTAAAGTGATAGTTCTAAACAGCCTTTGGTTCTTTTCTTTTTGGCCCTAAATACAAGCATAGTTCTTGCATTTGTGAATATGTTAATACTGTCTTCTTTTTGTATCTTTGAATTCATAGAATGTCCTGAGTTGGAAAGGTCCCACAAGGATCATCAAGCCCAACTCCTGGCTCCATGCAGGACCACCCCAAAATCAGACCATGTGTCTGAGAGCGTTGTCCAAATGCCTCTTGAACTCCAGCAGGCTCGGTGCTGTGCCCACTGCCCTGGGGAGCCTGTCCCTGTGCCCAAGTGTGACTAAGGTTTTAAGGTTAAACGTACAGAATTTAGGAATTACTGGAATGAATTTGCTTGTAGCTGAGACCGATGTCTTAGTGTGCAAGGGTGTAGTCGCTAATCATTTAATCTCTTATTGTTTCTACCAGATAGCGTCGCAGTTTAATATGCGGAAGGTAATGAGCTGCTCGGTATATCTTTTTCCTTTTCTTCATCCAACGTGGGAGTCAGGGCTTGCTTTAGTACACACCACGTTGAGCCAGCACAGTTGCAGAACATGGGCTTCTTTTTCTCCTCCCGATGCCCATCACGCGGCAGTGGCGGCTGCTCCGTTCAGGCTGGGCTGGGAGAAATGGAGCGCTGCTGCTCCCTGACAGCTGGGAAACTGGGACAAAGAGACTTGCCCGAAGCAACAGGGTGGGTTTGTGGTACTGTCATGAGTAAACCTGAAGATTTCCTAAATACTGTAAAGTTGTCACCTTATTTCTTCTTTTTTTTTTTTTTCCATGCTGCCTTTTCAAAAGGGTCCTGTATCACTTCATAATCTGATCCTGGCGGATGCCCACATCTCCGAGTCATCGTGCATCTTAGGGGAAACCTCTGCCCCTGGGACTGTCTCACAGCCCAGGTTTTGGTGGGTTGTGTATTTGTAGTTTAGTTTGGGTCTGATTCAGGCTGTTAATTGCTGACAAAATCGATGAATTGACTCACGAATACGGGTCAAAGCGTTGGTTCGGTTTTCTGGCAGAGCATTCAGACTGCAATGCCAACAGCTTTCTGCTTCCCTGGGAAGTGATCTACCAAGCTTGCTTGTATCTGGGTTCCTCTATTTATTTAGGTCCTTTCATAAAATCACATTTTGTCTGGGTGTAAGGTTTGTGAAGATCTCTCTTCTCCTGATTAAAATTTGAATGAGCCTAATTGCCCTGCAACTTTCTTGTTTTAGTGGTAACTCTGTAAAGAATTCAAATGAACACAGCAGCCAGTCGTTCTTGTTTATTTTAAAAATCTTCTGGGAGGTATAAAATTCCAGCCATACAAATTCTGCTAATCAGTAATGCTGCTTTTACCTTCCAAAACAAGCAGCAATTCCTGCTTTGGTCTGCCAGGGTTTTGTGATACCTTGTAATCTTAAATTGGCTGGGGGGGGGGGG
>NC_048895.1:102935052-103022949 GCF_011077185.1 Oxyura jamaicensis
TCTAACTTTTTATTCTTTGTATTCTTTGTTTTCTTTTTTTTTTTTTTGCATTTTAGCAGGTGCATGTAGTACTTGCTCAGGATAAAAAAAAACGCAGAATGAAAAGAAGCAAGGGTGAGGCTTTTATTTAAAAAAAAAGCTGAGGAGGAAGTTCACTGCTGAAAGGGTTATTGTAATCAAGTTTATCATGGGAGCTTGCTGTTGTGTAACAGAAACTCTAGCTTGTCCATACCTGTCTCAAAGCATTACTTAATGAAGAAAGAAAACAAACCTACCAAAATATTTATGAAATTCAATAAAATTTGTTCCCAAACTCCTACATTTCAATACATTGACAGATCAGCTCCTTGTTGGATTGCTTTCTCCATTTATAGAGACTACATTTTTTAGAGAAGTGGTATTTGTCGTTCAGAGGTAACTTGAGCATGAAGTGGGTAATGCTCAAGCACGTGTCTCTGTTGGTTTAATAATATTGAAACTCATTTATTCAAAAACCACTTTAGCCAGGAAACATCTAATGAATATGATGTATTCCTCTGAAAGTAGCGTATTACAAAGCCTGCAATACCTACAAATATATATATTTTCCTGTAAAGGAGTGCATTTGTACTGAACGCTCAGTTAGCGTTTTCTTCTGCATGTGGGTTTCTGGCTCGTCCATGTGTCATCTTGAATTCTGTGATAAAACTTTGAATTCAGTGCAGCAAAGGATCCTCCTAGCACACACAGATTTTTTTTTTCTCTCAAAAATGCATAAACGTTGTTTATTGAGTCATTGTCTAAAATGAATCTTCTCTGTGCAAAGATCCTTCTCTCTTCCTCTGCATCAGTGTTCAGGAGTAATCCGGGACTTTAAGATGCAGTAGCTGTTTCAGATGAGATTTTGAGGGACAGTTATCAAAGGAGAGCAACAGAGAGAGTGCCACTGTTACTTCTTGTATGATTTTCAAGTGTTATCTTGGTTTCCTTTTTTTTTTTTTCTCTGCCCATGTGTTGCCAAGTAGATAACTTGGGCAACATGTTTGTCTGTCTCAGCGATGGAGAAGTTGATTCCATTATCCTGTCTTAGCCTTACAGTTATCCTTTCAGCTCCATGGCAGCCGCGTGAAGCAGCAATTTCTGTTGACCAAGCAACAGGCATGTGCTTGGTCTTTTCTAGTGGAAGAACTCTTAGGAACTACCTGTTTCTCAGCAGGTATTTGAGTGGGGTTGTAGCAGTTTCACCTGCCTTTGTTCGTCCTTGTCACTTGGTTCCCTTTAATAATTCCAGGCACACCCTTTGCTGTTACATCAGCATCTGTATATGATTCATGGATATCAGTGTTTGAAGAAATGTGTCTGCTCCTTTAGTCCACATAAAAATGGGGGGGGTACCGAGGCAGATTCGGTGCTCATCGAGCCTGCTCTGCTGTTTCTGGTGGTGGCTGGGAAGGGATGGAAGAGCAGCGTGCAGTGGTTCTCCCTGCCATGCTTTCACATATGCTAGCACCTCATGAGGCTGGATGTGTTTTTCTGCCCATCAGTGGTAACAGTGCTCACAGTGCCCATCCTTTACATCGTGTATGTCTCCTGTCTGTACCCTATACTCTGGAAAGCAAGTCATGCAAACTTCATGTTAGGACTGCACAGCATCTAACTGCAGCAGAGCTGGCTGCCTTAGTTTTGACAGCTAACCTAGCTGGGAGAACATGCATATTAGTGAGAGGGCTGCTTATTTGGGAAGGTTTTTATTGATGATAATGCACAGAGTTTGATTGTCCATAATTTGCATATGAGAGGTCTTGCGGTAGTTTCCTGCTGTTGCAGGTAGGATGGTGGTGGCCACTGAGAGGCACACAGAGGTTAGGCAAGGGGAGGGGGGAAGACAATTAAAAACTGACATCAGTAGCATTTATTAGTGCATGTTTACATGGGAGGGAGCACCACAACGGTGAGGGCAACACCCAAGACAACACCAAGTCATGGAAGAAAAAAATCTTCAGTAATCAAGGAATTTGGGCTTTCTGCTCACATTGTGGATCTAGTACCTAACGATTGGGTCACGAGGTCATTTTATTCACTATTAAATACTAATTTCAGTGTACATTTCACAGCTGATAGAGTTGTCTTTACTGTCAGTTCTGTTGTGTAACCTGCGTGCACTACAGCTGGCTTCAGCCCACGTCAGGCTGGCAGGATAGGCTGGTGCTGCTGACTAGCAGATAGAGCTGAGCCCGCTGAGTAGCGGAAGGAAGCACAGCGAGCCAGGCTCTGTAGGGCTGATGTGGTACCTAATCTTACCTTAGTTTTAGAGTTAGAGTTCCTGGCAGTGTGTTTTAATACAGGCTCCATTCAAAGACGTTTATTTGCATTAGGCTTATTACTTTTAGAATAAATATCTCCTGGTTTATGGACGGGCTTTGCTTTCTGCAGGGGTTGAACCAGCTTCCGGGTTGTGTTGCAAAAAACCTTCTCCAATTTGATCTAAATCTTCAGGTTAAAATGCTTTCTTAGTCCATTTCCTGAGAAGTTTGGCATGCTTTTTCAAACTCAGGCTAGGCATCTTCAGAATGACAAGGTCTTGCTGGTTTTCAAATAATTCCCACCATACCCAAACTCCAAATGTCACAGATTCCCAGAGACCTACAAAAAGCCAATAATGAAAGTGAAGTAGATTTCAGTAGTAAAAGGTCATTAGAAGAAGCTCCTAGAAAAGATGTCCACCACTGAACAGCTGAAGGTAGAGCCTCAGAGAACAGGCAGGCATGGGACAAAAGGAGTCTCTGGATGGAAATTCACAGGTAAAGGGATGAGGAGAGAGGGAACTGTGCTGGGGAAAATGTACTGGAGAGGAGTATGTAGGGGAAAAAATAAATACAAGGTAGGATTTAAAAGAACTCTACAATTCTTTTCAGAAAGAATAGAACCTAATCACAATAAACTGAATGGAACTGCGAGTATGTAAGTACTGCTGGTTTCTCCTCCTCTAGGAGAAAATGGTCTATATGGTGAGCTAAGGAGAGGGTCAGCTAGACCACGCTTAAAACAAAAAGCTCTGGAGCCTGCAAATGAAGCTAGAAAGCCAGCCAGTTGTATGCTGTTTTCTGCTGGTTGATCAGCAACATTCTGATACTGTCCAAACAAGTAGGAGAGGCTGCAATCTTGGCTCACCCCAAACAATTACTCGTTGCTCTGATCTGATTATCATGGTAATAGTTTGGCTCGTTTGCTTCTGAAAACCAGGTGGCTCTTTTCTAACACAGGTGAAAAATTTCATGTAACTTGGAAAGATAAAGGCACCTGATTTAAATAGTCTAATGAGTGTATATCATAATGAAAATCTTACTCTAGACACTTCTTTACCAACTGAGCGGTGTGTATTTTCTCTCCTATATGAAGCTGAGTGGAGAGGAAAAAAATGAAATTATTCTCAAGTAGTACTCATTTTTTGTACCACTTTCTGTAGAAGACCTGACGTTATCTTATTTGCTGTGTGTGAGAACAAGATACAAAGATTTTAAAAGACAAAGCTGTTAAGGAAAGTTCTCAGTAACCTCTGTACCCGATCTAGACAGGTTATGGGCTCTGTCAGCATTGTTGATCAGTCCTGAAGAAATTCCAGCTTGCGAAACACCTGAAAGGGCTATCAGGTGGCAGAACTTTAAAAGGGTTTTCTGTCAGTCTTCCTGAAATTATTAAGTGCCCTCAAGGGTTTGTAACTGGGTTTTATATGCCGAGTGTTTCCCAGGTTCTCAAAACAAAGTGAGAGCTCGGTAACTCCACATGCTGATGGACAGGGGAGTTGTCCTAATATTTAGCACAGAAGCACAACTGAAAATGTGTAATGCAAAATCGTTTAATTTGTGATTGGATAAGCGAAAGTTGTACTTGGAGGATGTGTGGCATATGATCTAAGGCTGTCCCCTCTTGTCCAAGGACTCCTCCCTTGGGGTTTAATCACGAGGCAGTGTTTTCACTTGAAAGAGGCCCCAGCTCTGGAACTTGCTCTCCTACTGGATTTGTTGGTTGATTTTTGGTGCGACTTGTTTTATCACATTAGTTTTTCCTGGGAGAGATGCATAGCTAGGTAGAAAGTGAGTAACTCTTAGATAAATTTTATCAGCACTTACCAATTTGGAGATCTTCAAAAGCCACGTGGTCGTGGTCCTGGGCAACCTGCTCTAGGTTGGACCAGGAGACCTCCAGAGGTGCCTTCCAACCTCAGCCATGCTGTGATTCCGTGACTTTTGAGGCTGCTTGACTGCTGTATTTTGCTTTTTCTTAGTATTGTACTAACACTTACTGTGCCTGTTGCGTGGAATTTGGGTGTTCTGTTTGCTTTAACCCTCCCAGTAAGCGAGATTCTGCAGCATAAGAGATTTGCTGCGTGAACTCAGCTCTTTTGGAATGAAACAGGGGATGTGTATGGTGCCAGGTGAGAATTTTCAGGGCTGGAAGGGCTCTATAGTCTCCCCGGTCCTCAACCTTCAAGCCTTTCAGCCCTTTGTTTGCCGGGATGTGTCTTGCTGAGATGCGATCTCTTTGATTCAGCTTACACTTGCAGTTTACAGGTCAGGAGACGACAGTGTGCTGCTGAAGTGCAGCGTTCAATCCATCCTGCGTTGTCATGACTCAGCGCCGCGTTGTAGAAACACGATTACTACAATCAATGCTTCTGAGCTTAGGGGGTTAAGCCCTGGAAAGTAGCAATTGATTTGGTTGGTCTTCACGGCGGATGAGTGTGTCCTTCCTAGGTCTGTATGTCCCACTTGTGTTTACATCTCTTTATGAGCACACATCAGCTAAGAACAGTGTTAGTCTGTCAACACCCTTTTAAAACGAGCCAAATGAGAGTACTCAGCGTTCATTTTTATGTTTTTTACACCACTTGCGTTTGCTCTTAAAAACAAACGAAAAGGTTATTGTGAAGCAAAGAGCATTTGAAAAATATCTTGGTTTATTTCTCTAAACTGCAAACAAAAGCCTGGACTGGATTCTAAAACCGTTAAAACAAAAGTCAGAGCTGGGTGTGAGGATGGAGGGATGATTCACGAGTGCCCAGGACAGGAAAACTGTCTCCTTAGCCTGATACGGTGAGAAAAGCTCATGTGTACAGTGAGAGAGGACCCTCAAATTAAGAGTTACGTTCCTTAAAGAACCTCTTTGTAAAGTCAGACTGCTCAGATAACTTCACTGGTGATAGTTTAATGTTTGAGAAAGGGAATGCTTCAAATGACTGAATTCCCGGTGTCTTCATTTTCATCTGTGCTATATTATTAAGAAGCTACTAATTCAGCTGCTTTTCATCAAAGGGAAAATGCATTTCCTTTACATCTAATTAGGAATACTACTCTCACGCTGCTTTTATTTGAATTATCCGGGACTTCTAATTTTTCTCCCGATACACTCAAGAGAAGTTAAGTATGATTCAGGTTTTGTTCCAGGATTGTTTTGGTATTCAATGTAGAACTGCTTTTTAAGAGGAATGGAAAGTAATGTGAGCCTGGTCTTCGGCAGGAGCCTGGTAATGCATGTTTTTCTTGTTCCTCAAGATTGTCACGTAGAAGTCTAAGCCACTTTTTAACACTGTTTAGAAAATATAATGAACATGATACAACTTCCTAACTGTTACCCAAGTTGCATGTGTAATAGTGACAGTAGAATTATTCGTTTGCTTAGGCATGTATTAATGCAATTAAGGGAGTCTTAACTGCAGTCTGGGGGAGATCATTTAAGAAAATTAATGGAAACGTTTGGCAGTCATTCAAAAACTATAAAATTTGAGCAATTGCCACATAGCTTATGTTAAAATAGGTGAAACCAAGTGATTGGATGAAAGGGCATTATCTCAGTCTCACTGTTGTCGTAAACACAACGGCTTTGTTCTCAAACTGGTCTATAAAAACCAGAAGCCTGAATTCGGTATTGTTCAGGAAAGTTTTGAATCTGTGTACAAAGTGTAAACTCCTGCAGCATTCCTACCGAAGGAAAGTACCTTCAGCACAAGTTGACTTGACAGATGTGATACGTGATAAAGTGCTCTGCTGAGTTAGAACTACCAAGACCGAGCAGAAAATGCATTCCTTATACATGTAAAAGGGTAAAGTAGCCCGAACAACTGGAAATTGTCACTTTAACAGGTACATTCAAGTAACCATTTAAAATATAAAGAATTAAGACACGTAATACAACGTTTAGTAGAATGAAAGTATTTAGAAATGAGGGTCAAATCTCACAGTCCATACTTGTGTAAACTCCACCAGGTCCTGCTGAGCTGACTATGAACAAGCTTACCAAAATCTGGCCATAAGTTATATTGTCCTCTAACAGGAAAATCTCAGTAGAAATTGGGGGACCTTTCTTCATGTAGTCAGTAGTTTGGAAAATGACAAATAGCTAAATGCGTAAATATGGAAGGTGATGGTTCAAATAAACCTGGAAACCATTTCCAAACATAGAAGTCCAAGACAGTGACTAGGAGCAGTCAGCATGGATTTACAAAGGGGAAATGGTCTGACCAACCTGATGACCTCTGATGACAGGTAGAAGGCTTGGTGGATGCTCTTTGTCTTAAGCAAGGCTTTTGACTCAGTCCTCCACAACATCCTCATTGACAAACTGATGAAGTTAAGGACTAGTTAAGTGCAAAGTGGATTGAAAACTGAAAGGTTGGACACAAAGGGTTCTGCTCAGTGCCATGAAGTCCACCTGGAGGCCAGGCACTGATGGTGTACTCCAGGGCTTGATACTGAGGCCAGCACCATTTAATATCTTTATTACTGACCTAGATGAAGGGTCAGATGGGACACAGTGCACCCTCAGCATGTTTGCAGGCAATGTAAGTCTGGGAGGAGTGGTTCATGTACCAGGTGGGTGTGCTGCCATTCGGAGGGACCTCAACAGGCTGGAGAAATGGGCCAACAGGAACCTCCTGAAGTCCAACAAAGAGAAATATCAACTCTTGCACCTATGGAGGATTAACCCCAGGCACAAATACATCCAGCTGGCTGGAAAGCAGCTTCTCAGAGAAGGTCCTGGGAGTCCTGGTGGACAAGATGCTGTGAAAATGAACGTAAGCCAGCGATGTACCCTTCTGGCAAAGATAACTGACAGCATTCTGCAGAGCATTGGCAGCAGGTCAAGGAATTTTATCCTTCCTCGCTCCTCAGCACTGGTGAGATATCTGAGTGCTGGGTCTGGTTCTGGGCTCTCCAATACAAAGGAGACATGGGCGTGCTGGAGTAAGTCCCAACAAGGACCTTGAAGACGATGGAATGAAGCATCTGCTGATGGGAGGCTGAGGGAACTGGCACTGCTCAGCCTGGAAAAGAACCAGATCCTTAGTGTGGTATCTGGGGTCAGGATAAGAGGCAATGGGCACAAATGAAAGACAGGAAAATCCATTTAAGCATAAGAAGAAACATATATTGTATAGCAAAGATGGTGAACCACTGGAACAGCAGGTTTCCCCCAGAGCCTTGTGGAGCTTCATCTTTGGAGATGCTCAAAATCCAACTGGACATGGTGCTGGGCAGCCTGCTGTGGCTGACCCAAGCAGGGCACTTGGACTGGATGATCCCAAGGAGTCCCTCCCAATGTCAACCATTCTGTGATTGTCATCTCTTTCCTCTTTAGCAATGTCTCTAAATTGCACCCTACCTTTTTCCCTTTTTTTTTTTTTTTTTTAAATGCAATTTCAATCTTGGAGCATCGGGAAATGGATTGATCACTTCACAAAAAAGGTAGTGTGTTGTTCGCAGGTCTGAAGAGCGATGTTTTATTGGCTTTTTGTATGTTTAATGGGCTTTAAAACCAGCCCATGTTTCTCTTTGCAAAGCTGCAGCCTGGCTGCGTTCTCGCATGTGTTTAACACTCATACAGAGTGTTAAAAGAAGGCAGTGTTTCGGTATTATACAAAGAATTTAAAATCAATTATTTTAAATCAACAACAGATATGGTAATAGAGAAAATCCATAACCTGCTCTATCCCTCTCTTTCAGTCATGGCCTGTATATGAAGAGGTGTACAGCAAAATGATTGAACTTGCAGCCTTTTTAGACCTGCCTCGTTTTCCAGATATAACAGAGGGTTGCTTTCTCCATCCAGACATGTTGTGCATGAAGTACTTGATGGAAGTCAATTTACCTGGTAAATATTTTCCCAAACACCTGAACTGATAAATTTTTTCTTTGGTTTATTAAACCCAAGCAACAAAACAAAACAAAACAAAAACAAACAAACAACAAAAAAAAGCCTTGAATCACTACTTTAAAAGTGCCTCCTCCTTTTCTTCTAATATATACACGTTTAAGCTTGAACTGAAAGATCATTTCTATAGAAAGCACCTTCATCAAACATTTAAAGGAGGTATTGAAGGCCCAGATACGCAGCGGCACTCTGGTGCTCACTCTCAGCCTGTTGAGTGGACACTTCATTTTAGACCTTTCAGTATCCGTGTGAGCTAAGAGGCACTACTGGAAGTCACGTGGCTTATTCACTCCAGATAAAAGATGCATGAAGTCAGGACCTGATTGCTTAGCACTGAAAGGAATTGTCATATGTAAAGTAGAATATATATTCTATAACGTTGCATAATAGCGTTCATGTTAGTATTAGCGAGGGATGATGGGTGACATATCAACCTGTCTCGCTTATTTGTGGTTTAGTTTTGAAATATTTTATTGCATAAACATGAAATTTTTGCTTGTTCTTGAATATTGAACTACCAAAGAAAAGCTGATGGGTCCTAGCGTATAACCTGTGTCTGCTGGGCCACCATACTTCTGTCAAATACTGCTGGCTCTGGAGACGACTTCTGTGGGGAAATAGTCTACAAATTATTTTTTTCTCTCAAAACATTCCAGAAATTAATAGTTCTTTTTCTTTGTTAGTTTTTTTTTTTTTTTAATCTTATATTGCAGTTAATTACATTGAATAAAACTACGTTTCCATGTACTGACAGCTAATGAACAAAAGACAACCAAAAGATTTAGGACTAAAATGCCAGAGTCAAAATTCTGCTTTTGTTCTTTTACACCAGTGTTCACTGGAGCCTATAGAGGCTCACTTATTTTTCATGTTATGAAGTGTCCGCTGAGTCAAAGAAAAGCTAGAAATTTGGCATCTTCGGGTTTATTACAGAGAAATATAAAGCTAAATACCCTTTGAAAGTTACCATAAGAGCAGAATATATTGTCCTTCACTTCTTCCTTGCAACTGAACTTTTTATCATGTAGAAGTATCTCTTTATCTGTTTATATTATTTATATTGTATTTATATTTATTTATTATTTTTATTTTTATTTAGTGAAAAAAGACTACTGTTGCTGCCTGAACTCCTAAAATAAATTGGCAGTGCCTCTTAGGACATTGCATAATAATGAAAATGTGGTTTAAAATATCTAAAATACAAGAAAGTGTATTGGCAGTATTTGTAAGAAAATTTGTTTGGGAAATGCTTTTACGCTTTTCAGATTTTGTTCAACTTTTCCTGTTACGTACGAGAGGATTAAAAATTCATTTGTGCTGAACTCTGTAAGGAGCAAGAGAATAGAGAGTAGAGCTGGATTAAGGTTGTACTTAGTCATACATTGCTAACCTTTGTGGAATCTGATGGTGATGTAACCCACACCCGTATTTCTTGCTGAGCAGGAAGGGTGAGAAATTTGGGGGATTTGTATCTGTGAAAAATAAGCATGAAGTAATAAGAGGCTGGCTGGATATCCTACTGCTGCTTTTGGAGCCGCAGTTGTGTAGGTTTGACATTAGCCACACTAGCGGGTGCAATTAGCCTTTACGGCGTAATGCCAGTTTTAACCTAATCTGCCCGTTTTAGCCTCAGCTGGGAACATTTAGCCTGCTGCTGTGCCCAGCTAGCCCCTGCTTCTCTTAGCACTGCCATAGTCTGGCCCCAGCCCTGCATTTCTTCTTGGTTGATAGACAGGAAAAATGTTTCTGACAAGATTTTGGCTTTCGGGGTTTTTTGAAACTAGAGTTCAACTGTATTTATATTCTGCGTCTGGATCCAAGAGTGCTTTCCTGGAACAATGTTCCGGATGATATAACGACATCCTTTGAATAACATTAAAAAGGGGGATATTTTTTTTCCATGTGTTGTTTTTTCATTGTATCTACAATGAAGAGTACCCCCTGTATATAAAAATATCCAAAAATGCTTTTCAGCCTGAAAAATGGCCAGTTGTCCCAAAAAATGTAAGCATCATTTTCTTCTAATGGCCAATATATTTGCACTGTAAAAGTCTTTTAGCTTGTCTCACCGTACTTCTATTTTTGATTTTATTTATATTAATTAGATGAACTGCATAATTGGACTTGTCGAGTGGTGAAAAAGATTGGTTTTGGAGAAGTGGATTTCCTGACTCTCACACCTGGAAATAAATCAACAAGAACAGTGAAATACGATGTCCTTGCTGCAGCAATAATTGTAGTAGTTCTGAAATTACTCTTTCTATTAGATGATCACTATGAATGGTAAGTATACAAGCAAATCTCAACAAAGCCCAAACTTGCAAATGGCGAAAACGACTGTCTTGGATCATACTTTCTTTAGTAGTATTTGATTTATAGTATTTTAATTTTGATTAAGTTCAGTAGCACAAAATATGAACTCGAAGACATTTTAGCAATTGAATGTTTCTTATTTTTACAAATCACCAGTTTGAATCTGAAACCTGGAATGAAAATGAGGGTGTAGTTTTTGTCAGTTGTATTTGAAATTCACGTGAAAAGTGCAGTGTTTGCGGCTATAAAGTGGGCTCTTTTTTTTTTTTTTTCCCAGGTTACTTTCAGGCTTTGCTGCAGAAAGAAATAAAAATAACAAAGAAGGTACGTAAATATCCATAGTAAATATAAATATACGTAGAAGCAGTCTGATTTTGTAAATGAAATAACTTTGTAATCAGGCTTAGAAAACCTTAATCCTATTGATCATTAAAGTATCTTTTTGTCATTTATTCCTTTTAGAAGGTTCTTTATTTAAAGAAAATACGATCTTGTTCATATCAAATTGTCTTGGTTTCCTCATGTAATCCTTATAGCACCGGATAAGGTATTCTGTACACATTTTAGTGGATACCTTTATTCTATTCCGTGTTTGTCTGTTGTTTTAGAATATTCTGCATGTTAGGCGAAGGTGAATGGTTACACCGTAAAGAGGGAACGCACTTTGATCGTAAATAGCAGATACTTATTAGGGGCATCAAACCACATTTATGATACAATCCAAACTTGTTTAGTCTTGTTAAATAAAATGTCTTAGTGTGTAACATATTTGAGATGTAATCTGTTTTCTTCCAAATAATCCTGAGAGAGTGTGGAAAAGCTAGGAGCAATTAAGATAGAAAAGATAATGGTGTGAACATGGTTCTTTGAGGGCAGAAAGACCAAATCAAAGATTAGAAATACTCAGGAAGATTCTCCATGCCCTTATCCAGATCACAGTTGAAGATAAGATCAAAGATGTGTTATGGTGATTTATGTTTTAAGCCTTCCATCCGGTTTTGGGTTCGTTTTTACCCTTCTGTTACTTTCTAAAAAAATTAAGTCAATAAGAGAAATCAGTGTTAGCCAGGCATGAACACAATTACTGCTGTATGGAGAGAAGCCATTACTCTCAACTAAAACCTGTAATCCTCATTTTTAAGTGGATATGCAAACTTATTTGGGATCTTACTTTTTCAATTTCATTTCCATTGAAAACTTGGAGTACGTAATAGTGACAGGAGTAGAAGTTGCACAACTGCTTACGAGCCCAGGCTCAAAGCCATTAATGTCTTAATAGGGTTTCTACCTTATTAACCAGTCTCATTGCCTTTGGGAATTAACAGCTCATTCTTTGCCCACTTTTTTTTCCCTTTGAAATCTGCTGGTACAAAACAATCCATATACTGCGTTGTGTTGTCCCTGTTCTTCAGACTTTGGAGTGACAGCGAGCAGCCGGCGTGAGAGTTTTTTGTTCAGGCACTGATCAGTGCCAGAGCTCAAAACTGCCTCTGGCACTTTCCCAAAGTTAGCGTACTGAGATGAATAATGGCTAATACTGACTTGTAAAGGTTCGGTGTATGTGAATTTCATTTTCAGTTTAACTATCCTCTCTTGTCTTTTTTTTTTCCCAGCTCCTGTACTTTTTAAAGACAGACTGAGAGCTGTACAGCTGATAGTTGCAGCTACTTAGTGTGCTTGCGTGTATATGTTCTGGGAACTGCACACATACACACTATTGTTTATGTTCAAATAAAATGTGATTGAGACACGTGTATATATGTTCGTGTGTATCGCAGAGCTGTATGCTTTCCAGTTGACTCAGCTATGTGAATGCAGGACTAGAACTACCAGCCAGGTTCACAGTTACTGTAGCCTAGCGTCATGTCTCTGGCAGTGGGCTTGCTTACGACAGAAGCTTAATAATTTGTATTAAGATAAATGTAAATAATTTTTTCTTCCCCTGGACTTCCCTCTCAGCACTGTCTGGGTTGAGGATTTCATAAAAGAAATTGCATCCACACCTCTGAATTTTAAGAAGTACTGAAGGATCTTTCTTTCTCCATTTGTCTGTTGCTTTTTGAGTCCATCTATATAGTTCTAGCTTTAAAGACATCTTGTGGCAGGATAACTCGAATACCAAAAAACACAGATAATACAAAACATACGCAAGTCTGATCATAAGAACTGTATAGTCACCCTCAAAACAGCTCAAACAGCTAGCTGGCAGAGCTAAGCATGATGCAAGCATCAGTGCAGTGCAGCTGGGGTAATGGGGAAATGCAAAGCTTGGTTAATTCACAATGCAGATAATACACCCACGAGTAATAAGAGATGGTTATATTTTAATTGTACTCTACACCGTAGTTCTGTTTGCAGTTCTTATTCTTACTGTACCCTGTTGATCTGCCTCCTTCGGAGGCATCAATGCACATCAATGATAGATGTGCAGCTGGAGTGCCTTATGCCTTAGTATTTTTGCATGTGCTGGTAAATATTTGTTCATGTATCAGTGAGTGAGAATCCCATGCTTAAAAATATGGGACGGTGATATAAAGCAAATAAAATCGGCTAGCTTATCCTTCCTGCCTTGCAGTATCTCATGAGCAATAAGATAGACAGTGGGGACTTGATGACACTGTCAAATCTTATATCTGAGCTTCAGAAATTATTTATTTAAACCTAGGCTTGGCCTACAGTTTCACTAACTCCTTGAAGTCAGCGTTCGAGCAGACAAAGGCCAGTCCATGTTGTGGAGATCTAGTGTGTTTGGTAGAGAGGAGGTAGCATTTAGGCTTAGCCTTCAGAGAGGAGGGAAAAGGTTTGAATTGTGCTAAATCTATGAGCAACTTTTTGAATTGTGCTAAAGTTTGAATTGTGCTAAATCTACGTGCTAAATCTATGTGCAACTTTTTCACACTTCTTATGCTGTTCATTTCCTGCATTTCTGCTCTTCCTTTCTCTTTCTTACAGAGATGTTGGTTTGAGTACTTTTTCTATAAGCACGTAGAGTTTAGGATAGGTTTGCATACAGACAGAAGATACAGGGCATAACTTCATGGAGACCACATTCTGCATGTCACGTGTTTCTTTCACTTCTTCACAACCTAAAATGTGAATGTTTTATTCAGGTGGTCCATATTTTGAGTTCAAAACGTGGTACAAGGTTATAAAATGTTCTTTGGATGTGGAGCAAAAGAAACTGGATGAAGAAAGAGCCAAGTAAGAGGTTTTTAAGTACTTACTAAAACTAATAATATTTTTAAGGTAGACAGTTTTAAGCAAAATCCTGACCTCTCCAGAAGTTGAAAAGGTTTGGAATTTCCTCCATATTTCCATCCAGCAAGCTTGGGTGAATAAAGCAATTAAATCCCTATCTCAATTTTCTATTTACACTCATCAAGTTTATCCAGCATATTAATTAAATGCACACTTTCTGTGATAAGTAGCTTATACAAGTGAACAATTAACTGATTACAATAAATCTTACATGCATCTGGTTGTCTACTAGAAAGAAAGGCTTCTTGTATGTGTTGGAGGGGCTAGATTTAGTGGTGCTAACCATCAGATTATTTTGTTTAATTTTAATAGCTCTAGCAGTGTTTTAAGAAATTGCCGTTCTTTTACAGGCTTCTTTTTCCTGACAGCTTCTATTTCTCTTACTGTAGGTATCTGTGGAGATGTGAAAAGCCATTGTTTTATTCAGTCAAGAAGAAATCTAAAGTCCTTAGGAGAAGACGTGAGTAAACTCTGCCTCTGTCCATCAGCGCATAAATGTGCTTCAAGTTTTCCCATCATAGAAAATCTGCAGCTCTGACTGTGATAACATTTACATCTTAAAATACTTTCCCTTCTTTCTTTCATCTCCCGGTAAAATTAACGTAGTGCTATTTTACAACTCATGGCTGGAATACTTCAATCAGACATTTTCCTCCTGCTTAATTGAAACTGCCTTTGCCAGTCTTCCCTTTGCCAGTCTTCCTGCTGACCTATTTAATGTAATCTCAGAAGAAGCACTGTGTCCTCATCGCACTGATTTGTCATCTGCCTTTATATAACTGTGCTCTTCATCAATTTTTGTTGCTCTCCCGTGACTTTTCTAGCCCTTCTCTCCTTCACTTCTTCATATCCTTCCCCCAGTATGTCCTCTGGTCAACCCTGCCTGTCCATCTTCTCTCCCAGTTATTTTTTCAGTCTTGTACAAAAGTACGAGGAGCCTTTTTTTGTCTGAACTTCACCTAACTTGAATGCCTAGCTGTATATGGTCAGAATGAAGGTCCATCCATTTTATTTTAATAGTTGTAGAAATACCTCTAAGAATTTGGAGTGGTTTACTTTTCCATTAAAAACAGACAAACAAAAGAAAAGCAACAAAAACCACAGTCATCGGTGGAAATGGGAGAACCAGAATTTTATTCAACTAAATAAAACATTAAGTTCTTTATTCTACATTTAACAGTAACAAGCACCAGGTATTTGGAGAGAGATGTTAAGTGTGCCAAATGATGGTTTTTCCCTTTATATGCTCTTCCAGTCTCACGAAGTGACTGGTTCAGGGACTTGTAAGCACGTTATATAGTCCTATTTGGTTTGAATAGCTTGTGTTGAACTTCCTGTGCAAGTCTTTGGTTTTTATTCATGTTTTTACGCTTCAAAATTCTGTAGGGGTGATCCTGCAGTTGAGTCACTTGTGGAAAAACATGTTTAGCTTTATTCCAAGTTGATGGTTTCCTCAGATGCCCTGTACTTCCCGTGTTTGTAAGAAAAAGTGAAAAAATATTCATTGTTTATTATTTCTGTGCCGCTCTGGATTCCCCTTCTGGTTCTGTTTCTCTTTGAGCTACATGGATTACTGAGCTTTACTACCGACTGTCACAGGCAGAATATCCCACAGTGCCATTTTGACTGGGCAAGATTCATCTTAAAACAGTGTTAAATAGCACAGATAATGAATATCTACGCAAAGAGTGCTCTAGAACTGTACTTCTGCTGGTGTTAAGCATTTTGTACTTTTGGCTGATTATTTCTGGCAGATTGCATGTTTCTTGTTCTGAAAATTTCCTTTACCTGTAACAGCTTTTTACCTGTCTTGCATTTAGCGTATACTTGTATGCCAGGTTTAGGTTTCAAAAATGTTCATTTTTTTCTCCTTTTTTTTTTTTTTCGGGGGGGGGCGGGGGGGGGGGGGGGTGGGTGGTGGTGGTGTTTGATTTCAGTAAAGCTTATCTTTTGTCTTGCAAGATAAGCCTCCCATTCCTTGGATCACTTTAGGATATCTTTCCTGCTTTTTTCCAATTTACGAATGAGTTTATTCAAATAAAAAGAACCTGGAGTTCCAACAACAGTGTTTTTTAGCTGGCTTGTTATCCTAGGGAAACGAAGGCTTATGTGGTCATGTTGTGTGTGCTGATCTGTCATCAAAACATCTTTCCCTCTGTCCATCAGCCTCAGGAAAGTATGAAAGCTTGTCATTCTCACTTGCATTTGATGGAGTTTAGAAATCTCGAAGTTGTTCCTGTTGGGCTTCTGAAAGGGTAGGCAGGGAGAAGAGGGAGACCCCATAAAATGCGCTCACTAAGAGGAAGAAACACTTTGATGTGATTTTTTTTCTGAAACCATGAATTATATTTTTTCTGAGTATTTCACTAGTAGTGGAAAAAGGTGGTGTGTCTTTTATTATTATTTTATTTCCAGTTGAAATCTACGCTATGAAAAGCATAACCTTAAATCCATATGTGCACGAAGCCAGGCTTCCTTAATTCTGGCACACAAGAAACTACTCAATAAATCTTATCCAGTCCGAGTGATAGCATCTGGCCAGGTAAATACAGTGAAAGGCATCCTGGCATATGTGTTCTGTAAGAGCAATAGTATTGGCAGTATGAAATGGATTTTACTGGCTTTACCTGGGAAATGCTTTTGGAAGTCCCTCCCACTGTTATCATTAGGTATGAAGAACACGGCATTGCAAATCGTCTTTCAAAACCTTTTTCTAAAGCATATGGCAGAGTTGAATTTTAAATGCAACGGAGGAGAGAACAGAGTGCTAAGCTTTCTCAGTATTCCTTGTAGATTTTTTTTTTTTTAAAAAAAAAAAGGTACAAATAGCCCTATTTTATTCCTTTGTAAATCACCTCTGAAGGGTACCCCAACACTTAATACTTTTGCCTTTTTTTTCCTTGTTTCTATTTGTACAGAGATGGTTGTGAACTTGCAGAATCAGTTCGGCAAGCTGTCTGGTTCAGTGCGACCTGCTGAAAGGCCAAATCCTTCAAGTTTTCAGTTAAGTTGGTCTGAGGAAAACACAGATGGAACTTGTTTTCATGGGCATAGCCTGAAGGGAATTTTGCAAGAAAAGAACGGTTTACTTACAGCCATCAACCCTGACTATTGGCTGTGCACAATTAGACTATGTCGCGAAAAGTAAGTATTCAAATTTTCCTTAAATACCTTTTGGAAAAATCTCCTGAAAGTAAAGTACCGTGTGTATGTACATGTATCTGTATTTTTTCTTTCCAAATGTCAAATATGGGGTGTGTATACAACTATGTCTTCACAGATATTTAAAATCATTTGTAGAAAGGGGTGTGTACGGAAGGGTTAGTCTTGGACTGGGAGCAGACATTGTAATATGAAGAGTGATCAAAGAGCTTTTGAGAAGAGAGGAGATGAGACAAAATCAACAAGTAGAGTCACATGGCAAGAGCAGCAGCTAGATAGAAATATTCACTACACTTCCGTCTTTGTAGTATTTTAGAAACTATTGCACCATCACTCTTAAGAGAATGGGAAAGCTTCCGTTCCTCTCTCACCTGAGCCCCAGAAAGCATGGAAAATGTTGTTTCTAAATCACTGCCTTGCCTTTTTTTTTTTTGGTAGACTTAATCAAAGTTTAATGTTAGAATTCGCACTCAGAGTTCAAATAAGTAGCTAGTTAATGCCTTCAAAATATATCTAAACATAAAATGACTGGGAATGAAAAGGACTCAGTCACTACTTCCTCTAAGGTGTTTTTGCAAGCAGATTGGAAAAGTAAAGTAAGAAATCTGGGAAAAGGAAACATCTTGTGCTTATTATTAAAAATGTTTAATGTTTGTCTTTCCTGACTTAACAAATTAAAGGGAATTGTTTTATTTAATTGTTCAACTAAAGGTATATCAGAACAATGATGCTATTTGTTAGTAGAGTCATTTACTTTAAAGGACCTAAAGAGCAAAGGAGAATTATAGCCCAGCTTAGGCAGCCTTGTGCAAGGTGATATAAATGTTTCAGTGTCTGCCTGGTTTGTGTCACACTTCTCACTCATCCTTTAATACCTTCCATTTGTGTCAAATTCTGCAAAGACTGGGAGGGGGGTTCTACTTGGTGGGTACGGGCACAGAGTCACGGCCAGGGCAGGCCAGGTATAGAAAGAAAAAGACCTGCCAAGGGAGTGCAAGAGTTTATAGCATTACTCCAAGGAGTAGGAAATATCTAAAATAGTGTTTCTCGTGAGCTCCCTTGATGACGTAGATACAAGGCTTATGGTTTGTGTGCCAGTTTTTTGGTTCTGCCCTTGGTCGTACCATGAAATCCTAATCCAGAAGACATTGTGGATATTGTGGATATCACTAGGGAAGAAGAAAAAAGAACTTCGCAGATGGATTCTCCTGAATTTCTCATGTGTGCAATGTGGGGCTTTGGTTTTTTGGAAAGGAGATCGGGTACATTAATGTGAAATGAGTTTTCATTTGTGTGTTGTTCAATGTGTGTTGGACGACATCTTAAATCTTTATCTGATATACACTTCCAAATGTCACGCTAAAGAGAGCAATGGGCCCTACAACATCTTAGCGATACATTCCTGATTTTTAAAATGTTAAATATTCCCCTTGAAAATAACTGGCTTTTACCTGTATGCCGTCTTTTCTTTTAGCGGATTTATTTGCTTATCTTTATTTTCCTTTTCACATTGCCTTTCACATATCCACTGTGACAGAAATGGGTTGGAATAATGTAAACACAGTGTTATATTACAAGAGCTTTGGTTGTATGGATTCATTCTTTTGTATGAATAAGAAGCTTTTTTTTTGGCCTTTTTTTTTTTTTTTTAAGGGAGGAGAGGTAATAATCCTTTTTACCACAAATTTGCGTAAATCTTATATACACACGGAATGAGTGGATATTTCGGTGTGTGTTTGCGTGAATAATCTTTTCATGCAAAGTCTGTTTTTAAGCCTGCATTTTCATATGTAATGTATTAAAATGTTAATGGCAAACAGTCATAGCCTTCATAAAGCAAGATTTGAATTTAAATTCTTACCGGTTAAATTTCCCATTATATCATTTGCAATGCAAGTAGTTAATTATACACCTGACACTTCGTTAACTTTGGAAAATAACATCTACTCCCTCAGATATGGTATCCTATGCAAGTGTGTGTATGTATAAGATAATGAAAAACAAAGATACGAATTCTCTAAAAATCAGCGTGGTCTAACTGGGACTACTGGAATGCTTTAGTTGTAGGACTAAAGTGCGATTCGAGCATGGGCAAAGCTGAGCGTAGTAAACTGATTGGTAAAATGTTCTGTTCATTTTCTGATATGTTAGAGCTTTAATTTTTAAGCGGAATTCTAAATTAATTGGATATATGACTATTTTGAGATGGTGTATGATCAAGTATTACATGTGAGAAGTGCTGAGAAAAATAGATGGGCTTTTCCCGTATTACATATAAATTTAAAGTCCCTTGGAAATTTTTTAGCTCTTTAGAGATGCTCTTAGTGTAAATAGCACAGAAAGAGCACAAAATGGAGCAAAAGTGTGTGTGTGCATGTCTGTTGTGTTTAGAGACTCTTGTGAAAAGCATAACTCCAGTTAGCAGAACAGGTGCTTTACAGTATTGATGGATTCTCAGGCACGTTTTGCCTAAGAATATACAGCATCATTCCCCTTCACCCCCACTAGATACTGAGCTCTGACAACTAAATTGCCCTAAGAGTTGTAAGTGCCGAAACTCGGGGTTGAGATGAAGGTGACACAAAATGTTTAAATTTATATTAGCCAAAAAATGCAGATTTGGTTCAACCAACAACACTTATAAGTGAAGCTTGAACTTAACAAAGCTTTGGGTGGGGTTGTGGAGTCAGCTCGCTCCTTCTGACACTGCTGAAAGGAGAAGTTTAAAACCAGTTTTTGTAAGAGGTCGCTGGCAGCTTTTGGGCAGCATGAGGACAGAAGCTGTCGGGCAGACCATGGGACCCGCAGTGTGAGAGACTTAGTTTCAGATTTCCAATCTGCCAAGCTTCAGGAGGGTTTAAACAAAGACTTTGCTCCCCAAAGTGTGACTTTCATTGTACACCAGGACAGATCTATCTGTTCCTCTAGTTTGAGGTAAAATGTAAATATTTCTTGGGCCAGAGGGAGTGAGCAAATGACTCTATAGTCTAGTAATTAGCACACTTGCCCATAAAAATTGGGACAGACAGGTTCCAGTCCTTGTTCTGGTGAATATTTAAGACCGCTGCTCTGAATCAGACAGAGGGGAAATTTAAACTGGGCTTCTCCACATCCCAGGGCAACACGTAGTAAACCAGAGGCTGCATAGGATTTATACAGTGAATTGCACCTGAATCCTCGTGTGAATGTAAATTGTTGGTTTTTTTTTTAATTGAAGCAGCTGGATTTTATGCTACTTTAAACTCTCTGTTCTTAATAAAAGCAAATCTGGGCTTAACAGGTTATTTTTCCAGCCTGAATTGCTGAGCCAAGCAATAGTGCTGCACTTGAGCTACGTACGCTGCGCGCCCTCCGTCATCTTTGCTTGGGTGTGTTTGGTGCTTCTTACTGGCGAGTCCAGTCTGCTGTTTTCATTACACACTTCAGCAGTGAAACTCCTCATTTCCCTTAAAATTGTTGCCACAACGGCTGCAAAATAATTAAGCAGAAGGCTGCTATAGCACTAATTACTTTTTGTCAACACGGCCAACAGATGCTCCAGTGCTTCCTATATTACTCCAGTGACGTGAGCTTCACTTTCCTCTCATGTTTTTAGGCAGGTATTCCATGTTTAGCACACAAAGGCAGCGGACAAGAACGGGGTAGGTTACCATGGCATGGCACAGTGGCAGCAAGAGGAGGGGGGACCTTAGGGAGATCGGTGCAAATAGGAAGAGAAAAAAAGAGCCTGGGGTTTCTGCACTGGATGGTCTTGGCAGTTTTAAAACTAGGTAAGGTAGCCCAGTTCACACTTGGCTACGTGTGCTGAATGCTGGTAAAAAGAGCACTGGTTCAATGTCGTGCTGAAAGGCAAAAAACACATTTCTCATCTGGTGCAGGATGATCCTAACTCATAGGGCAAGAAGCTGTGTGTGGTTTTAGTTCTTAATACATCTGTACCATCTCTGACATGTCTCGGGCCAGTCCTCTAAATTTCTTCTGGACAGAACTGACATTGTAGACAGGAATTGTGACTTGGGCAGTTGATGAGATGTTGGAGTTTTCCTTTAAGTAGAATTTGACATACTTCCTTTCTTTCTTTTCAGATTGTGTGGTCATCTGGCTCACTACAAAGAAGTGGACTTTCCCCAGAGTTACCATTTTGTGCTAAGGCTATTCTCCTTTCTTCTGAGGATACAGCCCTCTTATATCCATGAAGAGGTGTGTGTGATAGAACACAAACTTTTTAATAAAAATCTCTCTAAAAAAACAAAATACAACACCAGCCTAAGGAAGTAAAGAGACCTAAATATAATAGTATTAAAGCTGTGTGAATCGGTTCGATCCCGAACCGGGGTATCACATCTACTCTGCCAGTGTTCCTGTTTCCTGCATAGAAACCTTCTGTTAAGGTCGTAGTGCTGAGCTCTGCCACTGCACTGCAGCTGTAGTGTCACTTCATCCGTAATTTAAGGCAGTCACTGGTTTCCAACTGGGAGAGTTACCAAGGAAGCTGTTTACCAAGATTTATTTCCTCGCTTTGCAACAGAGCCGACAGGAAGCTATGAAATTGCCATTTTTTCCACATGATTTTACATACTTCAAGCGTACTGGACAGCACGTTGGCATCTAATTGCATTGTAAGATTTTTGCAATTAAAATGCTGCTTTTTTTTTTTACCGACTTGTATGAGAGCAAATATATTTCTAGAAAGTAATGTTTACTTTGTTTTGAAATAGTGTGTTAACAAATAAAAGGAGCAGGTGGTTGATGTTTTCACTGCAGTGAGTTGTTTAGTCTTTGTTCATAAATGGTCTGTTCTGAAGCGGTTCTGGCACTGCTTTCAACATTTCTTTGCATCCTGAGTATCTCCCAATCTCTTGTGCCTGAGCCTCTCATTCAAGCTAATGCCTTTTGGGTCCGTGTTCCACTCCAGGCTTCACAGCTTTTGCAGCTGCCTTTATGCCTGGAACTCCCCATCCTTTTTCTTGTACAGCAGTAGCTGCCAGGTCCTCCCATCATTCTTCTTTTGCAATGCTACTCTCTTTTGAGCTGCACTTCATTTCTTCTGATCACTTCATAATGCAGCAGCTTGCGCCTCAGCCATGCTACCCGTTTCTCATGCTCAATCTTATTTATGCACTGTGTTTTCCAACTATCCCAGACAATGTGTAAATGAAGTTGGGTGCTACGACTACATTAAAGACACCATAACATATACATATGTTGAGCAGAGATATGTTGAGTAGGTGCACAGCTGAATAATGCTGCCTTCAGTTGAATGAAATAAAATTCCCTAACTCCATCTGTCAGCACGAAGTACAGAAGTTGCCAAATACACTTGATCAATCACAAAATCACCGGCTGTTCCCAAGCGGTGTTGTGGACAAGAAAAATGCTGTCTGCAGACTTTTTTTATTTTATTTTATTTTAGTAATAGCTTCCTTCCTGAGCAAGGCTTGGGCTTAAGTGAGATGTAATCTGAGAAGGTAATCAGCTCAGTGAGTGGCCTGAGTATGATGGAAGGGTTTCAAATTTGTTGCTGTTCAATCTGTGAAACTGTTGTCTAAAAATCGGGAGCAGGTGAATGAATGAATGATAGGAGAGGAGACGTGCTGCCCTACCCACCTGAAGCAAAGTGATAAAGCAGTATTTCAAGCACGGGTAGAGCAGACAGGAATGTGTGGAAGGGAGGGCGGGCAGGCTATTAAAAGTAAGTTGTAAGAGTTATTTGGAAATGCTGGCAAGCCACGAAAACTTCACTGGCTCAGTGGAGTAGAACATGGTGTCCTGATTTGAGATGACAGAAAAGATACCATTTAGGTGAAAGTTTTTACTTTTTTAGACATTTTAAGCAGTTCTTGTAGAACAGGGATTTAGAGCAGTGGTCCCATAAAGTGACTGTGACGTGCAGATGAGGAAGTATGCTTTTAGCAACACAAAGCTAAACAGTCTTTGGTGGGGGAAAGAGTACAGACTGAGTTGTTATTTGTTGTTTGTGTTAAGTATTTCCTAAGTGTTACGGCTTAGTGTGCATTGCCATGTTGTGCTAGCTACCTCAAGACTTTGGATGTCTCTTGAACTGGTAACTACATTATAGAGTCAGAACGTACCAATTTGAATCAGATCTCATGTTTGTATTTTAAAATTAGCTGTTATTTATTATGCCTAACCTCACCTGAGTGAATTACTGAAGTTTGTAAATATTTAGAAAAAAATATCCTTTGTTCTTGTTCTGGGTAAGTGTTTGTGTCAGTTCAAAACCAACGGAAATGTGGAAGCATTAACACCGTGTATTAACAGTGTTTCCTCAAACTCCTGAAAGTATCCCATTCGTTTTGCTATAGTATTTGCTAAAGTTCTGAATTAACTATCTGAAAGACACTTTATAGACACAAAGACTTAATTTAATTCAGAAGTCTTCATGTGAAAGACTTGTGCACTTCTTAATTATAGGTACAGCTTTCTTTTAAAACTACTGTAGTAGTAAAATCTCAGCTTCATAAATTAAAAATACCGTACTCATTGTTACATTGTTACAAATGTAACAAAGCTCCCTTAGATGTTAGAATAAATTAAAGTTGTACTTTAATAAACTGGAATAAAGCTTGCAATTAATCATCAACAGCCATGTGCCTTCTGGACACATAGGTGAAGAGGCAGATTTAAAAGAAAGGGGTGTGCCTCTGAAATGCTTAATGGTAGTTCAATCCAGTTTAATCAATCGGCACTTACGCTCGAGTAGTGATGTTTAAGAAGCTGACGAGCCACGAGAGTGCCTTATCTTCAGTGGAGTGTAGCCGAGCTCTCCGGGGACAGCTGCTTGGAGTCCAGTTAATATGAGCCCGAGGTGGAGCTGTGCTGGCGGAGCTGACGGCTGCTGGCAGATGGCTGAAGGGCAGGGTGTCTGCCGCCGCCCAGCAGTCCCCACCACCTCTTCTATCTGCTTTTATGTTGCTGCAGCTCCTTTCGGTGACTGCTGAAAGCAGCCAAGGAAAGCCCAGCTTTCTGATACGGGCCTGTTTGTACTTCTTCCAGGGGAAATTCAAGTCTCCAAGCTAGGTTAAAACCAAATGTTTTTTGTTTTTTTTTAGATTGAAATTTTAAAACATACATTGAGAAGATCTAGAATAGTTGAGTAATTGCTAACTTCGGCAATAGCGTATCAGTTGTTCTGAGACCTTGATGTGCCTTCTAAAGGGAATTTGTTTTTCACAGTTTGCGTATTATACTTTAACATACTGGTTTTTCTATCAAGAGTACAAATGTAAACTATGAATTTTCTTCATTAATGCAACCTTTCTATTGATTCCTAGGAGAAATATGACAGGCATCTTAATTTTCTTTGAAAGTTAGCCTCCAACAGAATTGGAATTTTACTCTTTTCACTGCCTCAGTCCGTTTGTATTCTCAACTTATGTATATCAACTTATTCTGCCACATACCTGTTTTCTTTTCAATTTTATCATTTTCCAGACCTGAAGGAGAGATGTTTGACTTTCTCCTTAACCCCTTACGCTGTGCAAGGGCCCCGAGCCTGATTTAACAAGAGAAATGAGAATCAGCAAGGTTATATGCCTGTAAGCAATGCTAGTTCAGTATATTGTCAATAGTGTGTTGTACGGGCTTCACAGGAATTACATCTTTCCTAGCGTATTATTTACATGTCCCCTGGAACAATGGTGTTAAGGAGGTTTGGAAGGCTTCGTGCAGCATTGCAGGCAACGCAGTAAAAACTCACTGCTCGTAACTTCCTGGGAAGCTCAGAAGTCTCTTCTCCTGACTGCTTAATGCTGGCTTTTCTCCCTTTGTGGATGACCAAGATTTGCTGATGGTCCTGAAAACTCATTTTAGGGTGCTTATGGAAAGTTGTCAAGAGGATGTTTCTTCAGGGCCAGCTGGGAGCAAAAGGGCTGGGATCCACAGGCCTTCTGGGAACGTCGTAAAGATGTGAAGTCCCTGGATAGCTGTCTGCACCGTGGCTAATCCGTCCCTTCCCTGTGTCAGGCTGACTAAGTCTTATGCTGCTTCAGAAGCACAGAAGAGTCAGGGTAGCTTTGTTCAAGGAGTCTCATATTTTGATGCAAAGTGAAATGGGTTTCCCAGTACATGTGGTCATATGTTTCCTAGCTGAGCATGATAGCACGCGGGTTGGCCAAAGCAGAGTGGGTGCTTTGTCCACACTAAAATCACAGTGCTTGCTTTCCAGCATTTCCTCCGCAGTCATTGGTCTCATTGCTCTGTGCGTGTGAAGCTCCTTTGCTCCTGGCCAGATGACACGAGGGGGAGCACGAAGGGAATGCCAAGATGTGGGAACTGGCAGAGATGAAAGCTTTCCTCAGTGCCGCATGCGCTGAACGAGAGACTGTGTAAGGACTGGCAGAACACGGGATGACGAATGCTGGTGTCCTCACGTGAGGTTGTAGCTGCCCTTGTACAACTGCTCGTGGCGGCGTTTTGAGAGCCAGAACGCTCCTCCCCGCTTGCCGGCATCTACAGCCTGCCTCTGGCAGTAAACCAGGCAGTTTTAAAAGAAAATACAAGCCAACTCCTCTGATGATCTCACGTGGCTGCTCTGTACTGGAGAAGTACTTTGTATCTGATCCAAGACCTCCTTGTTGTCCTAGCAGTGGCTTTGCTCATCCAAAACTATATCCCAGTGCCACAGCAGCCAGGGCTGGCATGTGAGGCTGCCGAGGTGGTGAGTTCCTGGTGAAGAGGGAACTCCGCAAAGCCTGCGCTCGGGCTGGTTCCTGCGCTTCTCAGCAGGACTTGGAGCATGGTCCCGGGAGGCAGCGCTGGCGACCAGCCCTCTCCCAGCTGTGGGCAGCCTGCTCTGTTAGGCTGCGAGGGACGCTCATCAGCGCAGTGAGGTGTGCTACTTCAGCACAAGACTGTGACAAAACATCTTGTTGACTGAAGGGAGGCTCATCTCTGAGCTCCGCGGTGTTCCTAGCTCCTGGCTGGGCAGCTGAGTGCTGGCTGCGCTGTGGAGCAAAGCGGATTAGGCAGAGAACAGTATGCAGGCACAGAGCTGCACACGCTGTTCTCTTGCTACATCGCTCTCACCCCGTGTAGTAGGGTGTATGTACAAAGGAGTTAAATCCAAAGGAAGTGCTTTATAGGGATGAGGAACGTTCAGTGAGATGGGCTAGGCAAAGGTTTTATTGTCGCTATAAAATTCTAACTTTCAGGTTGACTTCTTTTTGTATGTAGGCTTCTGCAAATTTGGTTCATTTGTGTGGTAGGCATGTTAGAGTGGAGCTGCATCTCCTGGCCCTGAACAGTCTGCTTTCTGCGAACAGCTGCTATGTTATCTTTAAGGCTAAATACAGAATTAAAGGGGAAATCTGTTTTTTAAGGAATGCTGGCGAGATTGCATACAGGGATATGACTGAAAAGCCAACTTTTGCTTTCACTTTCCTCTTCTGTATTTCACGCTTTGAGCTTTCATTTATTTGACTTCTTTTTCCCCAGCTTTTTCCACCTTCCTTTTCCACGGCCACTTGTCTGCCTCTTCCTTTCCTTTGCGTCTGCTTTACCTCACTTCCCAGTGAGCTCACAAACTTTCTGCCTGGGCTTTTCTCTTTCTTTTCATCCCTTTGACTCCTCTGGGTTAATTTTGCAGAGTCGGTGGTTAGCTGTGGGCTTACATTTCCAGCTGTATCGTCAGTGACCACGTGGCCTAATGCAGAGAAGAAGAGCTTGCCGGGTGGGCTATGCAGTGAAGTACAGAAGATTGAGTGCTTACAGGCAGCTCTGCAGCTTGGCTCCAACATCTCAGGGGTTCAGATGAAGTAGAATGCATCTTGTCTTGACTGCCTGCTGTGTTTTGCGAAATCAAAAATACTGTTACAAATTTGATGCAACTTGTTTGTTACACAGGTGTGAATGGCCGGTGCACCAAGATGATAATTATCACGTACGAACTTACAGAGCCTTATTTGTTAGGTAAGTCATAACAGTGGGAGATCCTCGTCCAGAACAATTCCTGATTTCTCTCGAGAGTGATGTCAAAAGACAATAGGAAAACGGATGAGCACGCTGAGAGAGCGCTCAGCCAGACGGTTGCAAATGGTGCGTGGGTTCTGTGGGGTTCTTTAGGTGTTTTGAGTGGGAATTCACTTAATAGGAAATGAATGCACGAGGGAGGGAAGGAGAGCACTGAAGGCAGGACTGAGGAAGAGGAAAAGGTAAAGGGGAGGGCATAAGAGGTGGAGGAGGGCAGTGACACGGAGGTGAAAGGGCTGAGTGAGGGAAGCAGTTGGAGCGAACGCCAGTCAGCACAGGGCAAGGGAAGTCCTGCCAGAGCGCTGCCACATCAGGCTGGGATGGCTCCGTGCCCAAACCAAAGCCCTCCTCAATCCCTTTGTTCTTCTTGCCTGATTTTATCCAGTGATGATGCAATCGGGTTAGTGACATCACAGAAATACACCTACCAGTGGTGTTACAGAGTCTAGATTGTGACCGGCAGATTAGTCAGTGGTGTCACAATCCGGTGTTTGTATCATTGTCTCCTGAATGTGGAAGTGATTGCCATGCCGATAACTAAATTTTCATCCGTGAATCAGGCTGTTAAGAAAAGCAGACTCTTTTGCAGAGGCACCAGCTTTGATTTGTTTGGAATAAAGCCTCAGCAAAATTTAGCTAAGTGGAAATGCCAAGCACGGCATATTACTAAGATTTCAGCAATTGGGGTGCAATGTAAGCAGGTGACTGAACTTCAAGGCACACTGCATCTGGGTCACTGAGAGCTACAGGGTAGGACCGTATTTTAGTGTCAATGAAAAGTGTGCACGTGTGCCAAAAAGTGGTGATCGCGCGGGCACATCCCCGAGCTCTAAGAACAGAGAGCGTTATGGACAAACAACAGCTGAGAAAGTTAGCAGCCCTTTCCAATACTTCTAATTCTGAGCTGGTTGTGTAATTTGTGTTGGAAACAAAGCAAGTTTTACTTGTTTGGAAAAATGTGATTTCCTGACATCTTAATTGATGATAGCACTTTTTCATAAGTGCAGGCGGGTAAGAAATTACATCTTCTGTGTAATCGAGAACTAGATTTTAAAATGGGTTAAAAATACAGGATAGCTTTTATTGCATGTAATAAAGAACAATTCAAGTCAGTTCATTTCGCTTTGTAGAGCGAGATCCTACGCAGATAGCAATATTTATCTTTTGCCAACCTGGTGGCAATGTTTGCAGACCCAAACAAAGCATTTTGTTTCTAGAACGCTAGTTGTAATCCAGTCGGAGGATATTAAGCAACTTCCAGAATTAGACCTTTAGTGAAAGTTTGTTCCCTTTAGTTTCGTATTTCCCTCGGTTGGCTGCTTGAATTGTCCTTCTGTAATTTTGCATTGGAGTATGTCCTGTACAAACAGGGAAGAGATTTTGACCTAGAAGAGAGACCTCTTATTAGTATGCACGCTTTTAAATTACAGCAGTTATCTGAAGCATCTTGACATGTGATAGATAGCGTGGCTGCTGCATGGGGTTTGATTCAGCTTGTTACTTCAACAGGCAGCCTCCCACCCTTATTTCTCAAGGAGAAACTCAAGATTTGCCGAGTTATGCTGGTGTGTCCCCGCTGGACGTACCCATGTACTCGTACCCGCTGTCACCCCGAGGCTTCAGCGGCATTAACTCCGTCCTCCGCCGCCCCTTCCCTCTTTCCCTTCGCCCAGCTCGAGGGCTGCGGCATCCTGGGGGTCCCCCGTAGCGGGGCAGTGGCGATTTTATCCCGTCTTTAAGGACTTGTCCTGAAAAAGGGGTTTTAGTGCGGAAAGTCACCGGGGCGCGGGGCGGGAGGGAGGAGGGAAACCGCTGCTGGCGCCCGAGGGGGGCGGTGGGGCTGAGCCGCCGGGGGCAGCGCGGGGAAAGGCGCTTTTTAGCTCAGGAACGGTTTCTTTTTTAGTTATTTACCTCAGGAACGGCCCTTTAAAACTCAGGAACGGCTTATTTATTTATTTTCCTCAGGAACGGACTCTTTACTTCAGGAACGGCCTTTTTTATTATTATTTTTACCTCAGGAACGGCTTTTTATTTATTTATTTACCTCGGGAAAGGCCCTTTAAACCTCAGGAACGGCTTATTTATCTGTTTTCCTCAGGAACGAACTTTTTAACCTCAGGAACTGCCTTTTTATTTATTTATTTTCCTCGGGAACAGACTTTTTACCTCTCGAACGGCCCTTTTATTTATTTATTTTTACCTGAGGAACAGCCTTTTTAAGCTCAAGAACGGCTTTTTATTTATTTATTTATTTACCTCAGGAACGGACTTTTTTAACCTCAGGAACGGCTTATTTATTTATTTATTTTCCTCGGGAACTGACTTTTAACCTCAGGAACGGCATTTTTTACCTCAGGAACGACTTTCTATTTATTTATTTTCCTCGAGAACTGACTTTTTACTTCAGGAACGGCCTTTTTTTACCTCAGGAACAGACATTTTTTCTTTTTCTTTTTTTTTTTTTTTTTAACCTCAGGAACTTTTTTTCTTTTTAAACCTCAGGAGCAGCCCTGTCAGCGCGAAGACGGCCACCCCGCGCCGTTTCACCCATCCCTCCCCGTCCTCTCAGCACCGAGCCCCTCTCGGCTACCCCAGCGCCGCCGCCGCCGCCCGTCCCCTCCGCACCATCTCCGCGGTCCCGCCCCCTCCCTCCCCGCCGCCCAATGGGCGGCCGCCGGCTCCTCCCCGCCGTCCCCGGCGCCCAATGGGAGGCGCCGCGCGGCTCCCGTCCACCTGCGGCCGGCGGCGCCACCTGAGCGGGCGAGAAAAGCCGACAAAACCCGTCGGTGCGGCGGGCTGCGCGCTGCTCCCTCCGCTCGCCCCCGCGCCCTCCCGTCCCGTCCCGCTCCGACCCGACCCGTCCCGACCCGCCGGGCCAGTTCTGCCGCCCGCTGCCTCCTCCAGACATGACCCAGGACTACGACAAGTGAGTGCTGGAAGTCCCTGTGGGGCGGGGAGTGGGGTGGGGTGGGGTGGGGGGGGGAGAAGCCCCTCAGGGGGCGCCCCCCCTCCATCTTAGGGCAGCGACCTGAGGCGGGGCGGCGCGAAATGGCGGAAGGGAGCCCCCGGGTGCGGGCTGTGTGTGTGAGGGGATGAGGGGAGGGGGGGACACCCCTGCGGCCGTCCCGCCCCGCCTGCCCAAGCCGCCGCCCCCCTCCTCCTTAAATGCCGGGCGGCGGCCGGCGGGGCCGCGCTGCCGGGAGCGGGCTCCGCCGCGTGTGGTGTGTGCTCCCCTCTCACACAGCCCCCAATGCCCGGCTGGGGGCTGTGAGCGGGCCCCATGGACTTCTACGAGGCGCACCCCGGCGGGAAGGTGGATTTCGGCAGGTAACGGGGCGGCCCCGTGCTTCATCCCCTCGGTTTCCCTAGGGTCGGGGGGATTTGGGGCACCTCGGGTGCTGTAAAGGTCCCCTTCGCTGTCAGGGAGCGAGGAGAAGCTTTGAGCTTAGCTCCCCTTTCCTTAACACCCTCTCGTTTTCCTCCGAGCAGCCGCGGCTGTGTGCAGGGGCTGCCTGACGGCCAGCTCCGCAGCGATTTCCCCTGCACCGTGCCCGTGGGGCAGCGTGTGCTGCTCCTCGCTGTGGCCCCGCCGAGGAAATGGCAGAGAAACGGGCAGCTTTGGCGTCGTGCGGGGTTTCTTCGTGGCTGTCTTAGCTGCCGGTGCCCCTGCTTCTCCTCCCGTGGGAGCGCAGCCGTGCAGGAGGGGAGCAGCTCGGTGGGCTGGCGGTCCTGCGGCTCCTGGCATAGCAAGGATGGGTAAAAAGCATCGCCCAGCGGTTATTTCACCTTTTTCTCGCAAGAGACTTGACTTGAGGATTTGCCCACTTGCTGTGGATATTCCAGGCTCCTTTAATCACGCTGTATAAGAACAGGAGGATCCTTACGCATCCCTTAAGAGAATTCAGCTTTGTCTTTCGCTGTGCTGTCTTTGCTATTGTATCGGGGGTGTCCATCTTCTACCAATCTGTAATTTGGCATACGCGTCCCAGTCCATACATAAATCCCTACAAAGACCTAGAAAAGAGTTTGGTGAAGAGCTCGTCTTTTTTGTTGTTTGCTTTTTCCCCCAGCTGTACAATGCTGTTTTATAGGTACAAAGTGCTCTTATAAATCCTGGAAACTCCCACTTAAAGTGCCTGAAACTCAGCCGAGCTGTCCCACTGAAGCTGTGGGACTGCTTGTGTAACCGATAAAGGATCGAACGCATCATTTACAAAGTGCTTTGCAATCTTTTTGGTGGTGATAAATGCAGGATAGTGCTAAGCTGATTAGAGCGTTTCACAACTTTGTATTTCACAACTTTTTGTATTTGTAGTGTACTTCAATCTCTGAATGCATCTGGGTAAATAACAGATGAAAAGAATCCTTATCTTCCGGGGAAGGGGTATAATGGTGGTGAGGATGCGTTTTGGTGTTTGTTTTTTTTGTTTGCCTTTTTTTTTTAAACAAACTGTTATCGATCTATTAAAGATGCCCGGTCTTGGATTATTTGAGGAAATACAAATATCCCCTGTTCCACCCAATCCAGCAAACTAATGTGGCACTTGCCCTGGAAGAAAAACTGAGCTTGTCTTAAAAGTCAGATCTTAAAAATGTTTTCTTGAACTGACTCTAAAGATGAAGCATGTGTTTTACCAACAGGACCCAAATTTGTCAAGATGCCTAAGCTGGTAGGGCAGCATGCTCTGCAGTTGTCCTGCTTTCAGTTACGTGCTGAAGGTCCAAGTCTTGGACCTTTCTCCTTTGCAGCAAGAGCAGAATGTTCAGAGTAGTTTCTCAACGTCCTACATCATCAAGGAAATAACCAAGGTTTTGTCTCTTTCCCAGTTACAACTTGTCTTTGACTCAAGCGAGGCTCGCGTCTCTTCAGCAGTAACTAGACAGCAAGTCTTTTGGCTTCCGTTGTCAGAAAAATTCACTTCTGTGTTGATTTTGAGGAGACTGTCCAGTTTTTCCTGTGTAGTCTGTAACTAATCATCAGTTCTAGGTGGTATTTTAATGTGGACTCGGAGAGGGCAGACACCTTCTGAAGGCTCTGGGAGAAAGATGTTTTGTTAGTTCACACTTTCGAGTTCCGCATGGAAACTAGAGCAGGTTACGGCTCGCTACCATTACGTAGGATGTGCTGGAGGTTTTGTAGGTGGTAGGCCAGTAAGCACGTATAACTTCTGGGCTGGATTCAGAGCGTTAGCAGGTCTGTTGTGCTCTGAAACGGCTCTGTGATTGTATATGGGCTGGGGTAATCCAGCT
Source organism: Oxyura jamaicensis (assembly GCF_011077185.1). Taxonomy (NCBI): domain Eukaryota; kingdom Metazoa; phylum Chordata; class Aves; order Anseriformes; family Anatidae; genus Oxyura; species Oxyura jamaicensis. The sequence continues at coordinate 102,967,213 of NC_048895.1, forward strand.
GAGTTTGTTCACATTAATCCTGATTTACACTGAGCACGGGTGAGATCAGAATTAGGTTTCTGGGCTTTTTGTGTTGACTAATCCTTGCAGTGCACTGAATCAGAATTTGAACCCTGTGAAACTGGGGCAGCTAACTTTAAAGAACTTCAGGAATGTTTTTCATGACTTCTAACAGGTGTTGTTTCTTTTTCTTTTTTTCTTTCTTTTTTTTTTTTTTATGATTCAAGTAAAAGACCCGTGCTGGTTCTTCAGAATGACTCTCTCTACTCCCAGAGACGTCCGTACACCAGCGAAGATGAAGCCTGGAAATCCTTTCTTGAAAATCCCCTTACAGCAGCTACCAAAGCTATGATGAGCATCAACGGCGATGAAGACAGCGCAGCTGCCCTCGGACTGCTGTACGATTACTACAAGGTAGATTGCCGTGGGTGTGCTTTTGGCAGCCACTGGAGCTTTTATTCCACCGGTGGAAAAAGCATCATTTGCTTGATGACAAAGAGTCATTGCATGGATTTTGCTGAAGCCATGAATATATCAGGAGGACTTAAAATTAGATGGCTTTAAATTTTTTTTTTTTAAAAAAAAGAAATTTCAAGAGAAATGAGTTTATTTTAGCTCAGTAAAATAAGATCGTCTGGATCTTGTTATAATGGTCAAAAGCTTCAGTAGCACTTTGACTCTAGGTTCTGCAGGAGGCAGAGTATTAAGTAGTCTTGATGGATGAAACTTTGGAGCATGTCCATGTCTGAATGTAAATATGCATTTCCTTTTGCTCATGTGATCCCTGTTCTGGTGGGGCCGCTGGCTTTTGCGCTGCCGTGAAGCTACGGAGACAGAATTTTTGGTTGTGGGTGGGAGAAGGTCAGTCAGAATGAGTTGCTGCCTGCATCCTTCAGTGAGCTGTTAGTCTGTTTATGCTTTTAGAGCTGTGGTTGTGTCCCCTTAGCATTCAAGGTCTTCTCAGAGACATTTACCTTGCTAGATACCCACGGGTGAGTTGAACCCAAGCAGATAACCTTCTGATCTGCATGGAGAACATTTCATTGAGCTTTCTTTAAATATGGGAAGCCCAAGCCAGGGTGGCTTTCTTCACCCCAGTGCTGAAGACAGTGGAGGCCCACAGACACTTGCAGGCAGGGAGGTGTCGTGCTTCTGTTCGAGTGCCCTGGCTCCCCAGGCGGAGCTGCCTGGTTTGTCTTTGCTGAGCAGGCAGGGAGGCCAGAGGGCTGACTTGGCTCTGGGGCCTGACGTTTTGGTTAATGTCTTTCAACAGCAGTGAGTGCAATTGCTAGCCTCAGTATGTTCCTCAAACCCTAGCAGAGGTTGCATTGGGCATACAAAATCTTTGCCTGTCTTTTTTTGATTTGAACACGTTTTATGTATCAAAATATTCTTGTAATGCTTTATATGGAGCTTAGCGCTCCACACATGCAACAAAATGCCCCAAACTCACTGGTGTGAGTGTTACTCGTCTAGTTTGGTGAGAGCATTGCCTTTCTGCTTTGCAACTGTACTTGCTGTGCTTTTGGGTAGGGGAGGGAGAAAAATACCTTCTCCAGAACAATTTTAATCCACAGAATCAATTTTGATTTTAAATGTGTAGATTACAAAGAGAACGGCCATGTCGATCCTTCATGCTTGGCAAAGCAGAAGGGATTTGCTGTATGTTAACGTCTAATTCGGGGCTTCCTCATGTTTGGTATCAGTAGGTGTGTAGAAAATTCGGTGGAAAAACAGGTATTCAGCACACTTGTGTGAGGCAGGACGGTTAGGGCTGAAAGATTTATTGGAGGCTGCGATGAAGTAATGTCAGAGGGACAGCGTCTAGGCATTCGCAATACGCCCCCTCTCCCTCTGCAATATTAAAAGAAGCGATGAGATCACCTTTGAATGTTTTATATTAAAAAAAAAAACACTTGAAGACTCTTCTGTTTGATTAATGGGCTACCCTGATCCTTCGACTGTTGCTTGCAGGGCCTTTCAGAAGTTCAATTTTTGGTCAAAACTTGGATTCTGCAGCTGTGTTGGGCTTTGGGCCACAGGCAGTTTGGAAGCACCTTGTTCTTCGGTGAATAGTTGTGGTCAAGCTCTTAGTGGTCTCCATATAGAGGTTTTCAGAGTTCTGAAATCCAGTTCTGGGGTTGTTGGAGTTCTCGTGTTACGTGGAACAGACAGGCTTTAGTCAGGGGCTATTAAGAGAAATATGCTTTTCATGCAGCTACGTCGGCAGCATCAGAGCTAATTAGCAGCAGAGCGGTGATTCTTCACCTTGCACCTGAGCTGGCAAACGCGGGCAGTGTCTGAGTGTGCTCGTGGAGGAAAGGGAAGTGCTGGGAGTTGACTCCTCCTTGTGCAGGAAAACGTTTGCTTTAATCCTTCAGGTGGCACGCTGGGTCCAAGTGCCGGGGCACCGTTTGAGCCTGGTGCCCCCAGTCCTCTGGTCTTTGAGGAGAAAGTAAAGCCTTGAGTGGCTTTGGAGAACGTTGAGGCTGTCCCTCAGGTCCAGCTGAGGTGCTCCTGCGAGGGCTGCTTTTTCCTTCTGGCTTTAGCATGGTTTGACACTGGCAGGAGTGCAGGGCTTACGGGTGTCCAGGTTGGTGGCAACAGGATCCTCCGAGCAGCACGTGGGACATGTCTGGCGTCCCAGAGCTGCACGGATGTTAGCAGCAGTCAGGCTGTAATGCTAATAATGACTGGTATCGGAGAGCGATGCTTTCTTAATTTGACCAAAGAGGGGGAAGAGCTGTAATGGCTGTGTTGGAAGGACCAATTTTTTGTGTGTGTATGGGAGGAGGAATGCAATTACAGCGTGTGTTGTGTTTCCCAGGTGCCAAGGGAGAGGAGATCTTCAACAGCTAAGCCAGAGGTAGAACATCCTGACCAAGATCATAGCAAAAGGTATTAGTTTTTATTATTGCGTTTGCTTGTCTTCCTTCACTCTTAGACCACCAAAGCTGCTGAAAGTGAACTTGCCCCAGGAACAGGACAGGGACTGGACTGTGATGTGGAGAGTTGAGGCCCATACTGCTTCTTATTGCCATCCGTTCTGCTTTCTGTCTGCTTGTGTCATACAGTCAGCTTGGCAGAAGCTGCTTCCTTCAATGTTAAGTGAAGGCTTCCCTTCCCAAGGCTTGCAGAGGTCTTTTTTCTTTTCTTTTTTGCATGCAGTTATCTCAGTTCTTCACTGCCGATTTTTGGTCTCAGGCACCAGCAGCATTGTCCCCTCACACGTGGGCTGAGAGGGAGGGACTTCAGAGTGTTTGTGAGTTAGTTTTTCTTACTGTTTGTGGCCTTCTTTTGTATCCTCTAGAACTTCTTTTGTTCTTCTTCCGCTTCCTGCCCTCCCTCTCTTGTGCCCCCTCCCCGAAGCAGACAAAGATACCGATTAAATAAATATTAAGAGTGTGAGGTTCATTCAAGACAGGCTTCCACTCCCGCCATCCTCTTCCTTTGGCCTGATTAGAAGATTAAAATGTCTTAAGGACCTGAGGTGAGGTTTTGTGGTCTGCTCGAATGACTTCTGGTTGAGAAGAGCAGCCTGGCTCCCAGCCACATGTTCCCACTGCTCCCCTGGCACCAGCTGTGGTCTTCCGCTGACCCAAAACCTAGCAGGACAAAAAGTGATTAGTTTTCTGCCAGCGGAACAAGCTGAACTGGCTCACCAAGGGGATAGTGGTGCAGAGCAGAGGGCAGGACCACGTTGTTGGGAGGGAGAAAGGGAGGGAGGGAAGGCTGGCTCTTAGTGGCTGCTAGCTGTGAGGTCAGCTCGGCCGCAGGTGTCAGTGTCATCCTGACAGAAATGAGTATGGCGGGGTGGAGAGTGTGCAGCTATGCAAACCACCCTGGGGAGTCTCGGTGGGGATTTTCTTGGGGGATGTGCACAAATGAGGGCGGTAATTTCCCTGGGAGCTCTTCTTGGGTGGCAAACTTGCAGGGCAGAGGAACGGCGACCTTGTTCTCGGCCCCCCTCCAACCACCAAACAGCAGTTTCATGCAGCCTGGCGTGAGCCTGCACGTGGTGAGAGGAGCGTCACAGCGCTTGGTTTTGGATCGCTGTTTTCCAGGCAGTGAGAATCGGGGCTGTGAACCCTCACCCTTTGCTCCAGGGTAACTCATCTCCAAGGTGGAGTTATTAGCACTGGGTGAGTGGTTTTTCTTTTTTCTTCTCAGCTTTTCAGGTTAGGGTAGAGGTGTTCCTCACAGACAGAGTTGGTATCAGCTGTCATTGTTCTAAAGGCTGAAAAGCAGTTCTTGTTTAATGAGAAAATTAAAAGTGTACTTACTTTTTTCCTTGCCGTTTGAAGGAACAGCATCCCGAATGTGACGGAACAGTCACTTATTTCTGCTGGAGAAAACAGAGTCCAGGTCCTGAAGAATGTGCCTTTCAATATCGTCCTTCCGCACACGCCCCAGATGGGCATGGACAAGAGGGGCCACCTCACGACCCCTGACACGACCGTCACCGTCTCCATCGCGACGATGCCCACCCACTCCATCAAAACGGAGACACAGCCCCACAGCTTCGCAGTGGGCATCCCTCCGAGCGTCTACCACCCCGAGCCCCCCGAGCGGGTGGTGGTGTTTGACAGGAACCTCAATCCCGACCAGTTCAACTCCAACACCCAGCCTCAGAACTCCCAGAGGCGGACGCCGGACTCGACCTTCTCCGAGACCTTCAAGGAAGGCGTGCAAGAGGTACAAAAAAAGGCACTCTGTGAGTGTGTCTTTAATGGTATCGACTGAAAACAACAGTAACCAGTCACTCATCAAGGAACGGTGTAGCTGCTCCCTTTCTTTGAGATTTGGGGAAGCTTTAAAATGTTGCCATAAGTTGACTCAGAAGGCTTGTGAGATGTTGTGCTTAGTTGACACCCAAAAGTTTTGGATTAAAAACCTGCTCCAGTGTCCTGTGTGTACAGACCAAAAATCAACTTTATCTGATGGCCAATTTGCCTGCCAGAAGTTCTGTGGTAACACGTATCTGTTTAATCTTGACTTTTCTTGTTGCTGCTGTGTTAATTGTTGTGTTTTGTTTTTTGTGTCTGCACCAGGTTTTCTTTCCTGCTGAATTGAACCTCCGGATGACCAACATGAACTCAGAAGATTATGTTTTTGACAGTATTTCTGGGTAATGCTTTAACACTCCCCTTGGCCTTTACTCTCTTCTCTTAGATTTGGGTTTTATGTGAGTAAGCAGTGCAGCTCGCTCCCTTCTGCAGCGAGTCTGTCAGGCTCTGGGGGCTGTGGATGTCAAAAGCACCAACAGTACCTGCTCATTGGAATTGAATAGTTGAAAACTATTCAATTCTTATGTACATCTTCAAGGAAAGCGACCTGTAGGGTTGGAAATATCACCCTGTTTCAGCTGCTGTCCTTGCAGCAACTCCCTGTCCATAAGAAGGTGCGGCGGCTGTCAGCAGTCATCTCTCGGAGCTGGCTTCTGGCCTCTTGTGTCTCTGCTGGAAAGCCACAGCAGAAATGGGAAGCACGAAACTCATATGAACTCCGAGGGAGGGGAATGAGGTAGTTGTGTTGGCTGCAGTTGACCAAGAGGGAAGAGCAGACCGTGGCCACTGAATAACTTATTAGCTTGTGAATTTAATTGCTAATAGCTAATGGATAGTTTTCTGTTCCATGAGAGCAGCTTGCTGCTCTGAGACGGAATAGAGAGCTTCCAGACCGGCCTGCTGTTGTGACTTGGAACTTAGCTTGCCACGAACTTCTCTGAAATCTTCGTTCATGAAGGAAATAGTTTAAAAAGGGGCTCGTCCTGTTTTCCAACTTCCTCGCCTGTTGATGGCTTAGTGAGTCAACTAACGACTTTGGAATTTCTCCAAATTAAATGTAAAACATTTAATCAGCTTTCCAGGAAAATGCCTTAGCAATCGCTGTCCTCTTTGCTTCGCAGGAATAATTTTGAGTACACCCTGGAAGCCTCCAAGTCTCTCCGGCAGAAGCCAGGGGACAGCACGATGACTTACCTAAACAAAGGCCAATTCTACCCGATCACGCTGAAAGAAGTGAGCAGCAGCGAAGGAATCCATCACCCCATCAGCAAAGTCCGAGTAAGTGGCAGCTCTTGTGGTTTCTTGGGAAAGAGGGTGTGTGTTGGTAGTCTTAAACTCTCCCAAAGCACGCTAATCCCAACCGGAGCACTGGCACGCCGGGCAGCTTACCGCTCTGTTACGTCAGCGCTCATTCCTCTGCCGTCCACCTCCTTCCCGACCAACCCCTCCTGGCGCAGCCTGCTAAGAAGCAGTGTCAGCACTTGTGTGAAGGTGATGCAACACCTGCAACGAGGTTCTTGGACTCCAGTTAGGAGGGCAGCTCTGCTCAGCTCTTTGTGACCCAGAAAGTGCTGCTGTGTGCCCTCCTGCTGGGCAGCACGTGGGCCAGCTGTGCTTCTGCTTTGCAAAGTGCAACACGGAAAACCTGACACCAAGGAGAACTTCCAAGACAAATGTACTCTGCGGCCTTTTCTTTCACATGTTTGCATTTTATTTTCTTTTAATCTTCTGCCCTCCCCCTCTCCTTTCAGAGTGTCATCATGGTGGTGTTTGCTGAAGACAAAACAAGAGAAGATCAGCTCAGGCACTGGAAATACTGGCACTCGAGACAGCACACAGCCAAACAAAGATGCATTGACATAGGTAAAGGAACACTCTTCATGCTGATGTCAAACTCCAGCCTAATTCCTTGGCATGGTTTGGCTTTCTGCTAAAGCTTTGTTATTTTAAGCAACCTTTGGATTACGCTTTCAACTCTCCGCAGCTTTGCTGAAAGACTGGAGAGAGCTGCTGATTGTTTTGAGCTAATGTTGTATTTTTTAGGACTCCTTAGAGGGGCTGGATTTTGGAGGGCTTTATTTCTTTCAGGAGAAGACTGAGTTTAGAGCCCTGCACTGGGAGATTTAATGACTGTCTCCAAATTACAGTTGCTTTGGCATATCTTGGTGGCTGTAGCTAAATTGCAGCCCACGGTCTCCGTGGCTGTCTTAAATACCGCGTGTCTTCAAAGGCTAAGATCCTTGTAGAAATATCTCGACGCTCATGATCCTCCTTTCCCCAGCTTTGCTCACAACTGGCTCTTGGTGCACGTCAAAAAAGAAAACACTGCAAATTTCCACTCGCCTCTAGACAAGGCAGTGGCTGGCTGGCGTCCAGCCTTCTGTGGCTGAAGGCTGGGCTGTACTCCTCGTCTTCCTTCTGCGAATAAAAGCAGGGATTAATCACTTGGCACTTAGAGCAGACGCACATGCAAATCTTTGTTATTGAAGGAGTTTTATAGGGAGCTTATTCCTCTGCCATCCGGAGCAGAGCTTCCCGTGCGCTGCAGGTTATGGCACGGGGCATGCAGTATCTGTGGTGTCTGCTTTTCCCCTAGGAGTTTCTAGTCGGGATTCTCTGTGAGCCCCGTGTTTTGCTCCTCCCTCCTGTTTTTTGATTTGTCTGTGTGTTTGGTATGAGAGCTATTTGCAGACTTTTTAATGATCCATTTTTAAATACAGTTCAGCTTCCTTTGCCCCCAAGGGGTTGCTGAGGAGTTGCAGTTTCTAGCTGCTCTGTGTGATTAAGAGCTCTGGACGGTATCGCCTCTCCCTCTCCCTCACGCCTCTCCTTTCTAACAGCTGACTACAAGGAGAGCTTCAACACCATCAGTAACATCGAGGAGATCGCGTACAACGCCATTTCCTTCACCTGGGACATCAACGAGGAGGCAAAGGTGTGTGACCACGCTCAGATTTCCTGTCCTTTCGGGAGATTCGCTGGGCGGGGGGGAAGGGAAGGGTGTGTGGCCTACCCCGTGATTAGCATGTAACGAGTTTGTTTACACGCTAATGTGAGGCAAAACCTCCTGGCTGTTTCTTAAGAGGGTTTGGATGTGCAACCGTGGGGAGCTTTGCAACTGCTTTTAGGTTCTTGGCAGAATCATCTCCCTGAGAGATGAGCACTGGCAGAAGGAAGCGCCGAATGCTTCCAGAGCAGACGCGGTGGTGCTGGAGGTGGTGCTGAGCGCAGCGGGGCTTGGCAGTTAGCACAGCCCCTTGGAGGAGCTGGGGGGCATTTTCTGAGGAGTTAAGGTTGGGATGATGGGCTTGTCTTCAGCAGATGAGGGAGTAGCTGCTGTTTTTGACATACCCAAGCATGTGTTGCTGAAACCAAGGATGCCAACGCACGGTGACCTATTTGGAGCTCCAGCAGCCTCCCAGTGAACTCCGTTTTGATCTTGCTGCAGAACTTTGGGCGCTGCAGTAGGTGTGTAGGTACGGGCGGCTTTCCTGGCCGCTGGTTAGCTGTAGCTGTGTGAAACCATTCCAGCTCTCAAAAAGGATCTGTGCATCTTCCAGCTGCCAGAGAGGACGGAGTCCTCGCAGTTCCACAGGCTCTTCCCAGCACTTTGTTGCTGGAGTTGAAGTGTGGAAGTCGTCTTTGGAGAGTTTCTGTACCACCTCGGCAAAAACAAGAGGCCCAGGAGATGTCATCGCAAGTTTTGCTCTGTGCTACACCCGAGTTTTAGATAAAAAGACGCAGGGAGAAGTCTGGGGTGTTGCTGCTGGCTTTCAGCTCGGTGGGAGAAGTGTGGGGTGCTCAGCAGGCAGTAGTGAGGAGCTGTGTGTGCTGCTGGCTAGAGGAAGCTGCCTTGCAGCGTGCCTGGTGTTACTTGGGTATGGAATTGGGCACCAGGCTTCCTGGTGGCTCTCCTGAAGAAAACCCACCCTCTGACAGCCCAGCCATTGTTCTCCCGATTTCACCTCTCAGGACAGCCTCAGCAAGCAAAGAGGCAACGAGCAGATCAAGATAGGTGCTAAAAATTCACCATGTCCTCTACAGACAAAGAAATACGCTGTGCAACACCTCCCCTGTGCCATCCTTGGCACGTCCAGGCAGAGATGCTGGTTTTAGTGGGGCCAGCAGCGTTCCTCTAGGTGAACCAACAGGGGAACCAAACCGTTCAGACAGGTTCCTCAGCAGGGAGCTGATGGACTTCATCTGCGTGAACCTGGTGTAGGTGGTCATCGCCCAGGTGCTCGACAGACCCCGGAACGTTCAGGTCTTGCAGGTCCGTAGGGAAATTGCCCCTAGCAGTTTGAAAATGTCTCAGACACCCCCTGGGGTTGTATTTCAGCTCACGGGGTGAGGTGGTGTGGGGAGATGTGACCCAGACTGGTTTTGTAACTGCATAAGGCAAATTGGCCTCCAGACTTTCGCTCCCAGTGTGCGAGATCCATGTGCTTTGAGCCCTGCTTTGTGTGAATCTGGTGAAGGGGCTGGGATTCTGGGAGCCAAGGTTTGTACTCATCATATCAGGATCAGAGAAGACCAAAATACCGTGGATTTAGAATGTTCCAGGAACTCTCCTTTGTAACAAACGCTCTGTGTTTTAAACGTCTGTTTAGCTTTATTTTTTTTCCCCGAGTGGATGCATTCTGTCAGTGGTTGGATTTCTCATCAGTAGAGCTGCTGCTCTTTCTCAACTCCTGTGATCTTATCAGGAGATGCCTGAGCCAACTTCAACAATTTTTATTGCATGGTTCGCTTACCTTGTGTGCACGCACTCCCTCCTTCTCCCCCCTCATCACTTTTTTTCCCCACCCAAAGAATATTCTTGAAGAATATGAAGAGAAGGGAGTGAGGAGAGCTGTGTTCCTGTGGAAGACCTGTAGCATCAGAAATAACTAGTGTCTGATGTGTAATAAGAGCAGTGTTGCATGGGTGGTGTATTTAACCAGCCAGCAAGCCTTGCTTATTAGAAACTTGTCCTGGGGTTGCTGCTTCTCCCCTTTTCCTGGTGCTCTTGGTTCCAGGTTGCTGTGGGAAGGACTTGGTGCTGTGCAGCGCAGTACGGTGGTGTGAGGCTCTGCGCCTGCGGTTTGTGCTGTAATTGCTCAGTCAGGCAGCCAGGGCTCGGGGTGTGGGTCAGAACTACTAGGGGAGAAATGCCATCTCGTCACACCGAGTTGCTCCTTGCTGCCCTGGGACCAGAATTTTACAAGAAATTGCCTTGCCTCATGTTAGCCCTTGCTGTGGGGATGTACAGGAATATCAGAGCTGCTTTGTCCACGTATGAGCGTGTCACCTCGCTCCCTGAGAGTGCTTTGGTCTGGAGGCACAGGGGAAGGGGTAAATTACAGTGAAGAAAAACTGTTTTCACAAGAGCTGGGCATGACTCCTGGATGCAGGACGTAGCAGGCAGGTCTGCTCGGGGCGACTGCTGGTGTCCTGCAGCCGGCTGGGTGTGTGCCGTGGAGTACACCAGGAGCACTTCATGTGTGACAGGCTTTTCCCACTCTGGGATCAGTGCCTGTGGGCTTTGGAGCAAATGTTTTGTGCTTCTTTCTGGCAGCTCCTCTCTGCCCTCTTCTGTTCCTCTGAGAATGCACAGGAGTCGCTGGGAACGGCCAGCCTGGGGAAGAGCGCTGTGCTAGGAACTCATGGGTCTTCCCGAGCGTGTCCAAGCTGGAAAAGGGCTCAGGGCCTAAAGTGAGGGGAAGGGAGCTGAGGGTGGCGAAGAAAAACAGCTTTTGAGTGGGAAAGAGAGGCTGCCTGTAAGCGGTGCTTCCAAGATTGGAAGGGAGAGTGAAGATAGGGTAGAAAGATGGAGGGGAGATGCTGTGGAGAAAGGGGAAGATGGTGAACTGGGAACACAGCTGACGAGGAGGTGAATTGTTGAGCTGGGGATTTAGGAAAGTCAGCACGGCTACTTGGGAGCAGCCCCAGCTGGGTGGAAGCGTGGTCTGATGAGTCTGACAGATGGGGAGCTGATACACTCACTCGCACGCAACAGGTAACGCTGGAGTCACCCTGAGGCTTGTGGAGACTTCAAACAGTTTCCCACCCTATCCCGGGCTTCTGCTGCGTTGGGCAGACGGTTGAGGTAGAATTGTTTTTTTTGGTAACAGCTTTTGGATGTCTGAACACAAGCTTGTCATCTTTCGCTTCTGTGAAATCATTAGGACTGGGATAGAGCTTGCTGTGGAGGTGCCTGCCCCTCCTCGTCGACCAAGCAGGCTTGACCATCTTTAAAGTCTGTTGCTGAAGTGGGGAAGAGGAGTTCCTGTCCTTGTAGTGCTTGCTGGGTGGATTGCCTCCACCTGGCAATCAGGAGAGGCATCTGTAGGCTCAGGGGATGAGTTTTTGAGGCTGGGAGCCGTCTCCTCTCATGTCTGTACAGCATGCCCGGTTCTCCTTCCCCTGGCTGGTGTCCGTTACAGGTCTTCTGATGGAAATTGTCGTTATGCGCATGGTTAAGCACGCGTTTCTTACCAGTCTTTCCTGCCACTCCGTTCTTACTGCTGGCTGTCGTCCTGTTACCTCTGCTGCTACCCGTTAGGCTGTGTGAAGCAAATTCTCTCTCCCGTACCTTTGGCCTGGGGACATGGCCTGCTCTCGGGTCAGTGACAGTTGAACAATCTGGCCGGATCGGTTTCCCCAGGGGTAACTGGCTTTGCTGGATCCGGCTTTGCTCAAGTCCTGTCTGAGCTCCTGCCCGGTGGAGCAGGAGGGCCGGGGCTGGGGCTCTGCCCGGGGTGAGCCGGCGTGCTCTGAGCCGGCCGGGGGGGGGGCTTCGGAACAGCTCACGTGCCCAACCTGCTCAGCTGCAGCTTGAAGGAGAGACAGGATTTGGCAGAATACAGTAAAACACACCCGTGTCTTCTCAGTGGTTGTGTCTTTGATGGATTTTGTGGCTGCAAGAACTCAAGGTGGTGTTTGGAGCACCCTTTTGAGCTGTAAGCAGACACTGTGTGAAAAGACCCTTTCCCCTAAAAGGTGGTACATAGTAAGGGTCTAACCACAGCCTTGGAGGTGGATAATACTGTGCTAGAGCTTCTTGCTTCTTTCTACTGAAGAGGAGGTGCTGTGATGTCTCTCAAGTGGCACTCTGAATAACAGAGTTTAAACAATGCTTTTTTTTGTCCCAAGATGAGTGGGACAATCCTGCATTAACGTAATCTGAGGCTAATTTGGATTAGCCTTTAGAAATATTAAATTGCACGGTGAGGGTGGTCTTCTGGCAGGTCCTTGTGCTTCCTGCCTGCAGTCCCTGGGCAGGACTTTTCTTCTGGAGAGGGCAGACTTCTTGCTCTACCTTGAAGTAAGGCTGGGGTGTACGCTGCTGATTTATTTAAGAGTTTCTTCTAGCACAGCCTTCTCTTGGTGTTCGCTGTAGGAAGAGCTCAGCTTCTGTGATTGATGAATATTGCCCGTATTTATATGGATGCCAGTGTAATGAAGCAGCAGTCATATGCCTCATTAAAGAAGGTGTTGCCACCTTGAGCTGCATTGAGGCCGTACAGGTTTGGTTAGTTGGAAATGAAACTATGAAATGTGATGAGTCAAACATACTTCAAGGAGAGAGATTGGTGTGGAGCCAATGCTACAGACCACAAGTACTTTGAGGCACAAGTACATGCAGCGTTGGAGCAGGGATGTAGGAAAAGCACAGCAAGCATCACCTGCCTCTCAACACGGACCTCTCCTACTCTGGCCTGGGTTCTCTAAAACCAAGTGTCTGTTGCCCTTGGTTCTAAATGTTGCACACCAGGAGGAGTTTCTCAGTTAAGATCTTCCCTCAGGACTCGGTGTCTTGAACTCCACCGTCTTTCTGGTCTTCCAGCTGGCTCTGAAGCTCGCAGCATGTTTCATAAAGCCAAAACCAAACCCTTCCCCCAGTGAGCTTTCCTAGGGAGAAAGCTGGGTGCTGGTATTTTTTTTACTTCCATTCCTTTCATACCTTATGGCAAAACTTCCTCTCCAGCCATTTCTGTGCCTTTGTAGACTTCATTCTTTCAGATTTTTTTACCGTATTGCCAATTTTTCTCCCCTCAACCTGCTGCTTTTGTTTTCTTCCGAGCCACCCCGACGGGAGCTGACACCTGGGCTGCATCTTTATCTTATCGGAGCGTGGGGCGGGGAGGAAGCGCTGGCAGGAATGGGAACCTCTCTCCCCGCTTTTCCCACGTGCTGTGAGCAGAGACCTTCATGTATTTCCTTGCCCCAGAACACGTTGGAATAACAGTCGGCGTTCCTCTTTGAGCAGGAATATGCATTTTCCTTTCATTACCATGCCTTTTCGTTCTGTTGGTGGGATGAACTTGCTCTGAGGACGTTCTTTTATCTGCGACTGGGCGATGGTTCCCACTCCGCCTTCCCTGGCGCTTGGTGCCAGGCACCCAAATGGAGCTTCGGAGGCTCCAATGCAAACGAATTCCTCGGGCTGCGAGCAGGATGGTGCTGAGCGGGGCTGGAGCGGATGCGGCCGTGTCGCGGGCCTGCCAGACGAGCCTTATTTGGAGTGTCCGATCCCAAAGGCGGGAGGCGGCTGGGGAGCCCACAGGTGCACGAGTTGCCCAATTTTTTTTTATCTCCCTTTTCCTGGCTCGCCTCCTGCTGATGCAAAACCTGCGGCGCACACGTGGGAGGTGAAGAAACGAATGTGAGAGCAGGAAGATTAGCGACCTCTCAGGTGATCCCTCCTAAGCTGGTTTGGTTTTTTCCTTCTTTTAAAGACAGAGCAGTCTTCTCAGCACTGCTTTCTTAGGACGTGCCTCGGTGGATGTGTGCAGGCAGAGCTGTGCTTGCCCTGCCTGCACTGCGAGCTGCCTGGCCGCGACCCAGCACCCATCCTGGAAGCCTCACTTCGTTAGCACACCACGCTGCTCTCAGAAGGCCTCGGAGCCACGCTGGTGTATAAATCATAAGGCTTTGGGGCCAGAGGATTTGCATCCAGCCAGCTCTCAGCACCGATTGAGCATGTTAAGGTCTATTTTGTGTACATCCCATCTTGTATACGTCCACATGGACGTATCCTTAGAAAAGACCCTTTATTTTTCTCTTCTGTGTCCCTATTAGTCAAAGCCTTTAGAGAAACCACACGCTTTCTGCCATCAGCACTTCGATAGCAGCCTTGGAGTTCCTGGGCAGTTTCTCTTTCACGGGTGGCTGATAACTGAGTTGTCAGGGGTGCTCCTTGGGACTGCTTTTACCCAGTCAGCCTCAAAGGTTCCTCTTCTGGCTAGCTCGGTCGAGGGGTTCTGTGAAAAGTGAAAATAACACGGAGATAAAAGGTGGCTGCACATCAACTGCTGCCTTCCCCGGCCAGAGACCACAGGAAGGAGCACGCAGCCCCGAGTCAAAGCAGCGCGTGGCGCGGCACGGATCCCATGGGTCCTGTTGGGCAAGCTCTGTGTCAGCCCACGGGATGGGTCTGTGAGTAGGGTGCGTGGGGAGCTGTCCGCAGGTGAGGCTGTGCCTCTGTGGGGTGGAAATGGTCCCAGGTTATGCTGGGATCCCTTTGCCTACCCTGTGCAGGGCAGAATGCTGAAACTGGTGAGCCATGGTCAGGGAAAATGGCATTGGGTTGCGTTCCCTAACAAGGAGCTCGTTGCAGTTTAGCCAGTGTCTGGTGGGAGGCGATGGGACCAGAACAATCCCAAGCCCGGCTTGTTCAGAAGGACGTCCAGGAATCGCACGCTGGGGAGATGTTACCTACTTCAGGTCTCCCCTGTGTGTCTGTGTGCTGGGCCAGCACTCCCAGGCTGCTCATTGCCACCCAAGCTGCTTGCCATCACCTGTGGCAACCCCAGACGTGCCTACCTCCTCTTCCACTCCGCAGTGAGTAAGGAGAGGCTGTCCAAGGTGACATCTCATCTGAAGCTTCTGCATGTGTAGCCTTTGGACTAAGCAAAATTGTAAGCTCCTTGTGTGACAAAGGAGCGCGGCGTCCAAGATAAACTGGGGAGAAGAGATCTGGGTACGCAAGCCTTCATTTCAGAAAGGCAGCTTTCATCTCGCTGACAGTGAGGTTCCTGCAGCGCTTTGATTGCCCTTTAATTACGCCTCTTTTTCCTGGTTTGTTTGAAAGGCAGATCTTGTTAGAAAAAGGTGCTGTGTGGAAAGAACTTGGCTGTCTCCGCTGCCCTTCCTTGAGGGCATGCAGCAGAGCAGCCGGATTAATTTTTCCTGCGTTATTAAAACTGAAGATTGTTTCTCGTGGATCCCAACGTGGGCACAGCGCCTTTCTTACGAGTCGCGAGCAGGCGGACGCTTAGAGCAGCCCGGGAAGTCACAAGGTCGGTCTTCTTCCCACGCTGCCTCCCATCATGATCTCAGATCTCTGCTTTAAAGCCTCGGTTTGTCCTTTCTGTGAGGCCGAGCTGCTCCTCTGCTCCCAGGACGGCAGGACACAAGATGTGGTGGCAGGGAACTGGTGGGTGTAGGGCTCCTGTAGCGCGTTGGGGTGAAAAACCAACAAAAAAGGAAGAAAAAGTAAAGTCTGGCTTTGGCTGGAAAGAAAAGCCTGGAAATATGATTCAATATACGCTCAGGGCTTAACTGCCAAGCAAGCAAAATAGCTCGGGAGCAGGTTTCTAATCCTTTTCAAAATCTGTTTTAAAGAAAATCTACGTAACTTTTGAGGCTTTGACTCATGGTTGTAAGCGCTTGGGCTTGACAGCGCTCTATTTTTAAGTGCCGTCTTTGTGTTGAATCCTGGGAGGTGAGATGAAAATGTTTTTTTTTTTTAAAGTAACAACAAATCTTAATATAGCTGAGAATGCGGAACTGCCCTTAGAAAAATAGGTTGGACACATGAAAAGGAATCTTGCTCAGCAGGCTGAAGACGCAGAGCAACTTCTGCGGTTACGTTTTTCTTTCTTCTGGCAATTTTGGGGTGGGGATGTTGCTGGCGCAGTCACTCAGCCTTACGTTTCTTCTCAAACGCGAGTCAAATCTTCCTGAACAAGAGCTCCTGGCTGAAACTGCTTGAGCCCCAGCTGCAGAAGCTGTTCTCTGAAAGTCCGTTTTTGTGGAACTTGAGGGGACTTGAAGCTCAAAAGTAGGACTTGGAGCTACAGGGTGGGTAGGGAGAAGGAGGAGGTGATCCTTTCCAAAGGGCTTTGTAGGAACAGGAGAGGCCAGGCTCTGAGGGAGGCGCGAGGAGGTGGTGGTTGTCATCTGCCCGGCGTCCCGAAGACTTAAATGGCATTAAAATGAAGTCAGCCATTCAAAGCCCAAACTAACCAAATGAGGAGAATTTCAAGTGGGAGGATAATCTTTGTCATCTGACGGGCGGTCCCGAATTCCCATGGGACACCCATGCCCTCCTGCTGTAGCAGCACGCACCCGTCGTGTCGAGACCAAGGCTCCAAGAGCCCCGTGTGCTTTGCCTGGCTGGTAAGCCCGGCCCCCGGGGAGCCTCTCGGGCAGCAGCCTGGAGGGAGAGCCCAAAACTCGGACCCGAATTCCCCAGAAGGGACACGGTGCCTCTTCTGGAGAGCTCACCCTGCTGGGGTACGGTGCTGCCAAACTCGCATGGGATTTCACAGGAGCTGTGAGGCTGTGGCAGACCTTCAGTGGCTGCTGGTGCGTGTTTCCTCACACAACACCCTCCTCTTCTCATACAGACATGAGAGCTGCGTGTGAATATTCATCAGGGGTAAATAAACTTAAAATTAAAAATGTAAAAACATGCAAACACCGGAGCCAAGGCTCTCTTAAAACAACCCCCCTGCCCAGGGAACCCGATTATTCAGGCTGTGCTCGCAGCTGATTACACGGCTCGGAAAGGGGTGGGAGCAGCTCTGCAAACACCTCCAAGCTTTCCCCGGGGGCGTGCCAGCGCCGCAGGCAGAACAAGCTTTGGGAGTTGAAGGCAGCAAAAAGGGGAGGCGGGTGGATGAAAGTCGGGGTAGCGATCTGTCGGGTCGGTCTCTGGAAGATGAAGAAGAGTTTATTGTAAGGTAATTTTCCCAGCTGTGGCTTGTGACATAGTGCTCCGAAAAAGCTGAGGCGTTGCCTTAAAACCAGCAAGGGGCTTAGGGTGCTGGCACGCGAGCTGGGAGGTGAGTGGGCAGAACCAGTGCTGAGCCAACACTCACCGTGCTGTCAGCACCCCTTCTTTGCCCCATTCCCTGCTTCAGGCCGCAGGCAGCTGTCCCTAGGCTGCCAGAGACAGACTGCCGGTGTTCATTACGTGTTGTTTCACGTGTTTTAGTCTCTCTGTGCACAAGTAGGACTCCACAGGGTGTATGTCAGTGGGATGGGGGCTTGCACATGGGGCTGGCCAGGCTGGTGGTGCTCATGAAGCTGAAGGGAGCACAAGAAGCTGCGTGCCAACCTGGAGCATTCCGGTGAGTTACTGCAGGAGGAGTAAGTTGTAGAATCGCAGCGTCACTACACCAGGCTGCTCAAAGCCCCATCCAGCCTGGCCTCGAACACCTCCAGGGATGGGGCATCCACGGCGATCCCAATGGAACCTTTATGCTTTTCCGAGCTGCGTTTGAGGCTTCGCAGTACTGAGACGGCTCCGGAAGGTGGCACTAGCTGCCTGCAGAGCCTGTCAGCCCGGTGCCTGATGTTAGAGGCAAGAGAAGTCAGCAATTAGGCGGTGGGACCGTGCTCCTGCAGCCTCTGGCAACGTGCTTCTGGCTCCCACAGCTTTGATGCCTTATTTATTTATTTTAAGCTTTTTATTTCAGAGGTGGGTTGCCAGCCTTAGTTCACGAGGCAGGGAGGAGAGGAGCCACTGCAGGTCTGGGTAGCCGATAAATCCCTGGTAATTAATTGTTGCAGCTTCTTTTGAGACATGCCAGTAATGAGGATTGTGTCTGCAGAAGGGCCTGGCGCACAACACATGTTCTGGACGCGGACACAGAGCTCTGCTCTGTTTGTTCACAGCCACATGAGAATATTTCTTCCTTCTGGTCAGCAGCGCCGTGCTCCTTCACTGGTGTAGGGTTTTTTTGAGACAATTAAGAAAATAAAATTAGATCCACTGAAAATCACTCTTAATTCATTTTTCCCCTAATTCAATTTTTTATTAAAATAATGAAAATATTACCCTTTCCCTTTGGTTCTGAGCTTTAACAGGATGCTGCAGGGCGTTCTGAGCTTTAACAGGATGCTGAGTAGTCCCTTGCTCAGTGGCCAACCAGAAATTTCCATGGCACTTCTGATGGACGCTACTTTCCTCTGCTGCAGGTCTTCATTTCAGTGAACTGCCTCAGCACGGATTTCTCCTCTCAGAAGGGGGTGAAAGGCCTGCCCCTGAATCTTCAGATTGACACCTACAGCTACAATAACAGGAGTAACAAGCCCGTGCACAGAGCCTACTGCCAGATTAAAGTCTTCTGTGACAAGGTAAGGCTGGGTCAACGTGCCGATGATGCTTTGGGGAAGGCTGTTCCACAGCTGAGGGGGCTTCTTTCTCAGCCTGCCGCTTGGTATTTTGGCTCACTGAGGGCTCCTGTGCGTACGCAGCCTTTGCAAGGGAAAATATTTCAACCCCTTCCACTTGGCTCGTGGATGTTATGATGACCTCAGATCAACTTGCTGCTCTCAAAATGCCGGAGCACTCCTGAGCACCGTGTTGGTGCTGACTTTGGAGAAAGGTCAGCCCGTGGCAGAAGATAAATGTGGTGGCCCAGACACTGAGAGAGCCCCAAGGACTTCACTAGGAGAAGGACAAGTTGGCGCAAATGAGCGGGTGGAGGCTTTTATTTTTGCCCAACTTGCGTCGTGACAGCCTTTTAAGTGTCTATGTGTGTTCTTATTGTACTCATCCAAAAAAAAGGAGAGATACCTGTCCTGTGTGCAGCAAATGTTGCTGTTTTTGTTGTGCTCCTGTGAGTATAACGAGTCTGTTCGCAGGCTGGAGGGGTGCCATGGTTTGTCTGCTCTGCCCGTGCATTTAGCACCTAGAGAATTCACACCTTTCTGCAGTCACGGATCACCTGCAGCTGCGAAGGGAGCACAGCGGAAGCTGAGCCGTAAAAACCTCACTGGGTTTGTGGAGAAGGGATATTTGCCCGTCTCTGTAACCTGCTCCCATCTGAACCATCTTCTGAGGGACCAGAGCAAGCAATGTGTGGTGCTGCTCACAGAGCCACCAAGAGCGCTCTCATGGGGCTGAGCGCTGCCCAGAGCTCCCAGCCCCTCTGTTGATGGCTATGAGCCATGCTGACTGTTTTGCTGGCTCCTTACTTGACTGGAGCCTCTCATTCTTTGCATCCGTGTCATCTCTGGATGGGCGTTCTGTGACCCTGGGACACTGCTGCAAAGATCGGCGTCCCTGCAGCCTCCCAGAATGTATGGAGTCTGCCTCTGCTGTAGCATCCCATCGATCTACTCTGCCACGTTTTATTGTCCGTTTTTGTTTTAAATAGGCCTCTTCTTCTTGCATGGCTGCGAGAAGCTGCCTGTAGTCCTTGGTATAAAGCCGTGTAGTTGTCTGCAGGTGCATCCTGAGAAGTCTCCTTGGGGTGATTTCTGCAATTAATTTACCAGGGATTTAAATTATTGCTGCAACCCCTCTGCAGATGTCCTTCTGTGATAGCGTTTCCCTCATCCTGTAGGACTGGCTGTATCTTAAAGACTTGTCAGGGAGCCTCGGAAGCTTTGGTCTCGTGGATTTTCTCCAGGCCTAAGCCTTGGAGGCATCTTTTTCCTGTCCTTTTTTATTTTTTCCCCTTTTCCTCCTTTAAAATGAGACTGAGACAAATTCGTTGCAGTAAGCTGTTTGATTATCTGGGCGTCTTGTGTGTTATCAGCCCTTATTTTATTATGTTATGTAGGTATGTATTTGCTATACCACCGAGTGCAGGCTTGCTGCAGGACGTGGGGGTTCTTTCACTCTGAAGTTGCCCGGCCCATCAGTGACACTGCTAAAATTACTGACGTGCCACCGCTAACGAGACAAGTTGGTTAATAAAAGGGCAGACTTAGTGAGTGCGTAGCTTAAAGGAAACTCTTTAGGTCCATGCTATAAATTCCAGCCCATCTAGTTATCCTGCCACGCCGCTGCATCCTTTATTTTCACTTTGGATTTTGACCTTTCCTCCTGCTTGATTCCTCCAGATGCTTTGCAAATTGGAGCTGAATTAATGGGGGGAAGGAGGGGGAGAGAAGGCACCGACTCCTAAACCCCAGCCCTGTCCATCCCCTCCAGCCACCTGTAAGAGCCCTGGCATTTCAGAAAGAGCTCCTGTTTTCCAGCAGCAGTTGTGCTTTCAATCTTAAGCAATCAGCTTACCGGGGATGTTTGTAGGACCACCGTTACTATAGCATCCACACAGCACGGCCCTTAATATGTTTGTTCTCCTGCTGCTGCTTGCAGGCGAGTGCTGTTACCCCTGCTTTTGTCATGGGGAGCCAAGTCTGAACTGGGGAAAAACCAGCACAAAATGGTCGTGCTGTGGCCACCCAACCCGGACAGCTCTGTGGAGCCCCTCTGTTCGAGTTAAAGCCTGCCTAAACTAAGTGATTTTGAACCCCAGCACTGGCACAGCAGTCCTCTGCTCTCTTTTTTTATTATTTTTTGGTACAAATCAGCGGATATCCCATGGAAGGAAGGACCAACAGTTCAGTTAGTGTTGTGTGAGGCTGTCTCTTCCCCCAACTCAGTAAATCCATCCTCGAGTAGCTACACTGTGCAGACCTCTTCTTGTCTGACCTATTTAGCAAGCCTGACAGCGAGGAGACGAGGCTCTGAGGATCTGTGGTGAGTGCCCCTTTTCCAGCGCCTCCTGCACGCTGTGGAGCATGGCTCAGGCCTCCAGCTGGCTCCCTGGAGCGCCGTGCTGTTCTGTCAGACTTGTTTGGCTGTCCCCAGTGCCCTCAAGTCTTCAAGCCCCTTTGCCCTACTTTCCACGAACAGGGGAAGCGGCTCCTAGTGACATTTCCCTGCCAGCCAAGCCCCCCGGCCGCGCTGGCAGATGCAGAGACACGTCAGGCATGCCAACAGGGAGCCCGGCTTGATTTACGCAGCACACAGAGCCCTGCTGACAGCCCGCCTGGTGCTGTTGGAGCGGCCAGCAGGAGAAAGGCAGTGACACGGAGCACCCGGCGAGCTCCTCTGGCTCCCAGAGACTTCTGTGCATTTTGACCACGTTGCAGCTGGGCTTGGCCTCCTCTCCTGCGTATCTGGGGCTCACCAGTGAGCACTGTTCCATGGCAGGAGGGAGGAATGAATGGCTGCCCTCTCCAAAACGCAGCTTCCCTTTTACAGCCCAAGGATCCCTTACACAACTAGAGATTTAGCAGGAGAAAAGCAACAACCAACAAACCCTGCAGCCTTTAACGCGTTGGAGGAGCATGAAATCTTAGATTTTGGGCTGTAGGCTGTTCTCTAGGTGATGAAGCTGGGAAAAACTCTCTTTTAGGAGCTTATTTGTCCCACAGCTGTGGAATGCTGGGTTCCTGTCTCTTCTTCCCCGTGTCTCTTTTTCTTCTTTCCTCCGAAAGTATCTTACCCTGAATCAGAAAGGGCTGTTATCAAAGCAGCTGAGATGCTGCAGGTTGCAGAGACCCAGGGAAAAGCAGGTTACTTGAAAACAGAGCTCTGAGACTGTACAGAAAGGGAGGAGAGTGGAGGTTTCCTCAAAATGCCTACAGATCCTGGTGATGGTTCTCTCTGTTCCTCACATTGAAGACAGCGCTGTTCTGTAGCATAAAGTTTGAGTGGCAGAACTTCAGTAATTCCATACAAAAGGTAGAAAGCACAGGGCTGGAGCCAAAAGTGATCTTCCTGCTGCCATCTTCTGCGATGAAGCTGAGATGTTGCAAGCATCTTGGTAAGGGAAGCCGCTGAGGGAGGCAGTGCAGCTGTGCTGAAGTTCAGGTGGGATGCCTTCACCATACTGCTGGAGCCTTTCTGAGCTTTAGGGGGACAAACCCACCGCTGGCCTTCCTTGGCTTTATTTAGGAACTTCCTTTTTTTTTTTTTTTTTTTTTTTCCCCACAGCAGCTGCCTGAAGTGTCCCTGCTGCTAGCCAGGGGAAGAGGTGCCCTTCCCATGCTCGGCGCTAGGCAGTTTCCCACCCCCTTTACCACGTGTTGTCTGACATCTCCGCTGCTGTAGCTCATCTGTTCTTCCTTCCAGTGCTGCGCGAGGACGTGGGCGTGTTACTGGCAGCTTTGCAGGAGTGGGGATGGGAAGTAACGGCTTCCTGGAGCTCCCCTGTGGCCAGATAACTGTTCCCTGCTGCTGCTTGGGCCGCAGTGCCAGGGCTGCGTGGGCAGGAACCTGGGGGCTGTGGCTGCTGCTGTAGCCTGGCACTGACACGAGGAGAAGAAATAACGCCTGCTTTAAAGCGATGGGTGCCTGCAGATTTAGGTGGGTGGAGGCTCGTACGAAGGCTGCTGGCTGCACGTGCGACATGCAGAAAACTATCTGGCGCTTGGTGATCCCGTGTGGCTTCCTTTTCGTGGATCAGCATTTAGTGATTACTTACTGAACTCTTACATTGAGAAAATGTGAACGTTGTTCTTGTTTCAAAACCTCCAGCTTTATTTCATGTCATATTTCTTACGGTTGTTTGTGCTGTGGGTATCTTTTGTCATCATATCCCAATCTGACTTGGAAGACAAGCCAGCAGTTCCGTCTGGGATATGGTGGCTGGACTCCTTTAGGTGACAGGACTCGAAGGTAAACACTGGGCAGATCTCAACGTTGGTGTGTCCTGGCACACTGAAGCTGACCTCCGCAAACACAGCTCGTAAAGAATCGGTGTTCCTGCCTCTGCTGCTGAAAACCCAAACTAAAAAGACCTTCCCTCTCTCCCCCTTCCCTTATTCTCTTGTCTGGCAGGGAGCAGAAAGGAAGATCAGGGATGAAGAGCGAAAGCAAAGCAAAAGAAAAGGCAAGTGCACTGACCCCAGCTCTCAGTTGAATGCCTGTAAGTAGAAATTACTCCATGAGTATTTTAACTAGTAGATCTCATTTTGGCTACCCGTAACTAGTATTCTCCTAAGTCCATTTTTATTATCCCCTGTGGAATTGGTTTTATTTTAAGCTGTTGTTTTTGGACTCACTCATTGTTTCACAACTTACCAGCTCACTAAGGACTTCACTTTTCCACACGTGTGAATGAAGCGAAGGCCTCAGCCCTCTGTGTGTGCAAAGGCTGTGGAGCTGCCTCCTGCTAAGCATCTTTTAACTGCTGCAGATGAGGTTCTTCTGTTTTGACTGCAGCAGATCCCGTGTTTTGACTAGTTACTCACTAACAGAGCTGCTTAGAGGAACATCTGCCTGCGCTCACCTCTGCGTGGGGCAGGTGTGTGCTCCGTGCTCATCAGAGCCGGGCTATTAACAGCCCGACTGGTTTGGCAAGCACGCGCCTCTCAGCTTGCTGGGCAGGATTTTCCTGACGCAGCAGGTACAGGCAGCTGGAGCAGCTTCAGAAGAAGCTAATGCTGTGAGGGAACCCGTTTGCTCAAGGGCGGTTGGAAAAAGGGATGGGTTTTTGCTTTTCCCAGTGAGTAAAAGGTAGGTTTAGCACAGTTTCACAAATGCAGTACCCCAGCGGCTCCCAGAAGATTTTTTTTCTTTGCGTAACGGCTGCAGGGTGCCAGCAGTTTCCATACTGACTTCCAGGGTCTTGTGATTTTATAGAAAGTGCTTTCTAGGATGAATTTCCTAGGCTTGGGCTTAGCCTGAAGTGACCTTTATTTTCCTGGAAAGTACAGTCCATTGCTGTTTAGTTCTTGTGTGGGGAGTTTTTAATTGCCTTAAACCATTAAGTTGTCGTACCCCCCTCCAGGATCACTAATACCGTGTGCCTGTGGATTCAATAACGGCAGAAATAATTTTCACCAAAAGTCACCAGCTATTTTTTACAGGAATTGAGCAATCCTGGAAAAAAAAATCAGTTGCAAGTTAATTCTTTGTCTTCCTTCTGACTTCCTGGTGTGGGAAATTCAGCAACCTTTTGGGGGAATGCTTGGGCAGAAGAGGGGAGCTTGAACCATGTTTTGCCCTCTGGTTCACTTGGTACGTGGAAGACCTGGGTTTCTCTGTTGGGGTGAGCGGTCAGACCGCTCCCCAGCCTGTTTTTAATACTTGAGTGAAGTCAAGCAGCTCGCTCAGATGGAGCAAACTCTTGTTCCTCTGCAAAGCAAGCTGTTTCTCTGGGGGCCGGGCCCTCACCCAGGACAACCCAGGGTCAAACGTCTCTACTATAGGAGTTTCTCCCTTTGGCCCTGCCTGCAGGGTCATCGTGCCCAACAGCCCCTGTGTGTTTTAAATGATTCAGGAAAGCTGCAGCCTCACTGCCATGTACGCTGTCCTCCAATCCACTCCCTGCTCTCTCTCCAGTCTCCGATGTCAAAGTGCCCATGCTCCCCTCGCACAAGCGCACGGACATCACCATCTTCAAGCCCTTCATGGACCTAGACACGCAGCCAGTCCTTTTCATTCCCGACGTTCACTTTGCGAACCTGCAGCGCGGTGCTCATGTAAGTACAGCCCGCGGGGGTGAGGAGGGCTGGGGGGTGTAAAAAATCTAGGATGCCGTGTGTAAATAAATCCCAAATACCAGACTGTCTGCGCTGAGGCTGTAAATGAGCACAGGGCGAGCCTTCAATGCGCGAGGGACGTTGCTCCTAGACGTGTTGGCTGGAGTTAACCGGGGATGTTGTCTAAATTAATTATTTTCAAATGAACTCCTGTTGGTAAGAACATGAAGTGATTATTTTTTTTCCAAAGCATCTCCAGCTGCGAGTTCACTGAAGGAACTGCAGGCTGTTTTTCTCTTGTAAAGTCTGTGGGATTTCTGGTGTGCTGCTGTAGACCTCAGGCTTCTCTCTCTTCAGCCTGCTGCAGAGTGAAAAGCCGTTTTGTGGAGCTGGCAAAGTGTCTCGGCTTTGTGATCTGCTGCCAGAGCACCCT
Organism: Oxyura jamaicensis; assembly: GCF_011077185.1. NCBI lineage: Eukaryota > Metazoa > Chordata > Aves > Anseriformes > Anatidae > Oxyura > Oxyura jamaicensis. The sequence continues at coordinate 102,991,876 of NC_048895.1, forward strand.
GCCTCTGCATTCCTGGAAAGTCCCAGCTGACAGGAAGCTGGAAGGGAAAAAAAAAAGTGAAATTTCAAAACCTTCAACTTCACTGTGTCGAGAGTTCTGGCATGTTCTGACAGAATATTAACCTCACTTTTTTAGGGCATTGCCTGAGCTCCTAATAGGGATTGGGAGAACAAACTTGTATCCGTAAGTTTGTGGGAAAGCACGTGTTAAAAATCAAAGGCTCTACTGCTGAGCGCTGATGGAAGACACTGCACTAGGCAGAAAACTGATTGGCTCTTGTATGTTCCCATCTTCAGTATGTGAGATCCTTCAATTTCTTTTATGAAATGAGGTGAGGAAGGTGCTTAGTGGCTTCTGGAAGATTGAGCCTGTTTTTTGATACAGGGTTGAAAGATAAAGAAGAAATGAATTGCAGTTCTGGATAAAGTGTTTGATAACCCTAAGCAGAAATATGATCTGTTTATTAAAATGAAGGCAATGTTCATTGCTTGGACCAAACGTCTCACTTCTGGCAGGGTTGTTGGGGTGGGCTCCCTACTTGACAGCTTCTTTCTCCCCTGTGTCCTGTACTTTATGACCCACCTGCCTGTCCCTTGCAATTCCTCCTGTGGGTTCAGGGGTTCTCCCTCCTTGAACAAAAAGTCATTGCTGGTGGACCTTTGGGTGGGTGGCAGCCGGATCATCCAATGTTTTTCTGCTTAAGTCAAGAAAATCTTCTGTTTGTTCTTAAAGGTCCTTCCTGTTGCTTCTGAAGAACTGGACGGTGAAAGGTAAGAGTGCTGCTACTTCAGCCTCACCGAGCTCTGTCCCTGTAACTGTGCTGTGCCTAACTTTCTGCCCTCTCAATGACAGCTCTAACCTGAAGCGAGGAGCCTATATTGGCGAAGAGGACTTCATTGCCAGTCCTAATAAGATGGCCAGAATAGAAGAACCAAAAAGAGGTACTGCTTTCTCCTTCAAAGACTGAATCATTGCAGTACTTCTCTATCTGGATAGAGAGATGGATGCGAGGTTAAGGAGTTGGGTTTAATTTATTTCGGAATATGCTTTAGCCAGAGGTTCTGCCTCTGGATAATAACTGAATGTACATGTGTCAGGATGTAGTTCTGCTCCACAAATCCTTTTATGTGTCAGATTTTCTGGGTTTTTCTACCAGCTTAGACATGGACTGCCTGTTAACTTGTTATAAGGAAAGAGATATGGAGGAGTTGAAGAGTTTACTGGTCTCCTTGGTGAATTAGAGGAGAGAATTGATCAGATAATCCAGTACAAAATACTCTGGGGATCCTCTGTAAGACTTGGAGTGTTCAGTGCCAAGGACTGGTTCTGGGTGTAAAATTGTCACACCTTTCATGGGGCTGGAAAACAGGCTGTTCACCACCAAGAACCAAACCGAGAGAGTATTCTGCTTATTTAAAGCTGTTGTCAACTTCTGCACTTTGCTGTGGGATTGGACATTGCTGTGGGGGCGTGGAGGAAGATGAGATCCCTTTTGAATGAGATCCCTTTTGGACATGGTGTAGAGGGTTACAGCTGTGTGCGGAAAGACAATGACAAAGTTAAAAGGATTAAAAGGCGAGGATTAAAATTCTGATGTGGCAAAGGTTAAAGCTCCCAGGTTTGATGTGAATGGGGCTACTTCTGTAGTCTGTGTAAACTCATAAGGAACAGTGGATTTTACAAAAGGGAATGAGGCCTCTTTGTTTCTCTTGTTGCTGTATGCCATAAAACAGGACCCGTGGGGTTATCTGTCCTTTGGCTCCTGTAACATCCTACCTGTGCTCTTACTGAGTGTGTGCTGCCTTTAAATCTACAGTCCTTTTCTTGAACCTTCCTCTAGCAGAGGAAGTCCAAGGTGTTGTGCTGTCCCGAGCTCACCTTGTTCAACGTAGGCCAGTAATGGTGCTGTGTTGCAGGCGTGTAGCTAATGAAGCCTTGTATCCAATCCAGGCTGGAATACCCAGTCATTAGAAGATGGATTAAAGCTGGCAAAGATGTCCAAGTCCTGGCTTTTTAGCTGTTAAAGCCTACTCCTCAGCCTTACTGCAGTTTTTAACGAGGCTGATGTTATGTACGCTGACTCTGCTAGCTTGAGAACGCTAGGGGTGCTTGCTAATTGGGTTTCTGCTTCTCTGGTTCCCCTCCTAGCAGGAAACTGAACCCACAGTGAGCTGAGGTGGTACGGGTGTTGCTGACACATGGCAAGGGGAAGGAAGACAGATGAGACAGCACAGGAGGAGTGGGGGAGCATACATATAAATTAGTTAAAAAGAAAGAAGTGGCCAGGCTTCATCTACTGTGACAGCATCTATCAAATTCGTGTATTGTGCAAGATGCTGTGACTTCATGCAATCTTCAGTGTATGGTGAATGTACGTGTCTGCATCTCTTCAGGGCATCCTTATTATACGTTACTCCGTACTTAGCCACAGCCATGTACAGGTCTTTGCTGAGCAGCAGTTACACCGTTAATTCCTCTCTGATTTGTTTTTCAGTGTTGCTGTATGTCCGAAAAGAGTCAGAAGAAGTCTTTGATGCACTTATGTTAAAGACCCCATCTCTGAAAGGCCTAATGGAAGCTGTAAGTAATAAGGATGTTTCCTAATCCTTGCCCCCCAGTTTGAGGGGGAAAAAAAATGAGTGCAGTTCCTGGCTGTCCAGTTGTTATGTACTGAATGATCATAGGAGCTAGAATGCTGATCCCAGTTTGTGTCCTCATATTGCTGCTGCTTTTGAATAAAGAACAGAAGGCTGATGCACTTTCAGTAAAGGGAAAACGAGCATAAGTAACACTTCAATTCATTGTTGAAGGGGCTTTTGGAAGCTTCCCTTTTTAGTGACTTATTCCACACACATTGGGCCTGAGTGTAAGAAAATTCCTGAAAATTCAGGCTTGGCTTTTTTGAATTAGTCCTGAAATGACGGATGCTGATGCTGATGGAAAGATAGAAACTTCTGGGCATGCTTGTTGCACAGGTTGTGTTTGGCCACATGGCAGAAGCAGCTTTGTAGGTCTTTTTGTAGGTCTTTTGCTAGTTGAGTCAAAAAATGGTCAGTGGGCTCCCACTTGGAATGTCCTTTACATCAGAGAGAATATTTCCATTAGGAGGTGATTTCTGGAATGGGTTCAATGGCTTGGGTTTGTATCAGCCTTGGAAGCCTTGTTTGGGGGCCACCCTTCCCCCTTCACAACCTGCTAGTGAAGAGCTCTGAGTCCCAGCTTCTGAGTGTGCTTGAACAGTTTATGTATCTGTGCACACAAGCATGAAATTTATTCCCTGGTGCATGACTTCCAAAATAGCCTTCCACCACCCCTGCTGCTGCAGTGCTGCAAAGGAAATTCAGAGTTTAACCCTGGAGAATGGCATGATGCTTGCCACAGGCTCAACACCAACATTTCTGCCTGTCTTTCTGTGACTAGTGCCTTGTTGAGGCGCAGAGGACAGATGTTTTGTGGCTGCACAGCCAGGTTAGCTTTGGGGCTCAGGGATGGGTCCGTAGCCTGAGTCTCTCCTGCCTGTGGGGCTTTGGGTTGTGAAGTTCTTGGGTTGTTCTCCCCTGCGAACCTGGGTATGGAATTAGAGGTGGAAGAGGAATTTGATTGCTGGGAGTAGCTCCAGCAGCTGTGGGCTGTTGGTGTGCTGGGACACCCAAGCTTTGCCAGCATGGGCGGGCTGCAGGTGGGGGCCAACAGGTAGAGGGAGTGCAGGCTGGGAACTCCTCCCTTACCCCATTATCCTGCACTGAAGCTGCACCTTTATTGTTTCACTTGGACTCCTTAAAGGAATCAAAGCTCACAAATGCAGGCTGGAGAACCCACCCTGTGCTTTTGTATCCTGTCCATACTGGTTTGGTGCTTGCTGTCAGTGCAACAGAGTAATTCGCCCCGGTAAATCACACTTAGGATACCGGCCTTGTGACTTTATGGCAGTCTGTATGATGAAATGCCATGCTTACAGGCTGTGGTTCCACGTGGAGAACCCTCTGATGGGTAAGGGGGACACTTATGATCAGCTTGTGTCTTTAACAGCAGAGTTCTTTGCTCTTTTGCTATTTTTCCTCTCTGTCAGCCACTGCGATGACTAGTTTTCACCTGATCCCTCTGACTCTGACTTTAAAAATGGTTACAATACGCTGAAGGCAGCCCAGAGAGGATGCCAAGTGTTTGTTTCCTGTTTCTTTCTCTGGGTGGACTTTCTGTTGGGTGGGTGGGGGATTGCCTGATGAGAAGTCAGTGAACAGGCTTAGAGCATTTACATTTTTGCACTGAAGTTGGCAAACTGCAGAGGAGGGGTTCTCATCTCTAGGCTTATCCTTGTACTCCAGATTTCATATTGCCCTGAAAGGGCAGAGCAGCTGTTCTGATGTGCGGATCTTTTATTGTTCCTTTCTGCACTAGCAGTCTCCTTGCTTTACAAATGTAATCTTCCTTTTGTTCTAGATATCTGACAAGTACGACGTACCTTTTGATAAAATAGGAAAGATCTTCAAAAAATGTAAAAAAGGGTGAGTATGTATCCGTGCTGCAACTCTGAGAGTATGAACACCTTTTTCCAAACCTGTAGGCAAATCTGCTTTAAATACCTCTATGCACTGCACATATACAAATCCCATATCAGAGAATCATTAAGGTTGGAGAAGCCCTCCAAACTCATCTGGTCCAACCATCCCCCTATCACCACTGTAACCCACTGAACCATGTCCCCAAGCACCACGTCCAGCCTTTCCTTGAACACCCCAAAGGACGGTGACTCCACCACCTCCCTGGGCAACCCGTCCCAGTGCCTGACTGCTCTTTCTGAGAAGAAATGTCTCCTCATTTCCAACCTGAACCTCCCCTGGCACAACCTGAGGCCATTCCCTCTAGTCCTATCACTGGTTACCTGCAAGAAGAGGCCGACCCCCAGCTCCCCACAGCTTCCTTTCAGGTAGCTGCAGAGAGCAATAAGGTCTCCCCTGAGCCTCCTCTTCCCCAGACCAAACACCCCCAGTTCCCTCACCCGCTCCTCACAGGACTTGTGTTCCAGGCCCTTCACCAGCTTCGTAGCCCTGCTCTGGATGCGCTCCATGGCCTTGATGTCCTTCTGGTAGCGAGGGGCCCGAAGCGGAACACAGTGTGCGTGTGCACCACGTACTACTCCTACTCCAGCGCACCTCATTAAGCGGAAGACTGGAAGGGTCCCACAGAAATAAGCACTCTGACTTTTCCTATAAAACCAAGTCATTGGACTTCTCTGATCTAATTGCTGTTTGAATCAGAGTTGATCATGTCAGAGGAAGAAGAGTTCAGTTTGTTTAAAGGCTCCCTGTGACAAAGAACTTACTTCAACCCATGTGAAATTGTCGCAGTGGCTAACTGCTCAGGGTGTCTACATTTGGCTACAGTTACTAAACCCGCTTGTCTTTTTGTGCGCTACATTGAAGAGAACTGGCAAAATACCTGTTCCCCACAAAGGCCACACTCCTTTTATTTTGCAACATAGTTAAGCTCATGAACACGCCTTTATTTTTCCTTTTAATCTGTCAGTAATTTTCTTGGTTCTTTAAAGTCACTTCAGTTCCTCAGCTTGTACCCCCAAATCCCTCTGGTCTGAAAAATAAGTCCTTTTATCACCTTTAGAATGTGGTTTCAAGAGCTGTGCTTTCATAGCAGGGTTACTGCCCCAGAATAACTGCAAAAGCTATGAACCGATGGCAGCTAAAGTGCTGGTAAGGACAGTTTTGTGAAGTGTGTGTATTTGTGTCCACACATACGCAGTTATTGACTGTCCTGACAAACAAAAATGCCCAGGCATCAGCACTTCCTCCGTTGTGAGCTCTGCAGGGTTTTGTGCTGAGTCTTTATAACTGTCAGAGCAGTGCAGAGCCCCAAGGCTGCTCAAGTGTCTGCAGCATCAAAGGGGATTTCTGCCAGCTGAGATCTCTTCCCTCCGTGGTTCACGAGCTAGAGTTACCCCTTGCTTTCAGATCACTGAAGCGCGGCTGCAGCCCTTGCTGACAGCTTTGGGTAAGAACAGCAAGATCCCCTGTAGGAAGCACTGAGGGAGGCACGGATGGGCAGGAATCTCAGGTTACCGCGGGGCAGTCCCAGCTCTGAGATCTGTGTGCCTTTGCTGCCTTTGGCATGTAGAACTCTAATATTTCCCTGCCTTATTTTATTTTTCCAGAATTCTGGTCAACATGGATGACAACATTGTGAAACACTATTCTAATGAAGATACCTTCCAGCTGCAGATCGAAGAAGTCGGGGGATCTTACAAGCTCACTCTCACTGAGATCTAAGATCACTGATCCTCTGTGGATTTAAACTAAGGTCTCGAGTGAACATTTTCCCATAATTTGGTGTGTTGGGTAAAACACTAATCGCCTTCTCCAGGAACAAGCCAGGTGTTGGCTGGCTCTGGGGATCAGAGTAGTGGTTTTGCTTAATACCTTTTGTTTCTGTTCTTTCCAGAGAACGTGGTAGCGCTCATGGCCTTATTTGCACTTGAAATGAGCGAGCAAAGACCAGCAATTAAATAGAGAGCATGTATAAAACACTAGTAACTACGGGAGGGGAAAACCCTTGGAAGGTGGCCTTTTAGAGTGGTGGTATCTTATTTATCTCTTCAGTACCCACGTGTGAGCCTGTTCTCAGCTAATAGCGTTGTCTGGGACTGTTTTCTGTTAGGTAGAGCTGCGGAGCCACTACTTGACACTAGGAGGAATTGCGGCAGGTCGGAGAAAAGTCTTTGTGATGTTTACTCGCTAACAGGGCAGGTTGTTGAGATCACTTGTGTCATTGGGGGGGGGGAGGGGGGGGAACGTAAAAACTGCCTTGCTCATGAAGAACTCGCCTTAGTAACTGTGTGAACTCTCATCAGATGAAGCTATATTGTATATAAGTGCAATATATTTTTGAAGGTTTGTAAATGTGTACATACGAGTGATATACATAATATATATAAAATATGGTGTTCGTGTACATACCGTGAATGTATGCAATGAAGCCCATCGAAAAGGACGCCGTGTGCAGAGGGAACAGATATTTAATGTAGCTATTTAAAAATGGACAAGCCCTTAACACGCGCCGAAGGTGAGCACACGTTTGGACGTTGGCAGAACGCCCCGAGACCACCTCCTTCAGCACACGTCTTCCTACATGGAGGGAAAGGTACCGGCTCTCTCCTAAACCCCGAAGCCTCCTGGAGGGTGTGTTTTGGTCTGGAGCAGCGTGTTTAAGGCTCCCCCAGATCTTCTCCAAGCCTGGTGGTGAATGTTTACCCCAACAGCAGCTCAGGCTGGATGAACCCAGGGGGGAGAGGCGGTTTGCAAGGATGTCAAGAGCTGGAAGCCGCCTCCCGCTGCAGCAGGCGGGGTGGTGTCGGGGAGCTGCGGGCTGAGCATTCCTGGTGTGCATCAAAAGAGGGGGAAACCAAGTGAGGGCAGCTGGTAGCAGGGAGTGCCAGAAACCTCCCCAAAGTGCCGCTGTGCAGTGATTGTGCTTATGAAGGAAGCAAGTGAGAGACGCACAGGGGAACGGCAGCACTGGGCACTAGGGCAAAAACCTGCGTTATAGGGGGGCATGTGAGCAGGGAAGGGTGCGTGCTGGGTCCCTCTGTTTTTGTTAGTGATCTGGATTCATGATTGGTTTGTCGTGTTTTCAGGCAGAGCAGAGCTGGGAAGAGCTGCACGCACTTCGCCTAGGACGTGGAGGTTGCTCTGGCGAGGATATCTGGCTGGGACATAGGGCTCTACCCCGCGGTACCCATGCTGCTTGATTGACACTTGGTTAGGATTTGCAGCTTGGGGCGAGGAGGCCAAATGCCACGCCGAGTTTTATAAACAGGAGTAGAGCCCACAGGAAACAGGAGACCCGCCTTTTGCTCTACTTGGCACAGAGAAAGCCCCCGCTGGAGCCTTGTGCCCTGTTTTGAGCCTGGCCCTCCTCGAAGAGCGCCGTCCCACTGGCGGGGCTCGGGGCTCGAGCCCCACGAGGAAGGACCTGGGCATGGAGCTCGAGGTGAGCTTCCCCTGGGAGGGCTGAGGAGCCAAGTCCTAAACGTGTCAAACCGTTCTGCCAGTCCGGTGCGAACAGAGCGCCAGGTAGTGGGCTTAAATTGCAGAAATTCAGGTTACACATTCAGAAGGTTGTTTGTTTTTGTTTTTTTTTTTTCCTAATGACAGGAACAGGTCGCCCTGGGAGGCTGCGCAGTTTGGCAGCGGGGGTCTGCAGAGCTAGGCCAGGGCTCATTGGTCATGGCCTGGTGCAGAGCCCAGGTGGCCACCTGAAATCCCTCCCCACCATATTTTTTTTTTATTATTATTTTATGACTTAGTGAGACATGAGTATTTTGGGGGTTGTGTTTGGAATCCTGAGCCAGGTCCTACTGCGAGCGCCATGTGCTCTCCTCCTCCCGCGGTGCCAGGGAGCCAGCGCCATGGGGCGACGGCCACCATGCCCAGCACGAGGATGGGACGGAGCCCAGGGGTCTGTGAGCTGCAGGGGAGCGGCACGGCACCGTGACACCGCAGACAAACACCGTGACACCGCAGACAACCCCTGCAGGAATCCCCGCAGAGCACTCGGACTTGCACTGGACCTGCCCTTCGGGCTCCCGTTCACCTTCCGGGGAATGGAGTTACTGTGGCAAGGGAACTTTTTTTAACCTGGTATATAGATACAGAATATATATTTACACGTTTTTATCGAAAATGGAAGTTTTATGGCAGCACCTCAGGCTAGGGGCAGGGCAGTAGCTGTAGGCTGTGTAGAGGTAGGGCGGTAGTTCTTTGCTGATACCCCACGCCTGTGAACCCGAGCTTGATGCTTGTTTTCTACTGGGACAGGGGTCTTAGCAGTAGCAGCGCTGTTGTGTATGCGTTACGGCTCGCGTTTTGTGGTTCCTCCTGCTCTTTTGTAACTCAAAGTGTATTTTACACCGAGCTATTAAATTTTATATGGTCATTTCTAACGGGGAGCCCTTCATTCAGGGGGGCTGGGAGGAGGCTGCCTGCCATGGGGTGCCCGGGGGGCTGTGCAGAGCTCGGTACGGCTGTGGGAGCGGCACCCCAGGCCCTTCCCCTTCCGCCCAGCGGCTTTTTGGGGTGCCCCACCCCCGCTGTCCCCAAAACGCCCCCAATTTAGGGCGCCCCCAGCCCCCCTGCCCACGTGCGGCCTGGCACGCGGCGGGAGCGGGAGGCCGCCAGGCCACGCCCCCTCCTCTGGACACGCCCCATTGCGGCTCGGCCACGCCCCCGACCTTTCCCCCAGTTTCCAGCGCCTCGCCCCGCCCCCTCCCCTCCTCGCCTCCTCCCCCCTCCCTCCCACGCGGCGCCCCCCCCGCCGGCAGCCCCGCGGCACGCCGCGATCACGCCGCCCGCCTCCGCCGATTGGCCGCCCGCGGGCCGCGCCGCGCGCTGATTGGCGGAGGGCAGCTCCCCGGCTGGGCGCCGGCCCCGCGGGCGGGGCGGGGCAGGGGAGGGGACGGGGCGGGGGCGCCGCGCCGCGCCGTGCCGCCAGCCCGCTCACACCGCCGCCGCCCGCGGTGCCCGCGCCATGCACGGCTCGCCCTGCCCGGGGATGGGCGATGCGGCCGCGGTGAGCGCCGGCACGGGCCGGGGGGTGCAGAGGGAGGGGAGAGGGAGGGCGATCCGCTCCATCCCGGGGGGCAGCGTGGGGCCGCGGCGGGCACGTGCTCGGCGGTGAGGGGACCGTTAGGCGGGGGCGGGGACCTGGGGGGGTATCGGGGCGTGAGGGGGTATCGGGATCTGAGCGGCTGGGGTCGGGACCCTGAGGGGATATCGCGACTCTGAGGGGCTGGGATCGGGACCCTGAGACGATATGGGGGCCCTGAGAGGATATCGGACCCTGAGGGGATATGGGGACCTGAGGGGCTGGGGTCGGGACCCTGAGGGAATACCGGGACTCAGAGGGGCTGGGGTCGTTATCCTGAGGGGGTTTCGGGACGTGAGGGGCTGGGGTCGGGACCTGAGAGGATATCGCGACCCTGAGAGGCTGGGGTCGTTATCCTGAGGGGATATCGGGGACCCTGAGGGGGTGTCGGGACCCGGAGGGGGCTGAGGGGTGGTTGTCGGGGCCGTTGCGCTGAGGGGCGGTGGGCGGCTGGGAGGCAGAGGGGCGGTTAGGGCCGGTACCTGAGGGGAGACGGGGACCCTTAGGGGTCCGGGGGCGGCCAGGGCCGGTACCCTGAGGGGCGAGGAGCCTGTGGGACCCCGGGGGTGCCCCCGGCCCCTCCCGGTGCCGCCGCCTCGCCCCCGCGCGGAAGCGTCGGCGCCGCGGGGAGCAGCCCCCGCTTCCTGCGGGGGGCCCGGCGCTGCGGCCGCGGCGGGGTGAGGCGAGGACAGGCGGCCAGGCGTGGTGCTCAGCCGCTGCCCTGGCAGCGGGCAGGGCCTGGCCTCGGGAAGCCCTTTTCTTTTTTTCTTTTTTTCTTTTTTTTTTCTTTTTTTTTTTTTTTCTTTTTATTTATTTATTTATTTATTTCTTGAGGCAGGGGAATATTTTGTCGCGTTTCTGCAGGGAAAGCCGTTTTCCTGAAATGTCGGCTAGGAAAAAAAAAATAATAAATGTGCTGGCTTGGTTTTGCCTGCAGCCGAGCTTTGACACGCTCGCAGGATTTCTGGCTCCCCGGTGCCGAGCCTCCCGTGGTGTGGCACCTATCTGACAGGTGATGTGGGCTTGCCCGCTGCATCAGTGCTTGCCCTCCTTCCAGTTCTCGTTATTTTCAGTGGAGATTTTTAATTTATGTTTCTGAGCAGCTAACCCCTTGGCTTCCTAATTTAGGGTGCTTTAACCCCTTCCTGTGCTTAGCCTTCACGCCTCTGCACTGGGTGCCTCATGTTTTAGGTGAAAGCCCTCTGTTCCAGATCCATTCTGTCAGAAACATTTGCCTCTCTGTAGAGGCACCAGTGTCACACACGCATCTGTATCGCTGTGACACCACTGAGCTTGTTACTTGAGTCACTAACAAAGCTCCTGGCCTGCAGTCCCAAAGTGATGTCACCCAAGGAGCAGAGTTCCCTGTGGGATTTGAGGCGGTGATAACAACGTGGAGGTTCTTGTTTGTTAATTAAAAGACTTTTCCTGCAGTACATCATCACTGCATAGCAGCATGGGGCTTGAATTTCACTCTGTACCGCTGAATCTCAGCCTTTGTGAAGTCCCAGAGCTTTATGAAGCTGGGGTGCCCTTTCACAGCAGAGTCACGTGCTGCCCTGTGTGCGTGCACACACGTGTCATCCGTGATGCTCGCGTTTGGAAACAAACCAATGAGATTACGTTTGTCTTCATGGTACTCCGTGCACTTTGGGATGTCGAGCCCCTGTGCAGCAGCACACGTTTTTCAAGTACAACACCAACAAGCCCCACTGTGCTTTGAAGGGTATTTTCCTTCCTTCCCCCCACCCCAGTTTTAGGGTGTCTTTGCAATGCATGGTACCCCGAGCCAGAGATCAGACCTCAGAGCATCTTACTGCCAGCCTGGAAGCTGTGCTCTCAGTGAGGCAGGAACGAGATTAGTGCTAAATACCAGCAGTCTCTGGGGTCTGGGAGACAGCCTCATCTAAACAAGGTTGGAAGTAGAATTCTTCTCTTTTTTGCTTGTGTGCAGGCAAGGGGTGTGTTCATTCAGAGCAGTGTCATCCAGGAAAGTAGCTCTGGAAACCTGAGCTGCATGTTACACATATCAATTCCTTCCATGCAATTCATTTATTTATTTATTTTTAAAGAAGAGTAAGGGGGTGGGGAGGCGAGCTGGCAGGGGGAGGGGAAGAGTTGAGCTGCCTGGTAAAAGTCTTGCCGCAGGCCTGGGATCTGTTTCAGATGACCTTCATGGCGAGCAGACAGCGTGTGGGTGGTGTCAGCTTTGTCTCCGGACGTGTCCTAACAGCCGTTAATCCGATTGCGTTTAGGTTGACATTGTGGACATCTACGAGTCCATCCGAGAACGGCAGCGCCACGACAGCGAGAGGTCTTCCTGCGGCACCTTGGAGCAGAATGACATCGAAGCTGTCGAAGCCCTTGTTTGCATGAGCTCCTGGGGGCAAAGATCGCAGAAGGGTGACCTATTAAAGATAAGACCCCTTACGCCCTTCTCGGACTCTGGCGATTTCACAATGCACGCAGAGGCTACTTCTGAGTTACCAAAGGACTATTTATCCACGCTGGTAAGAGAAATGTGACTGCAGAATAAGTGTGTGATGTCTGGAGGTTACATCCCGGCAATGTTTTAATTTGGCTGGAAAGATGCTCACCTTGCTTACCTGTCCCTGCAGGGAATAGCCACAGCCTGGCCGGTGCTTTGTGTGTGCATGGAATAGTAAGGGGGGGGGGGTCTGGATGAGCCTGGGGCTTTCTGCTGTCTCTGGGTAGGAAATGTAGGGGTGTGGGAAGGCAGTTTGGGTGCTGGCTGGAGGTTTTGCAGGACCCCAGAGCCCTGAGGTGTGCAGGGACCTGAGGAGGCTCCGGCCCAGCCCCTGCTCCAGCAGGGCCACCCAGAGCAGGGTGCCCAGCACCACGTCCAGGCGGCTTCTGAAGGGCTCCAGGGAGGAGACCCCACCGCCTCTCTGGGCAGCCTGGGCCAGGGCCCCGGCATTTGCGTGGTGGAAAAATCACTTCCTGCCTCTTGGAGACTTTTGAGTAAGAAAGGCAGAATGAGCCGCAGTGATTCAGCGCTGACTTATCTGGAAGTGCTTTAGGAAAAAGGCTCCTGACGACATTTGGCTTCGCTCTGATTGCTCTAAGAGAAAGTACAGGTTACCATTATGAAACGGGGATTTTAATTAGCTTTATGCTATGTTTCTACATGTAGCCTGCTGTTTCTCCAGAGCATTGGCCTACTCTGGCTGACTAATGTCAGTTGAATCACTTTTTGTTGTTGTTGCAATTCGTGTTGCAATAAATGTAGATGAAAAAACAAAACAACAACAGCAAAAAAGGCAATCCTCTGTGCCATCGGGGTTTTAGAAGGCTAAGCCCTCTTTCAGTCAGTAGACTTTTAGTGCACAGTTAGGTCAGAAGAAAGGAATAGTAGAGGAAAAAAGGCTGAGGTGGCACAGCAGCTGGCTGCTGGGCTGCTTCTCTCTGACTCCTGGCACTCAGTATTGGAACTCTCTTGAGCAGCACAGGAGCCAGGCGTGGGCTGAGTTTTTGGTATTAAAGGAGGAAGGAGAGGTGGTGGCGGCAAGAGAGCCCAGAGAGAAAGGGGTAGGTGAGGGGGGAGAGCAGTTTGTGTGTGTTTATCATACCGCCCCGCCAGCTGATGGGGGATCACTATTAAAGACAGAGGTCTTGCTGGGAGGTAGCAGTTTAAATGGTACAGTATCGCTGTTGCTGGTCAGTTTGCTGCAAACAGCAAGCACTCGTAGCCTCTTCAGTCTGTACCTGCTGCTGAGGAGGAGAAACGAGGGGGTTTTTGTAAGGCATCCAGCAGACATGGAACATCTTATACAGGTTTACAGTCTGCGTCATTGCATTCCTCTTATTAGTGTGCTTTTAAGCCTGTTCCCAGTGGCCATCAGGTGAAGCAGCGCATGCTTTAATTGGTTTCCTCAGGAAGCAGATTCTGAGATTCTGGGGAGGAGGCTGAATTTTCTTTTTGCAGTAAAAACTGTAGAAAAGTGTGCTATGAAGCTGCAGTGTTGTATAACGCCGCTCTCTTTGTGCAGTGCATGACCCCGCCGCACAGCCCGGACTTTGTTGAGATGTCGGCCGCGATGCTCCTCTCCTCCCAAGTCACTTACTCCAAGCCGAGGACTGTCATGGCAAATACGGCCACCTGCTCACTCACTTCCACCACCGACGCGTCCCCCGTAAGCAAGCCGTCCGTTATAAGCGTGGAGAGTCGAGTGGCCGAGCCCTCTGCGCCGCAGCCGTGCCGGGCCATGGCCACAAGCGTGATCCGCCACACGGGCGATAGCTCTGCTTACCACCACCTTCCTGCCCCGCACGAGAAGACACAGGCGGCGTCGGGCTGCGGTGCTTCCGCCGAGTGGTGCGGAGCAGCTGACCGAAGACATTCCAGACCGCCCCAGGACGCCTGTGCTGCTGCTGATGTCACCAACAAAACCTCTCCGGTGCACCGACCCCATGCACGTGACTGCGGTGATCCCGCGACCAATAAAGGGCAGCTTCCAGCTGGCCCCGCTTCGCCACAGCAACACGTACCAAAGAACTGTGACAGTGACTTGCAAAAAAGAGCTACCCCGGTGACGCCCGCCCCTGTGTCGAGCCCCCAGGTTCTGTGTCAGATTTCTGTCCCCTTGAGTAGGCAAAGCAGCATGATTAACGCCTACGTCAAACCTCCTGCTCCGACGGGCTCGACTCCGATGAAACCCATCCTACCGCAGACAGCCCCGCTTTCCCAGCCCGTGCTCATGGGACCTTCCATGCCTCAGGGGACTGTCATGCTGGTTCTCCCCCAGCCTGCTGTCACGCAGGCACCACAGTGCCCGCAAACAGTCGTGACTGTGGGGAGCACCAAGTTACTGCCCCTTGCTCCAGCCCCCGTGTTCATCGCTTCTGGGCAAAGCTGCACCCCCCAGATGGACTTTTCTAGGCGGAGGAACTACGTTTGCAACTTCCCGGGGTGCAAGAAAACCTATTTCAAGAGCTCCCACCTCAAAGCCCACCTCCGCACCCACACTGGTGCGTAGCGGGGGATAAGCCCTGCCGTCGGGGTGCCGAAATGCACGGCTCCTCTGGGAGGGGTGGGAAAGGGAAGGGGCAGGTGATGGGGAACCTTGTGCTCCTCTTGGAGAAGAAAAGAATGTTCATTCTTCATGGGCGGGCAAAACAAGACAGACTTTGTTCGGAGACCTCAGCTGACCCCGTAGCGTTAGCTGAATTTCACATGCTTTAGTTGGAGCGAAGCGTAGCCCGCTGCATGCGTGTGTTTAGATTGGAGTGGATCTCTGCCATCTGGACGTGGCTGAAGTGAATTGTGCGAGTTTTTGTTTTGAGCGTGGAGGGATCTCCGCACTGTAGTACAGGTGGTTGGTCTTCATTTTTGGAAAGGGAAAGGGAAAGGAAAGAAAGGACATCAAACGCTGCGTGTTTTCCTAGAGCTTTGTCTAGGCTAAAGGGGTGTGCGTTAAGGTTCTGGGCTACTGTGCTGGGAAGCAGAGCTGCTGCAGGAATCTAACTGTTTTCACTTACTTTCAGAACTCCCTTTGTGTAAGTAAATGAAAGTTAATTACAATTAATAAGAGCTAATGGGCTCTGTAACACCTGGTTAGCGTGGAGGCAGTATAAACGTGTTTTACTGATCCTTTTTCTAGCTCAGAGCTTCTGTTACAACTAACCTTTGAGCTCTTGGAAGGGACTATTTTGGGTGTTGAGGGACAGGAATGGCCGGTTATTGGTACAGAACAGCTCATTTAAACATTTGTCTAGTCTTTCCTTGCCTTACTTCCCCCACCCTCTGGTTTATTGGAAGGCAGCTTCCATGGCAAGGCTTCCCAGTAGGTTGCCAGCTTGTCCGTACAGTTCCTCTGGGAAAAGAGCTTAAACTCTGTGTGAAGCCGGTAATCCTTGTAAAGCAGAGCTCAGCTGGTGCAGCCGCTGGTTTGCAGGGAAGTGCTGCAGGCTGGTGAGTTAACCTGGTGCTGCAGGACACCCACGGGCTGGCAGCACGTGTCTTCTGAGCCCGGACCATTGCTGATCCGCAGGGAAGCCCCCTGAGATGAGCACAAATGTGGGCAGTGCAGCATGCTGCACCCTCGCTAACCAGCCCCGCTGCACAGCACCGGTGGGCAGAGCAGCTTCACCTTGCTCCTGCTTTATCCCACTCAGTCAGCTGCCATCGCTCACCCAGTGCAGAACTTCACCCCCTGCAATGAGGACAGAGCTGCTGCGGTGCATCCTTTCCGCTGGACTTCTTGTTCTGCTATAAAAAGATGCCGTAAATGTGGGTCATGTGGTAGA
Organism: Oxyura jamaicensis; assembly: GCF_011077185.1. NCBI lineage: Eukaryota > Metazoa > Chordata > Aves > Anseriformes > Anatidae > Oxyura > Oxyura jamaicensis. The sequence continues at coordinate 103,007,797 of NC_048895.1, forward strand.
TGTTTATCTGGAGGTCTGTGGGGTGCGGGCAGTAGAGCACGTTGTTTAGGACGGTTCCGATGTTAAGCAGGCACCGAGGTGACGTTGAAAGCCTTCCTGGCTGCTTTCATTGCCTGGCAGACAGAAATCCCGTCGGTGTCTGGGCATGCAGGCCTGTAGGATGGCAGGTAGGGCTGGGCTGTTCCTTGGTACGCCTGGCTATGTGGAGCTGGAGCGCTTCAGCAGGGAGGCAGGATTCCAGGTTCCTTCTTGCCCACAGTATTCGCTGTCGTGTAGCGGTCACGGAGCTGCGGCCACGTAGGAGGGACGGGCTCGGAGGGATTTGCTTCTGGTTCAGTTGATAGATAACATTGCTTTGTGAATAACTGTTTTTCTTTAAACTGGGGTTTGGGATAATTAAAAAAAATAGGCTTGATTAAAGATCATTTGAATAGATGTGAGGAAATAAGTAGAAACTAGACCAATGATTTTTTCAATTTAACTGGAATTTAGGTTGCACTCAAGCAAATGCTGACTTCATGCATGAGCAGTTCAGTGAAACAGATCAGATTTTGCGAGGTTAGGCTATAACTTAGAAGTTAGTTCTTTGATGAAATGGAGCTTACTGAAAATAAGTTGTGTTTCTTTTGTGTCCTGCAGGAGAAAAGCCTTTCAGCTGCAACTGGGAAGGCTGTGACAAGAAGTTTGCCCGCTCGGACGAACTGTCCCGCCACCGTCGAACTCACACGGGAGAGAAGAAGTTCGCGTGCCCCGTGTGCGAGCGTCGCTTCATGCGCAGCGACCACTTGACGAAGCACACCCGCCGCCACATGACCACGAAGAAGATCCCCAGCTGGCAGACAGAGGTTGGCAAACTGAACAGAATCGCCACGGTGGAGAAACCGAAAAGCAGCGGCAGCGCTCTCAGTATGCTCATCCCCGTGCCGTCATCTGTCTGCCAGGGGTAGCCTGAGAGAGCGCCGCCTCCACCAGCCTCCTGAAAATCAGGAAGGGCTCTGCTGGCTGCAAGGGAACTGACAGTGCGACCCTCCTCCCCGAGCGTGTCTGTGCACACTTCAGCTTCCTTCTTTTTAGGTCCTCGGTTAATAATGCTATGTGAGAAATCTGGCCTGTCTTTCCTCATCCCTTCCCTATGTGTTGTTTTTTTTTCCATTTTGGGGCAAATGCAATCACCAGCACTTCAGGAAAGCAGAACTCTTTTTGAAATGATTTTGGCAATAGCTTAAAATGTCACTTGTAATGCTTGCTGTTAATATTCTGATGGACAGTGAAACAGGGTGATTTTTAATTTTTATACTAGTGTTTTCTATACCAAATATATTTTGTATTTATTCATTTTGGTCTCGGTATGCAGGCAAATTACTTGACCTGCATTAGTAGGGGTGTGCAGGATGAGACCCAGGGCTTTGGAAACTATTTTTCAGGAAGCCTCAAGAAACGCATTCAGAGCATTTTGTAAACTCATAATGTTTGAAAACTCAGTGTTTGGGATTCTCACACTTGGGGATCCCGCTCCTGCAGCGGGCTGGTGCTGTTACACCCTCCTTGTGCAGTTGGCATTGGAGGTTTGAGAATTTGAGATATAAGTGTGTCATTGTTTCAAAACACAACAGAATGATTGCAGAATAAAAGTCTTGAGGATTTCAGCCTCACCCAAGTTCATACCCTTTGCGAGTGGGAGATGCTGTGACTTTTGGTAAAGCTCGATGTGCTGGGCCTTCCCGAGTCCACGCTCCACCTCAGCAAAGCTGGGAGGAGCCAGACTGTTCTGACGGATCTGCTCCAACGGATGCAGAAGCACGAATACTGTTGAGCAGCCTTGACACTAAAAATGACCCTTTTGGTCCCACTAAACCAGCGTATCAAAATCTACTGAAAAAATGCAAAAAGGGCAAGATAACCTGTGAATAATTTGCTGGGTCTCCAGGGGTGGTTTTTTTTTGAATACAGGAGAAACGAGAAATTAAGTTTGTTATGTATTGTGGATGCTTATGCACCTTATAGGAAACTGTTCCAGGCTTTCATTTACCTGTATCGAAGCACCAGAGGAAATACTAATCGTGTCTCAACTTAAAAAACAGCCACCGTGTCAACCCGATGATGCTCTCTATGTGGCCTTATACTCCCCCCAGTACTTTGTATGAAATCACCCTTTTCTATTAAATGGAATACTCTCCCCGCTGAATGGATTTTCTTTTTCACCGGGTGTAAACGTGACCGAGGACTGAGATCGCTGTTCTTACCCGTAAGCATCCGGCCAGAGCGCGTGGCAGGGGGCTTCCAGCCTGCGCTGGGCGCGCTGCAGCTGTGTGCCTCACCTTGGGAGCGCCCACGCCCTGCTCTCGCCGCGCTGCAGTCCCTCCCGCTGGCGTACGTGCCGGGGAGCGTGTGCACGTGCAGGCCTGCTTTGTGCTCCGCGGGGCTCGGCCGAAAACGCGCTCAGGCGCAGTGAGTGCCTGCAGGGTTACCCTTCGGGGACAATGCCCCGTTTGCCACCTAAGTGTGGTGAAAAAAGAGGGAATTCTGCTCTTTTTTGCTCTGAAGTTCCCTAGAACAAGAGATTTGACTTTTAGATGCTGCTTTAGTGTGCTTATAACGGGGGAGGACTGGCCTGTCTCAGTCTGATAGCCAATTTAGCGCTTCATGTGTGGCTTTTTTCTTTGCTTTTCCCCCCCCAAACCAACCATTTTTGGTGTCCGTCTGAGCAAACTGGCTTGGGAACTCTCTCCAGAATTTGATGAAACGTTGTGTTAGGTTGTTGCATCACGGGGAGGACGTGATGGGCTGATGATACAAAATTTCCTAGTGGGTGTGGGAACACAGACCTGGCTCTTCCCTCCTGCAAGCCACGCTTTCTCCTGCGGACGTGCGTGGATGGGTGGCTGGGCTGTGCTGCTCGGGTCGTTTCTGCTGCTGCTGTGCTGCGAGCAGGACCACAGCGGCTGCTTTGCTGCCTGAACTGTGTCACCCAGTCCCTTCGAGTCTATATTTTAAAGAAGTGGAATTGCCTGTTGTTTTTGTTTGTTTGTTTTTTAATTTCTGTTACATAAAAAGGCGCTAGGTAATATGACTGCTTTTAAAACTTAACATATGAATATCTGTTCCAGAGCTGTGTAAAGACATCTGACTTCGGTTTTATGTTGAGGTCAGTGGAAGGCTTTAGGGCTCGCTGGTTTACTTACCTTCAAACGCAGCATTTTTTTACTTTTTGGTCTGGCCGTGGGCTGACCAGTGCTTGTCCACTTCTGACTTGTGACAACGCTTCTTGTGTATTTGGTAGCATGCGCACATCACCACCAGGGTTTGGGGTTTTTGTGCGAAAACACAAATCTTGAGATTCGTGACTGTGTTCTTGCAGCACGCCTCCAGGAGCTAATCCCAGCAGGTACCGACCTGCTTGCTGCTCCCCGTGCTGCGAGCTCCGCGTGGCACGAGCGGTGCAAATAAAGACGAGGTGCGGGTTTGCTCCGAAGGACAGCAGCGTTACCCCTGCTCCTTCCTGCCCCGTGCCCTGGTGGGGAGGCCGCCCTGGCAGGCTGGCTGTGACCCGCAGGGCTCAGCGGGGAAGGACGCGCCCGCCGAGGATGACAGCAGCAGTAGCAGCAGCGACTTGTTTACATTTGTAAGCACCTCTGGCTGCCTCCTGGGTTACGGCAACGATTATTTCTAGCCCTTATGTTTTGAGATGGCATCAGTGTGGGAATAGGAGGGGGCACGTAAGGGAATGGGAGATGAGAGGAGGCGAGGTGCTGCTGCGTCGTCCCAGCGGCTGGCTGCAAGGTGACCCAGTCCCTGCACTCAGGGAGCGGGGGGCTTGAGGCTTTGCCCGTGGAAGAATGCGTCCGTCATGGGAGTGTCTGGAGGATGAGAGGGGAAGGTGCCGTGGTTGTGCCCCTCTCCCAGCTCCTGGAGCCCAGCCGGCCGGCACATATGTCTTTGTTTGCCTTCCCTCCACGTCTGGCAAGGCAGCGTGCGTCAGGCAGGCTGTGGCCATGAAAAGGCAAACTCACACAGGCAGAAAACAGCAAAATTGTGACTCAAAAAGTGGCAACGTATGGGCTAAGGAAACTGCAAGATGAGGGAGGATGCTGCGAGCCTGTGGCTGTGCCTGGTCACAGCAATCGCATTTCACCCTGTGGGATTGCCTTCTCTGCAGGGTATGTCAGCACCGAGGCATTTTCCTTCCAGATCGGTTTCTTCCTCTGTCAACTGCAGCCTTCCTTCTGTCCTGGAGCGTAGGAGAAGGAAATTGGGTAACGCTGACTTCCTGATGGGTGCAGATGGCCACGAGCGCTGCTTAGGCACGCAGACAGCTTCGGCAAGCATCCCCAGGGCAATGGGCTACCCGGTGTGCTGCCTCCCAGTAAAAAGGTTCCTAAATCCTCCATCGGGGTCCCTGAGGTCCTCTTTGGGAAGGAGCGACCGTCCTGTCACAGCCTGGAGCTCTGCCTGGTCTGGTGGCTGCTCGTGGAGGTGGCTCCTCTTCTGCTGCAGCGCTGGCAGGCTGAAAAGACATCCACCTAAACCAGGTGGAAAGGATATCTTGAAGGCTTTCTCTGCCGTGCAGCTGTAAGCTGGTTGCACGGGCAGGCAAGAAACACTGAATTCATGGGAGTCGCCAAGCTCAGTAGTAACTGCTGAGTAATTGCTCACAAACTAATGAGTAACTTCTCATCGATAGCTGAAAGCAGGGCCCTCCTTGGTCCTCCCAGCAGCCGCGGGGTTGCCTCCTTTAAACAATACTAACAGGAGCGATGTGCAGACAGCTGGCCAGCAAGGCTCTCCTGCGTGTAGGCTGGCAGAAAAACCCGTACGGAGCGGAGCGTTTGTCTTTGTTAGGTGAGTGATGCAGTGATTAATCTCTTAACACACATGCCTACTGCTGTTTTACCAGGGGGGTTTGCTCAAAACCCGTGCTCAGCTGCCATCTCGCACGCTGTATGAGGCAGGAGGACACCTTTATCTGGGGTGCAGGAACTCAATCTGCCAAGTTGTTCAAGTACAGGCTTTCCGTCAGGACTGACTGGGATGGTTTTAGGGGTTTTACCTGGACTGGTCACCAAACGCAGCCTTGGAGGGAGGTCCTGGCCAACAGAAGGAAATCCAAGCTGGATGGAAACCTAAAACCCTACAGCGATAAAAGCCGGGCAGGGCATGGAGTGCTGCGGCTGCCTGCAGTGCCAGAGTCAGGAGGAGTCCTGTGTTTTCCCCGTTCTCTGCACGAGCGTTTTCTGCTCGCCCCAGTAGGTCCCTGAGAGCTGCCGAAAACCAACACAAGCGATGGGAGATCTGGCCACAGACTCTTGCTGCGCTGCAGAGAAACAGGAGCCTCCCTGCCACAGCTCAGTAGAGCTAAAAATGAGCATTTCTACTTCTGAATGCTACCATTCCAAATGGGATATTTTTTTTTTCCAGGAGGGCAGAGATCCCACCTCCCACCCCTCTCTCCCAGCTACACGAGGATGCCTGCCCTCCGCAGGGCCTCCGGCCTCGCCACCACCCTCCTGCCCGCTCTCAGCTCGTGGGACCACTCACTGCATGAACGGGGAGACGTTTTCTAAACAGCTTATTTGCCTTTATTGAGAGTTATGTAGAATACAGAGCCCTTTCTTTCTCTTACACAGATTTCAGGAAGGACAAAGAAGTCAAAATACAGCTGCATCCTGCTGTTTCCCCTTGCACATTCTTTGTGAAGATTTCATCTGGCATCTTTTACAATTCAGCTGAAGACAGAAATAAGGTATTTTTCTACTTCCGAAAATAAGCAGCTACTCATAACATACTAAGATGCAGGTAAAACACAGGCAGAAACCCTAAAATATCAGGCTTCCCTGTCAGGGAGCGCTGAAAACATGATTTTCTGTGGCGATCCAGGCTTTCTTATTCAGCTAATGATAAAGTGTAGTGATTTTTCTTCTAGACTAGCTATGGAGGAAAGAAATGCACGGGAAGGCCAGGAGCGGTGACTGAGAATGGATGGCAAAGAGCTGCTGTGCAAGCCCCTCTCTAAGTAGATGGCCGTGGCCACGGCGAGGTGGCCCTGGGGATGTGCCTCCTGCTTTCAATGGGGGTAAAAGCCCTTGTGCTGCGGGTACAGCACCTGCACTGCCAGGACACCCAAAAAATAAGGTCTTCCTTCCAAGCACCATGTCTCAGCGCTCAGCAGAACTCTAATATGCCTTCATTTGGAAATATGGCTCAGAAAGGAGCTTTGAAATGTTGATTTGCCAGGTGGGCTTTCTTCAGGTCATCCTCCAGTCGTGCTGCCTCTCGCCCATCCTCTCCCTCCTCCTCCTCCTCCTCCTCCTGCCCATGCGAGGGGTGGCCGTGGCCTGTTGGCAGCAGCTTTCTGCTTCCCGCTGGGGGCTCAGCGGCCGTACTCCCGCTCGATGCTGGCCATCAGCTCCTCCTCCGCGCAGTCGTACGACACGGCTGGCCGCCCCGCCGGCTGCTTGCTGCTGCTTCCCGGGCACCTGCTGGTTAAGGGCAGGAGTTATTGTGGGCAGGAGGGGGAATCCAGCTCCAAAGACACAAAAAGAAACTAGTTTCATCTTTTTGTGAATAGAAAAGTCGCAATACAAGTGGCTCGCTGAGACATAGATACTCTAATGCATCAAATTTCCACCACTGGCTGACGTTTGCTATTACTTGGCACCTATTTTAGTCGGTGAGTTCATGAAAGTAAAGTCCTTGCAATGCTGTGGCTCACACTCCCGTAACCCCATAACCCTCCGGTGCGTTACAGCCGAGGCCCAGCTAAAGCTCTCCATAACCTTTACACCAGTTACGCGCCTCCAGGCTTTGTGCAGAGAGGTGTTCTTACTATTTTCTGTTTATTTATTTCAGGATTTGCATGCCCTCTGGCTTCTGCCCCTTTCGATAGGGCTGGACAGTGCCAGTAGGAACGGCTTGCGTTTCCACTGGTTTGGTATTTTGTACCTCTGCTTTAGAGATATGTAAGATAAAATGCAGTAAGATAAAATGTAGCCCAAACAAGGGCTCTCTGGGGCTTGAACAAACGCCTCTAGGTTTGGTATCTGCGTGTGGGCTCTGCTGGGCCCACGATTCACTCGAAGGAACTTGGGTATTAACACGTCTTCACAGACCTGCAGCTCAGGGGGTTCACTCTGTGTCCGCCATGAACAAGTAAGCAAGAAATAAATGGTTTTGTAGGGCAGTTGGTAGGCTGCCAAAGTGAGGTTTTCATATCCGCTGGCATGGCTCTGGCTCTATCATCGTTAGCATCTATGGCTTACCATTCATCCAAGGATGAGATCTGAGATCCATCTCATCCGTGGCCTTGTAGCTTGGATGAATTTGGCGCTAGCATCCCTTGGGGAAAAAAACTGAGAACCCTGGTTATTAGATGAGAGCTGCCCCAAAGCAGGTAAGTGTGGAATGAGAATTGAAGGAAAATGCCCTGAGTTGAAGGAAAATGCCCTGAAATGCTTTTTCAAGGAAACTTTATCATAAATGGGAACTGCTTTCAGAAACCCTCAGCCATCTTTGGCAGCCAGGAATGGTTCTCCTTGGGCACAGGGGTGGCTGGAATGTTTCTGAAGCAGGCAATTGCCTGTTGGAGCAAAGTGCACGGAGGTAGCTGCACCTTTATGTCTGCTTAAGACAGAAGGCCCAGCTGGCCTGACCTCGCAGTGCTCGTGCCGTGCCCCGTGCATGTCAGGAACAGTTCGATGTTTTCCCGGGAGCCACCTGGCCCCCAGCTGGCGTGGCGGCCGCATCATGTGGGCCTGGGGCTATGGACATTGCACCCTGCCCTCGGCTGCAGCTTCTCCTGGCAGCAGTAGGGTTTAGCCAGCAGGCTCTGCTGTTCCTTCCTTTTCTTCATTTCTCTTCTCCTGAAGACCTGTGAGCTATCTGGTTTCTGCTGCAGCAGCAAATCAGGGAGGAAAGCTGGAAGCCAGTGTCCACGAGCCAGGATTATGCACCAGCAGCTGCAAAGCAAATTCTTTTGAATTTGAAAGAATCGGGAAAAGGAAATGTAGAAATCTGACTTAAACACACAACTGGCACGTGATTTATTGATTTAAACCCTGTGCTGGGACAGTCCTCCAACTAATTCCATGTTACACACTGAATCGGAGGCAGCGCTCTTGGCAGCTTGCTCGCAGACCCACAGAAGAGCCATTGTTTCTCCTAACGACTGCACGATTCCTCACTGTTAATTATTCTCCATGCTCTGGCCTGGCTGGCGACCCCCGAGCACGAGAGAAAGTCTCCAGGTAAAATTCAAGCTTGGTGAAATACAGACGTGTTTTTAAGAAGACAAGAAGCCCACTGCCACGCAGGCCCCAGAACCGAGCGGGATAAAGCGGGCAGCGTTTACTGCACGAGCAAGGCCCTGCCCAAGTTCCTTCTCTCTGCGATTGTGACAAATCTATCTGTCGTTTAATTTGGAAAAACGGCATTAAGTCCAAAAAAGAGTGACTCCATCTGCATAAAAAGAGAAACTTCTCTGCCCCGAGGACAGCAGGCCTCTGCCTTGGAGGTTGTCAGGGCCAGGCCGCACGGAGCCTGAGCGTGGCTCCAAGCCAGAGGCTGGGCCAGGGACTTCACGAGGCCCTCCCAGCCCGATCCTTCATCTCAAGGGCTTGTTAAACAACGACAAAGTCTGGATTTGGTTTCAGAAGCCCCAGCACGCCCTGCGTCTCCAAAAGTGTCTTCAGAGAGGGCTAAGGCAGCTGACAGGGCCCCTGCGCGCTGATGGGCACATCCCGGTTATCGTGCACGGAAGAAAAGCAGCCGGTGCGGCTCCTTGGCCAAACATTTCTCCCGGTCCTGGCATTCATATGGGGCACAGACACCTGAGCACGGCTGGGACAGGACCTGGTGGGCCACAGACCTGCGGGGGGGAGGCCTTGGTGGTCTCACTACAGAGAAGCCAGGCCTGGAGCAGGAGGGATGCAGCGACGTCGAGGTGCTGCCTGTTGATCCAGCCGAGGGCTGTTAGACTTCCCGGCTCAGAAAACAGCAGGTCAGGACGTCGAGGGAAAATTATTCAAGATCTGGCTGTTCTGGGGCAGGGAGAGACCTGAAAAGGAGCAGTGCTGGGAGGAGAAGAGCCTGGTAGGACAGCGAAGGAAACAAGGCCAAGGCAATCCATCAAGATGTCTGTACAGGATATCTGAGCACTGAAAAGTCATTAACAGCTTGGAGGGAGTTAAAAAAGCGGCAATAAGAATTATTTAAGAGGCTACAGCAAAGCAACTAAGGCAAGAGGAAAACAAGACGTGCTCCCGTTCAGCTAACGGCCTCTCTGTGTTCGAGGATGATTAAGGGGAGAAGCATTTAATTTTTTAAATGGATAGACAATGAGCTACGCACCGAGCAGGAGGAAGTGCAAAGGACAAGACTGGACAAAAACTGAGCAAAAACTGCCTTTTGAGCAAGACGTTGGGCACGGTGAGCCAGCCTGCCCAAGGTGGGGATGGTGGAAAGCCCAGAGTCACAGCGTGGCCGTGGCTGAAGGGACCTGCGGGGGCCAGCCGGTCAAGTTAATCAAGTCCACCTCAGTTATGTGCCTGGAAATGAGGTGGGATGAATCCAGGCCACTGGTTTTTATCGTTCTGCTGAGGATGGGCAAGTCCAGGATTAATCATTACAATGCTTTCTGCAAGACCTCGCAGCTGGTAAATGGGTCAAAGCCACCTTTGGGTAACTCTGCTTGTGACACAGGGCTTGGGAGCAATTAGAAACTCGTTACAATGTTCCTGGGCCGTGTCATCCGACCTGTGCACTGCCAGATGCCAGAGAGCGGTTCACAAAACAATTGCTTGGTGGAAAATAAAAAGGTAACACGATGCAGTGAAGAATACATACACGTTGCCAAGCACCTGGAGGTGACTGGAGATTTATTAGGGCCTGCTCTAGACGTTTAATGGGGTCCCAAGTGAGTTTTTGCAGTCCGTGCCCACCTCCAGCACCCACCACGGGTGCGTGCTCTCCCGGCAGATAGCACGTGGTCCCTGCTAGCCCCAGCCACACCGTGGTTCTGCGAAGTCTCCTTATCTCATTTTTTTCCCTGCTCAACATTTATTTCTTTAATTGGTTTTATGGGAATTCCTCCAGCCAAGCAGTCTATCAGGATGTTTGCTGCTGTACATGGGTGTTGGAATAACTCTACCACAGCCCTGCGTAATATTCAGGACCAGACACCTACACACACTTTAACCACCGCTTCTGTGGCCTGAGCTGCTTTGATTGCATCCATGTGAAGATTTGCTGGGTGCTGAACCACCTCCAAAAAGCGTTTGCACTGCCCCATCCCCGAGGGTTGCTCCTGCCCCTCACTGTTGGCAGCGTCTCATGGGTTTCCCCTTGTGATTCCCAGGGAGGAAAGGAGGATGTTATCCATCCTACGCGTGCTGGATGACCTTTTTATGAGGTCCTTCAAGATGCCTTTGTGACATGCTGACATCCTACATTCTGTACCACTCAGGACCAGGAGTGAATTGCTATACCGTGCTTAAGGTGGAGCTGAGATCTTTTCAGGCAGCTTGGCTCCAGGGTTATTTAACTCATAAACAGGTATGGAAGAGATATCTAGGGCTATGAACAGTTTGGGAAAATTCTCACAAAACCCTCAGGTGGGACAGTTTGGAGATGGATGGTGGGGAGAGCTGTGGGCACCTTGAGCTGCCCCATACAGGGAAAGGAAGGGAGGGGAAGGGAGGGGAAGGGAATGGAAAACTCACTCATTGCTGATGTTGTTGTTCTCTGGGTCAGGCGGGCTTCCAGGTAACACAGCCTTGAAAAGAACAAACATCAGGTATTTCAGTGGCATCACTCAGAAGCTGTGCTCATCTCTAGGGGGCTGTGTTTACACCCCAAACAACCTCTGTGAAGATGATAGAGGTGCAAGAGCATCCCTTCAGTACCTACAGTCCTGCTGGCTCTGCTTCAGCTTTCTGGGCACCCGGCTGGCTGCCGAAGCCACCACGTGTTAAGTGATGGCACCTCCTGATCCCCATGGATGTGCACTGCCCCACTGACTGGTGGCCAGCAGCATGAAAATACCTGACAATGAAGAAAGCTACGGCAACGTGGAGCCACTTCTTCCCACCTGACAAAGCACTTTCCCTGCTATAAAGCACTTCTCACCACACTGCTTGCTGAAACGACCTCATCTGCAGGGGAAATACCCAAATTCCTAATACTGGAACCCCAAAGGTTCCTGACGGGTCACTGGATGGGCCACCAAAGCCAAACCTGGGCTTTTAATTTATTCAATTTATTTTTTTAATTATTATTATTTTTTTAAATAATATTTTAATTTTTAATTTAAACTGGGCAGATGGTCAGACCCCACATCCCTCTGAGCCCCTAGCCCAACCAGTGGTAAAGTGAAACCCCTGCAGCCAGCCCCAGCACTGCCAGAAGAATAAAATTCCTATCTTTTTCCACTTTTCTGCACTGTCTCATGGGATACGATGGGGAGAGGGACAGCGGCTGTGGCTTGGCAGAGCTGTGTTGACTTGGCCGCTGTTTTGCTGAGGCTGGAGCTGGTGATTCACGCGGGTTATTCTGACTCCTGTGACGACACCCGCAGAGGTTACACAGGCAAGGCGCAGACCCAAAGTCAGGACTTGGCTCCCAGAAAGCAGAAACGAAACAGCTCTCGGGGCGGCTGGGTGGGGTCGGGGCTGCCACCGTCACCTCGGCTCCCCTGCACCTCTCCTGGCGCAGGGTCAGCCTCTTCAGCCCCACATAGCTTCTGCCTCTGGAGCTGGGAGAGGTATCTGCTGCCTGTCCTGGGCCTTTGCATCCCGCCTGCTTGCTCAGAATTCCAAACTGAGCCTCCACAAACCTGGAGCATCTTTTGCTACCTTCCAAAACGCAGCGCACCTCCTCTCGGATGGGTCCCCGCTCCTGGGCAACGTGTTTGCTCTGGGAGAGCCTGGAAACAGCTCCTGGGGCTGGCTGCAAGAGCTGATGGTGAGCAAAGAGAGTTCCCTTCTGGTTATGGAGCATCACCTCCTGGCAGCCTCCCAGAGCCAAAAAAAGCAGGCAGCAGCCCCTCTACGTGCTGCCAGGATGGAGCTGTGCTGAGCTCCTGAGGCTGTATCCTCCCGGAGCATGCCTCATCCTCATCCTCCTCATCCTCCTCCCCCCCAGCAGGATGCGGCTGCCCCAGATCGCCTTGCACATGGGTTCAGCCCTTCCCACCGTGGGAACCCTCCTTCCTGTACTGAGGGTGGGCTTGGATGGCGGTCGGTTGCCTTCTCCCCCCCCTTTGTGGCCGACTCCTGCACGCTACGAGCCGTACGTGTCGTGTGGGTGGAAGGCAGAATTAATTAGTCATCGGGACAGAGCGGCTCTGGTCGGCAGAATCTGCTTCTCTCTGCAGAACCCGCTCCCACCTTCTCCCAGGGATCCGTCAGCGCCGGCACTTCTTTCCCAAGCTCTCTGCTGACGTTTAATTGGGAGCACCAAAAAAAATCTGCTGGCCCTGCCGGCACGGCAGGCAGGCAGGCAGCACCCTCCAGCGACGCAAGAAATGCCGTGGGTGGCCAGGCCAGCAGTCACCGCCCAAAACAAGACCTCAGGAACAAAATCCAGCTCGTGTCACGGGGAAAGGATGGGCCCCCCCTTGCTCCGTCCTCCGGCTGGGAACGCATGCACGGCACTCGGTTTGGGTCAGGGGTGGTGTCAGGATAAAAATGACCCCTGCTCTGCTGAACAGGGCTGGGGAAAATAATAAAAGGTGGGGGTCTGGGGAGCCCAGCTGCAGCACGGCTGTAAGGGGGACAGGGGCTCAGCCACTGATGCCGGCCAAGGGGACGGCACAGCTTGCTGTCGGGTGGATTCTGCTGAAATTTCAGATGGTTTCAGGAAGAAAAGGAGCATTAAATTAACAGAGAGAGGGAATTTTCCTCGGTAGCCACCCGGAGTAAACTGCAGAGCGAGTGTCTGGACTCAGGGGAGGGCATTTTTGACCATTAAAAAAACGAGGAAGGAAACGCAGAGATAAATTGCTAGATCTGGGCGATCAGATTTCTGCGGCCAGAGGCCCGGTTTGGCGAGGGCAGGAAACCACATCTGCCACCCTGTGCCCCTGCGGTGCACGGCTGGGGGTGTCCGGCAGCAAGGTGATGCACCAACGGGTGGAAAACGCCTTGTTTGGGCTGAAAAACCCAGCTTTGAGGATTTAACCGGTGCTTTGGAGGCGTGCAGAAGACGGTTACCGCAGGCTCTGCCTGCCTTGCTCCAGCGCTGCAGCTGGGTGGTGGATTGCTGCCATCGTGCTCCGGTAAGCAGCAGGGCAGCGCCATGGAAAAAGCTGCTAAAGGCAAGACCTGAACGCCTCTGCTTGATTTTCCGTCGTGGGAAGCCGGTGGTGAAATGCCTGAGGCTTCCCTCCTGGCTTCCACGGGGAGCAGCCACATCTGCGCCGTGGCAGCGTTTGCAAAACCACGGGTGTTCTGAGCAAAGACTCAAAGGACAAGCACGGGACCCTGAAAAGGAAGGACTGGGGCTGGTGGGGAGCTGCTGGGGGCTGTTTGGAGCTGGGTCTCCACCGGGACCGCTCCTCCAGCCCCTCATTGCCCCCAGCAGCTCTGCCAAACCATCCCATCCTCTCCTCACCCCACTTTTCCACCCTCTCCCCAGCTCGCACGGCAGAGGGCACCCCACAAATCTCCCTCCCGGCTCCCAGGGCGGTGCAGCCCAGCTGGCATCCCGCTCCACAAACCTCCCCGTGGGAAGGGTGGGACGGCTGCTTGCACAATGCCCTAAATCCTAAACCGCATCCTGCGAGCAGTCCCCAGGGCAGGCAGCTCCCTCCTGTCGGTGGCTCCGAGCCCGTGGGCCGGGAGGAGCTGGGGCTGCCATCGAGCGGGACCACGGCCACCTCGGCGCAGGTAGGAGCCTGGGTCTGCCCTGCAGACCTACTCTGTAGTACCAGCTCTCTCCTGTTCCCATTATCAAAGCCTACTTCCTTTCAGTTTTGTTTTGTTTTGTTTTTTCCTTTAAGGCTCGCATAAAACTGTTTCTCGTGCTCGCCGAGCCTCCTGGTTGCCAAATGGGCTTGTCGCCGTGCCACGGGCGCGCAGTTTGGTAGTGGGAAAAGAGCAAAACCGAGGCATGCAAGCCCGAAGTATTGCATCCTAAATAGCTATTTCTGTCAGTAAATCACAAAATCGTAGGGTCATTTAGGTTGGAAAAGACCTTAAAGACCAGCAAGTCCAGCACTTCCAATCTCCCCACCGCACCACGTCCCTAAGCCCCGTGCACCCACCCCAGTACCTCCAGAAGCACATTGCTGCAGCGGGAATGTTTCACCCGAGCCTCAGGACCGGTGGTGCCCCTGCTCGGAGCAGCTTTTGCCTAACAAACAGGACACAGCTTCCGCAACAACACCTTCCAGCTAAGAGGAACGACGCCGGTGATTTTTGGCCTCAGCACCAGCTGTAGAAACACAGGGCGCCCCGATTTGGAGGGGACCCACAAGGATCACTGAGCCCAGCTGCTGGCTCCATGCCACACCACCCCAAAATCAGACCGTGTGTCTGAGCGTTGTCCAAATGCTTCCTGATCCCAGTGGGTCCCTCCCAGCTCGGCTACTCCATGATTTCTGAGCTCCGGCAGCTCGGTGCTGTGCCCGCCGCCCTGCGCAGCCTGTCCCCGTGCCCCACCACCCCTGGGTGCAGACCCTTCCCCTGCCCCCCAGCCGGACCCTCCCCGTGCCAGCTCCGTGGCGATGCCGCCGTGACTTCGGAGCTGGGGAAAAGAAAACAAATCTCAGCTCTCCTCGGAGGAAAATCCAGGAAACGGAGTGGTTCTTGAGGCAGCGCAACGGGGCGGCTGCAGCGGCGGGGAACCATTTGGGGTTCCCGTTGGGGTAATGGAAGTCCTGTTTAAGGGGGGGGGGTCCCAAGGAAACTTGGCATGGGGAAAGGGGACGAGGAGAAACCTGGGGTAACACCGAGCCCCCACAAGGACCCCCTTGAACCGAGCGACGCGGGGCAGTGACGGCGACATCCCCGCACCCCCCTGGGGGGCTGCGACCACCCTGGGGGGGGGGGCACGATTTGGGGAAGGGGTCGCTTAGGGCCCCGGGGGGCACTTACCTCCCGCGGGGGGCTGCCGGGGGCGGGCAGCGCCGCCGCCCCCTCGCCCCCTGCCGCCGCCTCCGCC
>NC_048895.1:103023349-103168481 GCF_011077185.1 Oxyura jamaicensis
CGGGCCCGGGGTCGCCCCCGGCCCTCGGGGGTCGCCTCCGCCGCCGCCCCTCGTCGCCGCCGGGCCCCGCCGCCGGCTGCTGCCGCTGCCCATGGGCTCGGGGCCGGAGCCGGAGCCGGCTGACGGCGGGGGCCGGCCCCCGGGGCGGCGGAGGGGGGCGAGGGGGCGGTAAAGCTGCGAGGGGGGAGCGGCGCCGAGCGGGGAAGGAGCCCCCGGGGAGGCCAAAAGGAGGGGGAGAAAATGGGAAAAAGGGCGAGGGGGGGTTGTGGGGGAGCCTTCCCAGCCCAGGAGGGCTGCCAGGGCTGCTGGCTGGTCCCTAAGCTCCCTCAGCAGCTCGGGATCCCCCCGAGATGGGGGGCATGCTGCTGTCTTTTCTGCCCTCTCTCCCCCTCCCTGGGGGTTCAGGGGGTCGTCCCTATTCGGGGAGGGTCCCAAGAGGCCACCACAGCTCCGACAGCAGCCACAGGTTGGGATCAGCCAGCTCCCCTTCTGTGGGGTCTCCCCCAAAGCCCCCCAAAATGGGGGAGCCAGGAGGGCGACACAGTATTTATGGCTTACTAACAGCCCCTGCGAGACCCCAGCCGCAGCAGGAGACCCTCGGGTGTTTTTGCAGACACAGGGTGCCCAGCACCACCTCCAGGGGTGCTCCAGGTGACAGAGGTGCTCCAGGTGCTCTGGGCTCCAAGTGGTGCCACGGTCCCGAGCGGTGGCACTGCCTTCAGGCCATGGCCATGAGCTGACCTACCAGCTCCCTGCAGGCCTGGAGCCTCCTGGAAAGTTTCCTGGCGGCCCCGATGGAAAAAGTTCACCGCCGGGCAGTCCCGCGGACCCGCTTGGGCTGACACCGCCTCTGCAAAGCCTGCATCTGTGAGCCGAGCGCGTTGTGTTTGGGAGCAGCTGGGGCCGGGGAGGTGTTCGGGCAGCAGCGACCCAAATGCTGCTGTGGTTTAGAAGGGAGGCCGGGAGATATTTTCCTGCTGCTAAGTCTGCTGGGGACTAAAGCGAAGGTTTTCAGAAAGCTAAAGGCCTGGTAAGCCCACGAATTCTCGGGAAAATCAGCAAAAATCAGCTATCAAATCCCCCCCCTCCCCTTTTTTTATGGTGGCTTTAAGCACGCTTTCCCAGCAGGGCCAGTATTTAACATCTTGGCTGATCTTCAAGAGCGAGGGCTGGCAGCGCACAGTGCCAGCTGCGAGTGGCACCCAGCCAGCGGCTGGGAGCCCACACATCCAACACGGCCTCGGGGGAGGCAGAGGCTCCAGGGCCCTGCTGGAGGATGCTGCTGCTGTGTATTTTAACATCTCTGTTATCCACTGAAGCCACGAGCGCTGCTTTGCCCCGTTGTGGTATTTGACAGGCTTTGGTGGACTTCTGAAACCAATGGCCAAAGTGGAGTTGGGATGTGCAATTGTCTGGGCAAAATCTCCCTTTCTGATCTTATTTTCAGGCTGCTCGTTCCCTGAGTATGAGAACAAAAAAAGAATAAAAATGACTGTCCTGACCCATGTCCAAATCTGTCAATGGCAGCTGGAGAGCAAGGAGGGATGGGGATGGCGGGGCACGGCGGGGTGCCAGCAGTCACTATCCGGATCGCTGCAGTGCCAGGGAGCAAACACACAAGGGGTTTGCTTGCTGGGTGAAATAGCAGGCTCCTCTTACCGTGATAACCAAAACAGAGCTGGCGAACTTTGCTTTCTCATGTTGTGCTCCCACCAGAGCTTTTCTAGGGCACTACAGATAGTTTGTTGAGCAAGCTGACCTTGTGACAACAAATATTACACCACGTGTTTAGGTTTTGCCTTCTTTTCTGGCATTTGCTGGATTTCCTGCAAATCTTCAATAGATATATTCCCTCAGCATAAGAGAGAAAAACCTGCCTTTTTTTTTTTTTTTTTTTTTTTTTTTTTTTTTGGTCATTCATACTAAAAAAAAAAAAAGGATTTAAACCCAAAGTTAACATATATATCATGTCAGATTTGCTCTCTGCAGAGCCATCGGGAAAACCTCAATTTTTCCCACTGCGAACTGCAGCGCTGGTGTCACCCTTCGGTGAGCAGGTTTATTTATTAATCTGCCTTTCTAGCATTAACTCATGTGCAGCAAGGAAACGTGTACGTTGCTCAAATCTGGAGCCTGCCTCTACCACGCAATGGGACCACTAGCCTGGCCTTAATTCCTTTTCCCTGATGTTGTCTTCACCTGGGTTTTGTACAGTTCTGGCACCAAACCTAAAAAAAAAAAAAAAAAGAAAAAAAATACAGTTTGGATGGTTCTTCAGGCTCTGCTGTGGAGATCTCACATCTTATGCCTCTGAGCCCCAAGAAAAAATATGCATGAGGTGGAGGCCGGTGGGACCCAGAGAGGAAATGGGATGGAAGGACCCTTGGGATGGTTGGTGGCCCCAGCCCTACCCCATCCCTGGGGACAGCAGGGCTCAAGCAGCTGCTGGGCATCCCCTGCATCAGCTGAGACGGTCTGGAAAAGTGGGAGGAAAATATGAGCCATCAAGCTGGGTGCTTTCCAGCAGGGGAGGCCGGTTCCCTTGTTGGAGAGCTGTCCCACAGCAGGATGGAGCCCAGGACACGCTGGGGGAAGTGCAGCTGGAGGCTGCCCCTGTGTAATTAGCGGAGCTGGGCTTTGGCTGAGGACTGGCATTTGACTCATCAAAAAACCTGCTGAGAACACATATTTAAATAAATAAACATAAAAGCCTATTTTTAAGAGTGTCCTTTCAACACTTCTTGGATTTCACTGCACCCTAAGCACTGTCAGTAAAAGATCTCTCTTCCTGCAGCCCACGTGTTAAGGGAAGGGCCCTGCTTTGCCCAGAAGTCCCAGCCCAGGGAAGGGTTATGTTTTATGGGTTTCACCACGATGTCTTTGTGCACTCTTTCCATTGGTACTGCAGAAGGCTGTGACATGGGAGAGCTTCTGCCACCAGCTGCTGTGGTGTGTGTGTGCTGGTGGGGCAAAGCCCTGCTGCCACGTCCCTGTGCAGAGCTCTGACCATGCCCAGGTGATCACAGAATCATTAGGGTTGGAAAAGACCTCCAAGATCATCTGGTCCAACCATCCCCCTACTACCACTGTCACCCAATAAACCATGTCCCTAAGCACCATGTCCCTAAGCACCACATCCAGCCTTTCCTTGAACACCCCCAGGGACGGTGAGGCCACCCCCTCCCCGAGCAGAGGAGCTCTTCAGAGGCCTGTGGGTGTATGAAAACAACAAGAACTGGGCCTCAGAGCTGAACCTCTCCTTCCCAGCAGAAACTTTGCTCTGGTTCCAGTTCTGTGAGCTTTGTTTCTGCTCCTCAGTGTGGCCGAGGCTGAGGTCTGTGAAGACTGGCTGGCCTCAGAGAGCCGGTGTGGGGCAGGCTATGGGATTTCAGCCGGGCAAGGCGTTGCTGGGCTTGGGCCTCAGCTCCCTCAGCTGAGGCTTGCTGGGTGGCCGTGTCCTCACAGTGGGGCTGGGACCCCACGGAGGGCAATCCCTTAGCTGTATCTCATCCCAGTGCCACCAACGCTTCTGACAACCTCCCTAACGGGACAAGCTGCAGCTTGCACAGGTCAGGGGTGACACCAGGCGGGTGACACCAGGCCTGCTCTCCCAAGGTCACCCAGGCTTTGCTACCTGGGCAGCATCTGACTTGGTTCCCCAGGGGCTTTAACTCGCAGGGAGGAAAAAAACAGCCGAAGTTAATATCTTACCAGCAAGCAGTAAAGCTGACCTAGTATTCAGACATTCACATGAGTTATGGGAGCTGGCAGGGCTGTCCCCTGGCAGCAGGGCCGTGCTGGCTGTCCCTGTGTGCCCCTAGCCCACTTCAGGCTGGAGCCAAGGCAGCGTCCCACGGCCCGGTCAGAGGCACGCACTTGGATAATGTCAGCGGCTCCGGGCCTGGAACAACTTGCTGAGAGGCTGTAACGTGATCGTGCCTGACCCCTGCGAGCTGTGTATGAGCTGTCCTGGTGCCAGCCAGCCCGTGTCCCCGAGGACACCCAGCCACCAGGTGGGTCTCTAATGGAGCTGCCCGTGGCAGCACGCATCCTGCGCTGGGGCTTTATCTGGAAGCATCGCTTCTGCTGGCAACAGCAGCTGGGAGGAGATTGTCCTGTCATCTACCTGGGCTTTGAAGTGCCAGATGATGTGCTTTTACCTAGAGGGGGAGCCTTGGCATTTTTCTGGTTGAAAGAACTTGTGCGATTTTTGGTATTTCACGTTTGAAGAGACTCGGGGAAGGTTTTAACGGCATTTCCTTCATAAAAGAGCCGATCCGCACAGCGTGCAGCTAACGTACAGCATACCTGCCAGCACACAGCTGTGTCGGGCTGCAGCGTGCCAGAAGGCAGGGCCGGGGGCTCGGAGCTGCGCTGGCTTCTGTGCTGCTGGGAGGTTGCAAAAGGGAAGGAGGGGAGGGAGGATCGCTTCCCCTGGCTTCCCCAAAATATGGCTCACGGATCCAGAGCTTTGATTGTAAACTCAGTGATGGCAACTTCTCTGAGAGGCAAACCTGGAAGCAAAGGCTGGGGACAGAGGTGGGCAAATCGGCACTGCTGGCAAGGAAGGATTTTGCTTTTCCAGCTCACGGAGGACCAGAGACACCAGCAAACTATGCTTCAGCTGAATCTCCCCATGGGAACATGCAGGCATTTTAGATGCCCTAGAGGTGCCTTGCCTGGCCTTCAGCCACGTCTTCAGAAAGTGTTGGGTCTCAGAGCCATAAAATAATAGAATAGTTCAGGTTCTTAGGGACATCTGGAGGTCTTAGTCCAACCCTCTGCTCAGATCAGGGCCAGCTAGGTCACACAGCTCAGGGCCTTGCCCAGTTTTGAGTCCACATCCTCTCTGGGAAACTTCCTCCAGCACTTGACCACCTTCACAGTGAAGGCGTTTATTCCATAAACTTAATCAGAATTTCCCTTGTTCCAGCTTGTGGCCATTCCCTGGGTCCTGTTGCTGATCTCCTCAGAGAAGAGCCACGGATGTCCTCAATACAGCTGAGCACAGACGATAGGCTACATTTGGGCAATCAGTTTCTGCTTGGGGTTTATTTTCCCAATCAGCGTGCAACTTGTCTGCACATGGGGAAAAAAATAGTTTGTGCCCCAACTTCTGACCTGTGAAAACTGAATGAAATGATAACGTTTGCTCATTTACCTTTTCCACAGATGAATGAGCCCACAGGTGTCAGTCGGCAACTGAAATCCTACTGCTCAGGATTATTCTGAACATTTATTTGTATGGCCACCAGTTATTAGCGTTCTCACAACATCCATGAGAGATCCCCGTGGGCATGCCGAAGCCAGCACCCAGCAGCATTGTGGATGAGCAGTGAGGGGCAGTCCTGGTGCTGTTTGTGCAAGCTGGTACCTGGGGAGCACTGGACCCCATTCCTGGGCAGCTCACAAATATGTCAGGGTAGGAAATTAATTGCTGGAGCAGGAGTAGAAGGGCAAAAGAAGAGCATCAAAGCCTGATTTCCTGTGTGGTGGTAACCGTGAGCCTGAGCTTATGGGAATATGGAGCTAGACTATTCTCTAGGGCTGAAGAGTGAGAGGCTACATTCCCACTGAAAATGGGGAAAAGTTCCTCACCCTTAGTGTGGTTAAGCACTGAGGAGGCTGCTCAAAGAGGCTGTGGTGTCTCCATCCTTGGAGGCTGTCAGAACTTGCTTGCCCTTGGGCAACCTGCTCCAACTTGGCAGCTGGCCCCGGGGGC
The DNA here is from genome assembly GCF_011077185.1 of Oxyura jamaicensis. NCBI lineage: Eukaryota > Metazoa > Chordata > Aves > Anseriformes > Anatidae > Oxyura > Oxyura jamaicensis. Next base: position 103,029,072 of record NC_048895.1, read on the forward strand.
TGGAGCACGTAACTGCTGGGAGGCTCTTCCCGTCTGAATTTTCCTGTGCTTCATTTGAGGAGGAGGAGGAGGCCTCCACAGTGCCCACCCAAGGCCTGGAGGTCCAACCACGTGCACGTCCATCGTCTTGGTCAAGGGAGCTGGGATGCTTAGGGGAAAAGGCCACCAGGCCATAGTTTGGGGGTGGCCTTCCAGTTTTGGTGGGGGCAGGACGCTGGAGCTGTAGAGAGGCAGCCAGGCTCTGTCAGAGGGCTTCTGTGTTGTGGACAAGCCCTGGCTGCCTTTATTTACCAACACAGATGGGGCCTCTGAGGCTACGTTTGTTTGCAGGGAAGTCCAAAGTGTGGTTATCTGTGTGGCATTGCTGGCTGGGTCCCAAGCAGGTGGCCAGCATCACACCAGTCCCGCGGGAACACGAGCTGGAGATGCTCCCTGCCCGTGCTGGCGTTGAATGACAGGGATGGGAACAGGGCAGATTTACAGAATTCACCACTCAGTGGCTGACCCTGCACCAGAGATCTGGTCAAGCCAGGGCTGGCTGCACTGACAGTGATGAACTTGAGTTTGTTGCCCTGACTTGTCTGAAGATCTAAGCATCAAGGGGGTGGTGTACAGGAGGGAAAAGCTGTTCTGGAGCTGATGGGAAGGTGGAGGTCGATATGGGTGTGTGTAATCAGAGTGGATGCGACAGCTGTGTGTGGCTGGAGATGGAAAACCTAAGCAGAAGAGTTGGGAAGAGTGCCTTGTGGGGACAGACCCCAGGGAGCAAAGATGCTCTGCTTAGAAAAGTGATTTCAAACAAAACTATGGGATCTGTGATATCATTTACTCATAGCCTTTATTCCCATGTGTGATTTTATTCTACTGTTCCTCTGCTTTACCATAGGCCTGAACTCTTTATTGCCATCATGCCAAGCAAGACCTTAACTGACCTTCTACACCCTTGGCTGTAAAATCTGTGTATAATACCACCTGGGCATCATCTCTGAGAAAATCCTCCCTTTTATTCCCCTGGGGCTCTCATCACTGCTTAGCCAGCCCCGGGACGCTATGAAATAATCTGGGTCAGTTCTCAGCAGCACTTGAGCAGTGCTCACAGACAGGTTTGTGTTTCCTACACCTGGGGAGAAATTCCCAGAAGAAGGAGGACCAGTGCCTCAGGTATTTCTAGAGATGAGTACTCACAGGCTCTTAGTGTCCTTAATAAAGCAGACAACATAGAAGTTTGCTGTCATATCTGCTTTTTAGACCAATTGTCTTGACCCCAAGTGAGACCCCAGTCTAGATCTGGGGACAGCGGCGTTTAGCAGATTTTATTTTACTTTATTGAGTTGTGGGGTGAGTAGGGCTCACTGCATCGGAGGCGGTTAGTTAAAGCAAGTTGACTTAATGTCACTGAGTCATGAGCAGTCAGACTTTTGCCTGCTGCCTGCTTCTTCTGGGACATGTCAGGGCATCGGTAAGGGCAGAGCGTACTCAGGAATAATGGGTTGCTTAATAACGAGGATTTTTCTGCTGAGCTTTGTGAAATGTCCCTTACACAGGTTGGGCATTAAAGTCCTGGAGACAACGTATATGACACTAATTATTACAAAATGCTACTGCAAGCACGTGCTCTCCCTGTGACAGTATGGTGTGAGTGTTGGCTAACTGGGCTCCCTGCTCCTCTTGGGGTGGATGCGGTTGCCTCTGCGGACGGGGTTTGCTGGCTGCTGTGAACGGTTCCCACAGCCCCGGAAGAACTTAATGCTGAATCTCCTGATAATGCGTGTAGGTTTTGTTTCTGAAGTAAGCACAGACTTAATTAGAAGGCCTTTTGTTTCTTCAAAACCACAGCAAAAAAGGCTGCAGAAGTCTGCCTACGCTTCCCTTGGCTGGCAAGGTGCTCGGCTCGTTAATGACCAGAGTTATTAACACCAGTCCTCACAAACCAAGCGGTCTCGGCCTGCCAGGAGAATAAAAAAAGATGAGGAAAGTAGGCAGCCAGAGCAGGGCTGCACTATTCCTAGCAGCTCAGAGCTCTGAGCAAGGCATTGGAGGGTGGGGATTTAACTGGAAACTTCTGACACGGGAGCAGGCTGCGATCTCTTCCAAGTCCAGGTGGTTTCTGTGCCGTGGAGCAGGGCGCGGGGCTGGAAACCACCGTGTGCATTTGTGTGCTAGCTGTTGCCATTTAATCTCCAGGCTCTTGTTTGACACCTCGGCGCAATAGCGATGGAAATAATAAATTGCATGCTGTAAAACCTTGCACGTGGACTCCCTTTGTGCTGACGGCAGCGCGTTTCCCCCGGCGCGGCCCGATGCCATCCTGCTTCCAGCTGAGTCAGTTTGCTGCGCGGGCAAAAGCCTCGCCTCGACAGCTGGCGGCGTTTCAACGCCGTTTGCCTGAAGGCAGCAGCATGTCTTCTTGCTCCCTTTTGATCCGAGGGGTCCCCGGAGGACATTTTCTTGGAGGTGTGGGTCTCAGGCTTAGCTGACTTCTGCAGAGCTGCTGAAATACCACAGGGACTCCTGGGGGCTGCAGAAGCAGCTGAGATGCAGCTACACCATCAGCCCCAGCCTGCCTGCTTCTCGCAGGGTTTCTAACTCTGGGTGCAAGAGCAAACCAAACGAGGATGTGATCTGAACAATCCCCTCGTCCTGAGATGGAGAAGCCCTAGGCCTAGGGCTACGGTCAGTGCCAGGGAGCAGCAGCACATTCCTGCAGTGCTTCGGGTGCCTCTGCGAGGGGATTACTCACGGGTCCTGTAACCCATTAACATCGCCTGGTTGCATGTTGCACGCGGGTTACCTTCATTTGGTTAGCTGTAAGGATGCTGCAGTGATTTTTAGAGTGTATTATTGCTACAGGCGTAGCCTTAAATTGTCATTTTCAGCCACCAGGGGAACAAGGCCCTTTTAAAGTTGGATTCAATGACTTCTTATAAAAGAGAAGTAAGGTACGCCATCCGGAGGGACATGAGAGCTTCTCGGTGCTTTGATTTGTTACTTAACTACATTGCTTTCTTCATTATTTTTAATTAAGATTTCTGTGTGAATTTCATACACAAATATTTTATTGCCTTTACTTTAAACAGTGTTAATCATGCTGAAGGTGTCAGAGGAACCTATCTCGTGCTACAGACGCAGTCTGATATTGAGAGGTGATCCACTGAAAGCTTCTGTTGCTTTTCATCTAGCCTTAATAAAAAATGGGAAAACAAAAGGAAAAGTATGGTCTTCTAAAACGGTTTTAAGATGGTTTGTTTCTGCTAGTTTTGAAGGCTGAGTGCTGGTGTCTATACGAAAGTTGTTGTTCTCTTGGAGTCTAAATGTACTTAATTGTAATTTATTATAAGTGAGCCTTTTAATCCTCGCTAGTGGCCGACGCAGCTAGGCTCGGGGTTTGCACAAGCTGCAAGCAAGGGGAACACAAGGAAGGGCTCTTCCCAGCACAGTGAGTAACCATAGCAGCCGAGGTCTGCTTTGGAAAGAAGGATATGATTTCTTCTCTCTTTTTTCTTTTTTTTTATAAAGTTTGTTTTTACACCAGTTCCAGAAGAACTCCCCATAAAGAGGTTATTTAGGTTTAAAACAAGACAAAGCTCTCCCCCAGCTCTTGTTTAACACTGATTAGACTCAAAAGCAGAGTCTCCTGAAGGCAATTTAAGTAGAAATAACAATCGTCTTGAGAGAGCTGTGAGTGGAAGACCCTCCGCCCTCCCCCTGGTGAATACAACACAGCTGGTGAAGTGCTTAACAGTGCCCAGTGAGCTTTTCTGGATTAGAAACTTGTTTTTCCTTGCTCACTGCTTAGAGGCTTGACTTGATTTTAGGTCAAAAAAAAAAAAAAAAAAAAAGAAACAACAGAACACAATCAATCAAAAAAACCTTATCCATATTTTTCTCTCTCTAAACACAAATTGGTAGGAGTCTTTTTCTTTCCACAGTGCTAAATGTAAATCAACCACAACAGGCTGTACAATGCTATAGCAGCTTGAGCAACCAGTGAGAAGAATACAGCTAAAAATACGCTCGTGAAATGTCCTGGGGTGATGTCGATTCCTTGATGTCCATGTCCTTCATCTCACAAAGGCTGTGCAAGGCTTTCTGAGGACTGTGAGCAGGCACTAGCCAAGTCCTGTGGTCCTCACTCAAAGACATCTCTACGACACCAGAGGTTTCCAGCTTTTCCAGGGGCATGATGCCCTCTGCGAGCACAGAGGTGAGCCTGGGGGAGGCCTGATGAGGAACGGGGCTGAGATACCTGTGAGAAGTCGGTCCTCCACACTCTCCCCTACTTCCTGCTGTGCTGGGGATAACGCTTCCCGAGTAGCAGTGATGCTGGCAGCAAGGTCCTTCATGGGTTTAAGGCACCCCTGGCACTACACGGAGGGAGAAGAGGACAGGGAGAGAGTAAAACTCTCTCAGGAGTACTCGATGAAGGTGATTTATTTGCTCTCCTGCTCTTGGATGCTGTACCGAGGGGTTATTTGCCTGCTTGGTTTGAGGTGCTGCCATCGTGGGAGGCCTTTCAAAGAGCCCTCAAAGTGCTTCACAGCGTTTTCCAGAGGTGGCCACGCTCACCTCACCGCCTCCAGAAGCCATCAAGGCTTTGTTCCCAAAATGGGAACCCGCTGTATCTGGCAGGGGTCTGATGAAATCTGGGCTCACCCCACAAAACGAGCACCAAAAGCCCCATCTGAGCCCGGAGACTGAGCCAGGGCTGGTGCCAGACAGGCTGATGTCCCCTCACCTGGCAGTAAGGACACTGCTCTGGGGATCCGGCGATGTCCTCATCTCCTGCTTTCTCCCCGTGGTCCATCTCTCCTAGCCCTTTGGGATTGTCACCATAGGTTATTTCCAGGTGTTGAGGGGTGTCTTTGGAAGCAGTGGGACGGGTCACAGGGGGCAGCACACAGATGAAGCAGGGGCAGGCGTAGGGTGGGTGCTGGGGGTGGTGAGGGGGTGGGTGCCTGGGCTGAAGGGGCAGCAGGACAGGCATGCTCCTCCAAAACGAAGGTTAAACGGCTTCTGTTGGGAACCACAAAGAGTGGGATTCATCTTACCTTCAGGATCAGGTCAGCTGGCTGGCTGACATGTGGGAAATTTAATATTATTTCTAAAAAGGCACCGGGGGTCCATGAATTACAGGCAGACGAGAAGGAGGGGAACGGAGGCCTGCGGGCTCCCTCTGCTGTCCCCGCGGGGTCAGAGCTGCCAGGGGAGGATGCTGAGGCCGGGCGGGGACGGATCCTGGCCTCTGCCGTCCCCTCTTCAGCCCTGCTGAGGCCTGCCCGTGCCCCCTGCCTTGCTGAGCCCCGGGGACACCAGCCCCTGCTGGTCCTCTGCTCCCTAGGGATGGGAACGGGCAGCTGCGGGAAAATGGTCCTTGTCTCATGGCTGCTCTTCTATTTGGGGGATTTTATGCCTCGTCCAGGTAGCTAGGTTTAAAAACTGCTCAGAACCAGAGAAACACCTCCAGGTTGTCCCGCTTGGTAAGGGAGCATTGCTGCCTGCACACGGGCTGGGACCAAGCCCGGGTGCAGGCAGCAATGACACCGCACACTGCACAATGCACACCGCAGTGATGTGAGCTGGGACTGTGGCTGCTGTCTGTGCTTCCTGTCCTCTGGCAAAGCGTGTGGTCCTCTCCTGCTCATCAGCTTTGCAGCTGAACGTTTCTGAGCTCTGCAGAGAAGGCAGGAGCTGCTAGGAGCTGGAGACACCAGGTCTTAGGGGAAGGGCTGGGCACCTGGGATGGTGCCAGGGAAGGGGACGGTGTCCCTGGGGAACACGGGGGCCACTTTGCAAAGCTGCTTTTGAGCTTTGGAGGATGGGAGCTGAGGCTCTGGGCTCCAGATTTTTGGCAGCCTGGGGAAAATACGGCTGGAAGCAGCTGAAGCAGCCTGGTGCTCAGCATGACTGGCTCATATGTGAGCCCTAGGGGTGGGGATGGGGAAGGAGCCCAAGTGAAAGAGGCTGCAAATTGCTTTGTCTTGAAGAATTCATGTGGCAGCACTGGAGAAAAGGGCATAGACCAGAACTTATATACTGGAAAATAGCAGAAAAGCTAGAGAAGAAATGGGGGCAGACACAAGGGAAGGCAACTACTGTGGCAAACTGTAGAGGAGATGCAACTCTAATGCAGAGTAGGTAACGAATGGTCATGTAATGCCTTGCTGCATCCATGCGTGATGGATCTGGGATGACTAAATCATGGAATTTTTTCTGAACTCCTAGGAAGGAAGCACCAGTAGTCATTTGGCTGTAGAGCTGTATCTGTTAACAAAACAAAATAATGCCTCTTCTGCCCCAAGCACTGTTATGGGACAGGAGGAGAGAGTAGATTTGTTACAGGTTTTAGAAGGAAGGGGGGGGGGGGGGAATGGGACATGCCCCAATTTTGGGCCAAATTTACAATTTAAAGAAACCACCCTTTTTTTTTTTTTTTTTTTTTTTTTTTTTTTTCTCCCTGCCTTCAGCTGGGTGTGTCAGCAGGCACAGCTGGGGCAGCTGAGCCCCTGGGCTGGCTGCAGAGCATCGTGATGGATGCCAGGCAGAACGGCTAATCAAATCATCGGTCCTAATCCCTTTACCCCCAGTGAAACTTGCCAGTAACTGCTGAGCAAATCGTGATGAGACCGAATAAAACTGTCAGGTGAAGTCTTAAAATCATGGCCGGGAATGGAGGAATCTGCCACATCACCAGGAAAGCTGGTTCAATGCAAAATTGCACTGATGAAAAATATTTCTGTTCTGAAACCCACTTTCTGGTTATTGCCCAAGGCCAAAAGATCCAATGCCCTTTTCCTTCCCTGACAGCTGATTACAGCAGTGCCTGGTCAGAAGCATTTTGCTAGTGCTGGGGGTTATCTGTCTACCCCTCAGCTTTCCCTGTTTTCTTCCCCGGTGCACGTTCTTGCATTTAGGCTCATTAACGCTGAGGCCAGAGACAGGCCAGGTTTATGCTCATTACTCACCACCATTATCACTGCCTTCACAAGTAGGCTTGTGCCTATCTCATCTTTCACTTACTCATGCGTATCTGGGATCTTTCCTACTGCTGCCTGGTTGTGCATAGGGTCTCACCAGCAGTAGGGGCCCCTGCACCTTGTTCTGCCCCCATGGGGTCACTGCTGGGCCCCGTGACGAAGTTAGCCCTGGCAGAGCAACAGGACACTGTATGAAAGGAGCCTGCTGGTCCCATCTCGATGTGATTGTGACCAAACCCAGACAAATAGTGAACTTTCCAGGCTCTGCAGGGCTGTGCCTGGCAGACGGCACCACAAAGATAGGCAGTGAGAAGGATCACCATTTGCTGTCCTGCCTTGATCTCCTAGGTTGTGGACTTCCATGGTTTTGGGCCTGGTTTCCTTTGAAGGACATGGGGGCTTCTGGCTGCTTTGCAAGCAGGGCATGCTAGCTTTTTGGAGCAAGAGAAGAGCAGCTCAGGCCACTTGGTGCTGTGGTCACAGTCACCCAGATGCACCAGAAAAGCTGCCATGCAGGATCTCTGCTCACTGTAAGCAATACAAGCTGCCCAGAAGCAAGGGACCTCGGGCTGCCTTCCTGCATAGGCATTTCGTGTGAGTAAAGGCAGAGGAATGTAACCCAAAGGACGCTTCAGTGGAAATATTCGCTTGCGGTGACTGACAGGCTCCTGCAGGAATGGCCTGTAATTTTCTACGTGTGGCAAGAGAGCAGGCACGCTGTCTGTGATCAGGGAGCTGTAATTAAAACCCCCTTTAGGCCTGAAAATCCCCTGCCTGTCACATTGCATCCTGCCTGAAGAGCCGGAGGAGATGGGAGGAGACAAGCGGGGGGTGCTACCAGAATGGCAGGGCGAGGCCTTCTGAGAGCCTTCTCTCACGACCCCGTGGATGCTGAGGAAAGCTCCAAAATCAGCTCCTCGTGTATTGCTCACCTCTGATGAGTAGCAAGCGGAGCTGATTGGAAAGTTTGATTTTTCCAGCTCTTCAAACCCTTGTAACACTGATTCCTCTATCTGGCACTTATGAGCCGCAGCACTGTGTCCAGCTCCGCCAGCAGCCCGGAAACAACACACCCTGTTACACCATTAAAACACCATTAAAACCACATATACGGCCACGTTATCTGCAGACTTTGTCCTGGGAGTTGTAAACGGCAGGTAAGGGCCTTAAAAAGGCAAGAAATGTTAAAGATCAGAATGGCTCTGGGGAGACGTGAGGCCTCCTCCCCTTCAGCAGAGCTGGCTGAGTCTACGAGGGCCACCTCCGAGCTCGTTGGCCAAGCTGGTGGCTACTGAGGTGGCACCGGGACTGCCACCGGAGCGGTGTGAGGGCAGGGGCCGTGCTGAGCTCCTCCTGCAGCTGATGGGAGCTGGGGAGGACACAGACTGTGTTCCCCGCTGATACCCCGGGGTGTACAGCCTGGGCTGGGGGACGCAGCATCCCACCGCCCCGGGCTGCCATTACTTCTGCCTTCCCGAGTGCCTGCATACCGCCCAGCAGAGAAGGCGTGAAAGTATTTAGAATTCAGGGCGTTTTTTTTTTTTTTTTTTTTTTTTTTTTTGAAAAATTCCACTCTGGGCCAGAGCTGGGAAGAGCAGAGTGGCATTTCATGCCGCCACATAAAGGGCCTGAGCCAGGTGACATCCCCAGAGGTGCTGGATGAAGGCACTCCAGGGTGGCACCCTGCTGCCTTCAGTCCCACTATGGCAAAGGAGCTTGCTTGGAAATGGTTGCCCCCAAAAGCAGTTATATCATGGAGGAGGATGCATGAGGGCTCGCCGTGCTTGCTGTCCTCCATCACACTGACCACAGGTACATGACCATGGACCAGGTGTGGCATGCAAGCCCCGTGCAGCTGCCTGGGTTTTGGCCCAGTGGGTCGGGGCAGGAGCAGCAAAGCAGGGCTCCTGCCAGAACCCACTGGGCTTGTAGGAGAAGAGTGAATGCAAACAGGTTAAATTGTTGTAATGGGAGAAAAAAGTGGGGGTGTGGACTCTCAAATATGTCTTTTTTGCAGCGCTAGGAGCAACATGCTTCTTCACAGGCCCCTTCTGCACCCCCGAGCCCTGCCACATGCCTTCCCCCCTGCAGAGCCCTCTGTCACCACAGCTCCCCATGCCATCAGCTTCTCAGAAGCATTGCTGAGCTGCAGCACAGCACGATGACTGGTGGTACCAGGGGCAATCTGGGGGACCGGTGGCTTCGGGATGCTTCTGTGGGGCGGCACGGTAGGCAGCCTGGGCTTGGCTGTGGCTATCTGCTGGCCGCTCCCCGGCAGCCGGGCAGGGCGGAGGTGCCTGCTGAGGAGGTGGCAGGAGATAGCAGGGCCCTGCATGGTGCTGGCAGGCCTCCCTGCCCCTCCTGCCCCAGGAATCACCTTCCTGAGGGATGGCTGGAGCTGCCCCATGCCTCCCAATCCCATCTGGGGGACGCCACCTTGGCTGTGGAGCACGACAGCCAGGAAAGGTTTCTTCCTGATACCTAAACCCATGGTTGATGTAGGAGGCTGGGATATCAATGATGGCCTCACAGCCTCTCTCTTTTTTTTTTTTTTTTATTTTTTTTTTTATTTTTTTTTTTATTTTTTTTTTTATTTTTTTTTATTAATGCAGCAGACAGCTGTTAAGGCTTGTAGTGTCTTCTATGAGGTTTAGAGGCCATCAGGGTAGCCTGGGGTGGGTTTTTCAGGGTACTGGGATGTGTTTTTTGGGGCACAAAAAACTGGGATGGGGTTTTTGGGTCCCAGGGCTGGGGTATGTGTTTAGCCCTCCATCTCTGGGCTGGGTGCCTGCCGTCAGTATGGTGACCCTAAACGGGACAAACGCCCCAAGCCCAGTGCCCGGGCTGGCCTCTTCTGGGGGCTGCCAGCCGAGGGGAGCTCAGCCCCAGATGTGTGACCTGAAATGTGTGCCTGGCTTGAATTTAGGAGGTCAGAGGGGACAGCACTTCTTGTTCTTACAGAAAGAAAAGGAGCCGTGGCGCTAACGGGGGGCAGAGCACCCACGATGGGGTGCCAGGGCACCCGGGGGGGGGAGGGTCAGAGCGCCCGGGGGCGTGGCCTGACCGTTCGGTGGGCGGGGCCTCCGCGCTCTCCCGCCTTTTTCCCCGGCTCGCGAGCGCGCCAAAAGCTCCGTGCCGCTCCTCCCGTTTCCCGCCGCCACAATGGGAGGCGGGCCGCCGGCCGGCTTTCCACCCAATGAGCGCCGAGCTGAAGGCGCGGCGCGGGCTGCGATTGGCCGGCGGGGCGTTGTGGCGCCAAGTTCGAAGGGGATATAAAGGGGCGGCGCGGGCAGCTGGCGCCGTTTCTCGCCGAGTCTCTCGCCGTGCCACCGTCATGCTGTCCGCCCGCGTCCCGCTCGCCGCCCTCCAGGAGCAGCCTCGGCTGCCGACCCTGAAGGGCCTGGTGCTGAGCGACAAGGAGAACACGGTGAGCGGCCCCTTCCCTCCTTCCTCCACCCCTCCTTCCCTCTCAGGCCCTCCTCTCACCGTCCTGCTCTCCCCGCAGCCCCCGGCAGCGAGCAGCAGCCGCGTCCTGGCCAGCAAGGCGGCCCGCAACATCTTCCAGGAGCCGGTGAGTGCGCGCCCCGACGGCATTTTCCCCCTTAGCGGTTCCGTCCCCGCTCCCTCAGGGCCAGCGGCGCCCCTCGGGGCCCGTTTCCCGTCCCTCAGCCGCTCCCTGCTCGCCGCAGGCCCCCCGGAGCGCCGAGCAGGAGGAGCCGCTGCTGCGGGAGAACCCCCGCCGCTTCGTCGTCTTCCCCATCCAGTACCACGACATCTGGCAGATGTACAAGAAGGCCGAGGCTTCCTTCTGGACGGCGGAGGAGGTGAGGGCTCCCCCGGGCTTTTCTACTCAGAGACACCTTCCCCCCCCCTCCCCAAGCCTTGGGGCACCCCTGAGGCTTTGCACAGGTGTCTCACCTGCACCATCCCTGCCTCAGGAACTCTTCCTCGTTTCACTGTTTTCTATTAACGCTTTCTATTAATGTAGTTCTCTTAACGTTTCAGGTTGATCTCTCAAAAGACATCCAGCACTGGGAGTCGCTGAAGCCCGAGGAGAAATACTTCATTTCTCACGTCCTTGCATTCTTTGCTGCCAGCGATGGCATTGTGAACGAGAACCTGGTGAGTGTGGGGAGACAGCCCCCATACCGAGCCACTCGGGGGATTGAGTCTAGCCGAATAACTGCGTGTTTAACAGCACAACTGCTAGCTTGTCTGCTTGGAACATGTAGTGCTGCGTGATGCTAATTAGCAGACCAGGTTTGCTTTTTGTAATACACAAGTTTGCCCTTTCCCCAGTGAGCATTGCCCTGCAGTAGTAGCACTTGGTCACTTCAGAGCCCCTGATCTGCTTGTAACCTGCCACTGCTCTCCCTGGTGGAGGCTGTGGAAAATTAAGGTTTCCTGTTCCTAGGGTCAAAAAACAATTCATGACTTGGAGCTGTGAAGGGCAACTGCTCCTTGTCTTCCTGTTCAGAATCCATACTTCTGAAATTAATCTTCGGAGAATTCTGTGGGCTGAGAAAGAGTAGTTACACCACTGCTTCAAACCTGCAACTTAGTTACAAATTATTTCACAAACTGGTTTATTTCCTCTAGGTGGAGCGGTTCAGTCAAGAAGTACAAATCACAGAAGCTCGCTGTTTCTATGGCTTCCAGATCGCCATGGAAAATATACATTCAGAAATGTATAGCCTTCTGATTGACACGTACATCAAAGATTCTAAGGAGAGGTTAGTACTGTCTGATAATGAAAGGTCTGAAACTCTTAACTGTTGAGATTTAAGTGATGTATATCCATTACTTTGGCTTGAAAGCTGATTTTGGGGTTTCAACTAGGTGTGTATAAAACAATGCTAAAAGTGCTGCTTAAGAGCTACTTCAGAATATCTTTTTATTCTTAAATGTGTGAGAATTTGCTTAGATTGTGGGAAACTGAAACCACTTAACCCTGAAAGTAAGAAATGAAACTATGAAAAAGATAGAACAGTCACACAAGTGGCTATATTAAATTACTGTAAACTCTCACATAGAGGACCCACTGCACCTACCAGGTAGTTCTGTAGGATATTTTCTCTGAGAATCTTACCACTTATATTAAATAGAGAATCTTACATTTTGTATTAAAATATCTCTAAAACCCAACAAATCTAGTTAATGGTTAGCACTTAGTGACTTGACTGCTTTTGCTTGGTTTAAAAGCAAGCAAAACACTTAATTTCCCAAAAGTGGCTTTTGATGTTGAATAAAAATACAGCCCAAGTGTAACAAGATGGATCAGTTCAAGAGTTGTGTATTGAAGCTAGATTCAGGGCTTTTGAGCAGTCTAGACTGGATTTATTCTGGTATCTTCTTGTAAGACCAATATCTGTTGAGAGAAATATCGTCTGGCACTAGATGTGGTTGAGAGATTTAATTGCTGGTACCTTGTTGACATCGTTTCTACTCCATGGTGCTTAATTCCACCGAGTGTTTAGGGAAGACTTGCTTACCTGAAAACTTAGGTCTTGTCATTGGAGGTTGGCCTGTAGTTTTGAAAGCCTTGTTCAAGTATAATACTTGATGAAACAGTGCTCCCCTTGACACGTCAGGAGTTCATGTGAACTGGTGTTGACGTGACAGGAAGGTGATGCAGAGGGAGTAGATGGACACAAATAGAGGTGCAAAATAAAATGGGTCAGGTTACTTAAATATTGGTGTAGAGGGTACAGAGCACTTGTAAGAATAATACCATCTATGGCTAAGAACGTGTTAGTTGCTGTGCTGCTGTCTCATACTAATGATGCTTTTTGCTTTGCAGGGAATTCCTTTTTAATGCCATTGAAACTTTACCATGTGTTAAAAAGAAGGCTGACTGGGCCATGCGCTGGATTGGGGACAAGAAAGCAACATATGGTGAGTACGTCTATTGGAAGCAAAGCAAAATTCCTTCCCTAATGGAGGAACCACCATTTCTCTAGATGGTTTAGAGATTGTCACATGTTGAATAAATGCTCTCTGGTATAATTCTGGAGATGAGGATTTTCGTCTTGCAAATGAACATGAATATGTGTAAAATTGTGGCATTTTGAGTAACGATAGCTCACATGGCAATCTTCATATACTTAGCTGTACGAACAAATTGCTAAGACATCTCTAGAACTGCACTGGCCATTGATCTCCAGCAGGCTTGTAACAGTTGGAGGCTGTGGCTCCTCTGCCCCAGTGATTCTTGATGTCTCACTTGACAGGTGAGAGAAGATGGTAGAGATCATTATTTTACTACTACTAAAGCATTGAGGCCAAAGTTCCTCACTTAATTAAGGATGAGCAGACACTGACTTCAATCTGCTGCCAAAATGACAGCTCTTTGTGTGCAATCTTTGTAAAAAGGCAGCACTGATGTTTAACCTAGGGGAGGGAGCCTTGGCTTCAGCTACCTGCTAGCTACTCTGTTTTTATTGCCCCATGTTTTAAAGTTTTACTTGGTAACCAGAAGCCTTTGCTATAATAGTTTTATGGACAGGCTATAGCACCCTTGAGAAGAAGGCTTCATTTTCCTTGGAGAACTGTTTATAGGTCTATTCACGGTTTGTGAGCTTTAATCCTGTTAAGTCTTCGATGTGATACCAATATCTGTTTTCTTGTAACAGGAGAACGTGTAGTAGCTTTTGCAGCAGTGGAAGGAATTTTCTTTTCTGGCTCTTTTGCCTCAATTTTTTGGCTGAAGAAAAGAGGATTAATGCCAGGACTCACTTTTTCTAACGAACTCATCAGTCGAGATGAGGTAGGACTCAAATTTTAGCAGTTAATACGGCGATGTGCCACGTAGCTCGAAGTAACGATATTCTGCTGGAGCCTGTATTTTTCTGCGGGATTGTATTTAGAAAGAGGCAGTCCATAAAGCTCACTACAGCGTGTAAATATGTGGCCTCGTGGATCTTAGTGAAAGTATTATTTTATTAACTCAAAAGTACGTTTAAGTTTCTCACCGACTCTTTTCCTCAGCGTACCTTGCTGAGGGAACAAGTGCAGTTGGTACTGGCCTGAATTCAATTGTAGCTCCTTCTGGTTAGCCAGAAAGTTGTCTGCAGACACCACTCATGTGGCAAGCGCAATAATGGTGCCTAGGCTTTAGGCTAGTTATTCTGTGCTACTGATTCGGGTGGTTCTTTTTAAATCAGTGCTTGTGACGATTTTCTGAAACTTCTTCCCAGGGTTTGCACTGTGACTTTGCCTGCCTCATGTTCAAGCACTTGATACACAAACCATCGGAGGAAAGGGTAAAAGAAATCATCATGAATGCAGTTCTCATAGAACAGGTAATTGTCTGCTGCTTGTTTAGCAACTTGATCACAATTGAGTGCGAAGCTGTGGAGCTGTTGGGTATAAAATTACCCTAGACGGTGCAGAATGAATGCGAGCTGCTGTACGCGATGTGCTTCTGTTATCTGCAGGAATTCTTGACGGAGGCACTGCCTGTTAAGCTGATTGGCATGAACTGCACTTTAATGAAACAATACATCGAGTTCGTAGCAGACCGGCTGATGTTGGAACTGGGATTTAAAAAGGTAAGGCACACAATCTGTCATGGGGGAAAGGCCATATCAAGTTTAATTTCTTCCAGAAACCCAAATCCTGAAATGGCTGCAGCAATGTTGGTATAACTTACAGATCCTGTTTTTAGTCCCACTGTTAGGAACTGTTTGGGTACCCACAGAAGAAAAGGCAAAAGAATGCTAATGAAAAACATGTAGGAGTTGCTGTGCTGCTGTCTAATGGGAATTAGAATGTAAAGACAGGAATGAACAGAGGAGGCTTGAGGCTGTTGTTCACAATGTAGCAAGCCTACCAGTGGTGTCATTAGCCATCTTTTTAATGCTTTCATGTCTTGAAGATTTGAACACCCCTAGTGACTCTAGCATTCGTTACCTTTGCATTTCAGATATACAAAGCAGAGAACCCTTTTGATTTCATGGAAAACATCTCTCTGGAAGGCAAGACCAACTTCTTTGAGAAGCGAGTAGGTGAATATCAGAGGATGGGAGTCATGTCAAAGCCCACAGACAACTCTTTCACCCTGGATGCAGAATTTTAAACGGACTGAGATGGCATGAGTTAGTGTGTATGCTCTCCTCTTTACAAGGAAAGATTAAACATATCGAGTCACATTGTGACTTGATATTTTGTACTAAAATCCCACTCTTGAGAGGTGTGGAGGCATTGGTACTTTTAAGGAGGCTAGTGTACCCCCAGCGGTAAAATCCCTTTTTATTAGACTTTGCCAAAGGTGTTAATTCTTAGAATGCTTAGATGTATCTCCTGAAACATGTGCTACTTACTTGGTGAAATGTGGGCACCTTCCTTCTGCCAGATGGGGGGGGTTGGGTAATTAATCACCACTAGCTTCTCCAGTTCTCCACATCTAGAAAGGACTGTTTGGGAAATTCTGGTCTTAAACTTGTTGAATACTCTGTAGAAAACTCTGGAGGCAGCTACATGACCTCACTGCTTTCTTAGCAGGTTTTAAGTTTACTTTTTTATATTATTTTAATAGTTGTACATAAACCTGGCACTTTAATTTTCAAAATAAAGAGCTGTCTCGTAATACTCTAACGGTAAAATGCAAGTATAAATGTTCATGAGTTTGCAGCCTAACCTTTCATGACTTGTGCTTCTCTCCTGGTATATAACTTGAAAGACTGGTTCTGTGAAACAAACTAATGATTTTAGAATCTGTTAAAGAACAAAAGTGTATGGAAGGTGAACAACTCGATAATGAGCTGGATATTCTGTGTATTGGAGAATAACATGCAGCTTCCTTTTTGGCTCAATTGCTTTTGTTCAGTATCTGGGAACATTACTTCATGTTAAACACCAATGAGAGACTGAAATTAGCTACTGTCCTCTTGTGTTGGTCTAGTTGATAATGGGGATGGAACTTAAATCATTTCTGTGAACTGGAAGAATGCTGAGTTGGCTTCTTTCTGCTAAAGGCTTCCCTCTTTGAAAACGTGTACCATATATATGGTGCTTCTCTGAGAGATGCTGTCTTGAGTTAGAAGTAACTGATTTGCTGATCCTTGTTCCTTCACTCTTGAGCGCACTGAAGCTGATGGTGTGTGACTGCTTCCCCTGGGTCCATGAAGCTAGCAGGATGTGCACGTTTCTAGGCTGTCCTAGGGAACAAAACCATAAATTAATAAAAAAAAAAAAATCCCAAACCCCGAAGGCTGGAATGCAAAGCAGAAGACGCGAGGCTTCTAACAGATGGCTCTAAAATGCCCCTGCAGCAGTGAAGTTGGTAACTTCACTGCAACAGGTCAGCAATTGCAATGGGCTGAGAATAACGTGCTGGGAACTGAAATTAGGGACGTGTTAAACTGAATGGCCAGATGCCTCATTTTGAAACACTGAAACTTGGTTGTTTTTAGAGTTATTGAGCACGTTTCCTGCTAAATATCAGCATTGCTCCCTCAGCAAGTTGGGTTTCGAGCTTGGTTTTTGAGTAGGGTCTAGCTGTATCATACAGATCTCTGCTTGATTCTCAATATATGTCAAGGATTGAAGTGATTAGGGTGGAAAGCTTTAATTTTTTTATCCCTAATTCAGGAGATATGAACCAGAACTATATTTTCAGCATGCTCTAGAAGTGCTGCTTGAAATGGAGGTGTGATGGCCGGGTCATCCTCCTGTAACGCCAGACAGGAGGAAAGTCTCCTGTAGCCAAGTGTACGTCGGGGGTAACAGTGACGTGGGCGCGTTAGAGATGGATCGGATAGGAATTAGTCCGAAGTGATTCAACGAGAGAATTAAGGCTTGCTGTGGTTGGTATTAATCTCATCCTGGCGTCACAGATGTATAAATGCCTACTTAATTTTGGTTTATGTACATGCCGTAATGTAAATCAGTTCTTATTGTGTGCTCCGGAGGAAAGCTTTGCATCTGGTCCCACCTTTTTAATTTTGTTTTCACAAGGAATTAAACATCATGCTGTTGCTTAGATTACGTAGATCATGTCCAAGCCTTGCTAAAATACTTATTTACTGAGAAGCGATTAGTTTCTAATTCAAGTGAGATGCCAGTTGTTTTGACACTTGATCCTCTTAAGCATTGAAGAGATAATGGAAGCTGTCACTTCTCTTCAGAAATAAACCAATAGAAAAATGAATGTAAGTGGAAATTTAACTGACCCTTCAGGATATGTTTAGGAATTGAGTTTGAAGAACCAGTAGAGATTGAGGCAAAGTGATGGAAGTGCTGATTTTTTTGTACATGTATGAATCAGAACAGCTGTCTGGTGGGGGTTCTGGCACAGTAATTGCTGCAAGTGAAAAGCAATTAGGCTAGTAGAGGAAAAATACTGAGGGATAAGTAAAAACGGATATGTTTGCTGCAATACTCTGTCTGTCAGTTAATTTGTGCAGACCTGATCCCTAGCTATCCCCCTGTGTGTTCTATTGCTATTAAAATTAACAGCTTTTAATAGCACCAGGTACAATGGAAGAACAGTAAACTTCAAGCCCAATTTCTTGTTATATTTACTCCTTCTGTTGATTTAAAAAAAAAAAAAAACCTTGCATGGGTACAGGTGAGAAAGTGTCTAACTAATTGACAACTTTTCTCTTTCAAAGTTTCATGTCAGATGTAAAATGTCAGAAGTAAAATCTTAGGCAATGTGTGTGGAGGGGTAAGAGCAGCGACCCAAGGTTAGGCTTGTCTTCAGGAAGCAACTGCAACGTTAGGATGTAATGACAAAGAAAATCCCCAGATTTCTCAAATTTCCTGGAGTGATTACAGCAATTTGTGCCCAGAAGAGGTCAGAGAACAGTTCCTGCTACTCATGCCTGCAGCAGGGCACAGCCAGCCTGCAAATCTGAAGGCATATTAACAATCTGGAGCAATCCCTGAAGGGTAGCTGATTCCTCTAGGCCGGTCAGAAGTCAGAAAACTTGCCAAAAGGTAGTAAGTGAATGGAGTTATTTCAAAGCCTACTTCTCACACTCAGTGATGCCTCACTTTATTTTAAACTGCCGGTTAACTCTTTGGCCTCTCTGTGCCTAATGAATTATAAGTAGAAAGGATCTGAGGGCTTCTCGTGTCCTGTTTGCTGATGGAAAGCTATTGTTTTTGTTAGGAATGCATCCCTTGGGAGTGATACCCTCTGATTCACACAACAGTCATTTGGTTTCTGTGGTACAAGACTTCACATCAGGCCTGGCTTACAGGTCAGAGTTATGCCTTAGCTGCCTTTAATGGTGGCACTGCTTCTTCCTCAGCCTGCAGGGAAATGGCTTTATTCTTTTGGAGTGTGTTACATACTGGAAAGGTGACCTGTGTCATCTTCAGTGATGAGTTGTTCACTGATCAGCAGAAAAAACGGTGGTGTTTGCTGGGCATGTGCTCTTAGTTAACTGACAGGTAGCTGTGGGGTGTTGGGTGGGATGGACAAGGAACATCAGCTTTCATTCCCATGTCTGGGTGTTATTGGTGCTCTGCTGGCCATCAGCTGGCAAATGTGCGCAGAGGTACGAAGCCAAGCAAACACCAAGCCCTGGGGCACCGACTGGCCATCAGAGCTGTGGCTTTGGCTCTTGATCTTAGGTTATTCCCACACCACCATGTGCTTTTGAACCTGCTGGAGAAGAGTGTTGTGAAGGTGAGTGCTGCATGCTCCAGAAGAAAGGGTTGTGTTAAAATTCCCCCTGCTGCGGATGCTTACTCTCTTGCTGCAAGCAGAAATCCTGAGATGCATCGAGGGTGAATGAATTTAAAATGAATACCTTTTCTTCCCCCTGCTGTTACTCTTTTTTTTTTTTTTTTTTTTGAGACTTAAAATATCAAGAGAAAAATACCTTAGTGCAATGGCTTTGCAATTCTTTCCAGTAACCAAATCCCTCTTCTGCTCTTTCCCGGCTTGTAATACAGCGTGTAGTTCCAGCCGCAGGCAACGTTGCTTTGTTTGTCAGATGGAGATTGCAGTGAATTACTAGGAGATGCCTGTGCTGTACAGCACTTGGGAGCACTTGGCTGACACGGAACGCTTGTGTGGAGGTTTTTCTCTTGGCCTAAGGGTGAAGATTCACACATTGGATACACACTGGTGCCTCTTAGAAGCAGACTGGGGGGGGGGAGAGAAAAGCATCCAAGGCCAGCCTATGCTATCAGTTACTGGTAATTTGTACTTCCAAATATTGTAGGATTTAGCTTGAATTAAGGGAGAGTTTGCAGTTTTTGCATGTCCAAAGCTTGGATTTGCAAACTGGTCTTGTAGGTTGTGTTTGTGGTCCTGGGGATAGGGGGTGCTGGTACTCCTGCTGCAGCCTCTGGTGCTGTCGAGGGCTCCTGGTAAAATCCAGCTCGTGTGGTCTTTACTTCCCCTGGTGGTATGATAGTTTTATTTTGCTAGAACCTCACCCTAATGTGAAGCTAGCAAAGGAATCGTCAGGTAGCTGAGCCAGTTAATGCTATGCAAATGAGTTGGCAGGTAACCAAGGCTGATAAATCAGTCACGTAGAGGCTGAGCTGCTAGGCCCAAGAGGAGGGTGCCTGCAGCTATTTCTGTAGGTGGCCAAATTTGGGGGCAAACCAATTTTTGCTTTGCGTGCATGTCCTGGATATGTTCCTCAAGAAAGGAAACCTCCAGATCCGTGGCTCTGCAGGTGCTGCTCATGTACAGACAGCCCCAGGAAATTCTGTAAGAGCAGAGGGGTGACACTAATCCCTGGGTTGAATCTGATGCCCTGAAGTTTGGTGCATATTTTGTCAGTGCCCAGGCTTGTGTGAGAAACCCCGGGGCCCTTCTCCTCATTTCAAAATCCCATGTGGTGCCTATTTGACCGCTTACATGCTGTTTAATTTCATATTTTGAAATACGAAATTCTGGCCTTCTCTGATAGCTGTAGCCACGTTGTTTCAGCAGTCACTGATTAATGGCAAAGGGAATTTCTTCCTATCCTCCTGGGTAATTTAAATATTTTTCAGAATTTATCCCTGAGCCACTCAGCTGGCAAAATCCTTGTGATTCAAAATCAGGATGAAGCACTGGGCTTCGGCTGCGCTTCTTGCAGGGACTTTCTCACTTCCTTTGCACCCTTTTATGTAATAATTTTGTTTTGATGTGATCCAGGAGCTTTCACTAAGTGTGTCAGTGCTTCAGAACGAATCTCCATCCTCCCACCTTGAATCACTGTTCAGTGAGACACTGAAATGCGTTTTTCCCAGTTCAGGACACAAATAAATAGCAGTCTCAGGTTGCCACCTGCTCTAGTTTTACCTTGCTCCTGCAAGTAGTAAAGTGTGCCGACAGCCAGATTTGTATACCTCTCTCCCTGGTATTTAATTGATTTATCTCTGCCATGAATTGATTTTCAGGGTGATGCTAAAATGCCCGCCTAAAAAAAGAAGTATACTTCTGTGTCTCAAAAGTTAACCTTCAGTGGAGCAGAAGGGAGCCGGGACTTGGCAGGGAAGCTGTGGAGCAGCGAGCTTTCATTAGATGAAGTTCAGAAGCAGCAGTGTGTTTAGGCAGGGAGCGTATAGGAAATGAGCGTTTCACAACAGAAATGTTAGCAGGGCCAAGCGTTCCCATTTGCAAGTGTCTGTTCTGCTTGTAAGTTTCTGCGATGCCACTTAAATGCAGCCCCAGCTGTAAGGAGGAGTGAAATGTAATTCCCTCCTAAAAGGAATCAAAGTATTAATTGTGTATTGGATTCTCTAACAGCTTCCAGCAAAACACATTCAAGACTTAACAATGACTTTGCTGTTTCGATTACTGCTTCTGGAAATTGCATCTCCTATTGATGTAGCTATTACGGTTACTCCCGATGATGCTGTAAATACATGTGGACGTACAGAAAACTGAGCCTGATCTGGTTATTATTGCTGCGTGTGAGCTAAGACTGGCAAACACTGGAGAATGTAACAGGATTATTTTTTAATACACATTTTCCATAAAACGGTTATCCCTTGTCAAATTGAAAAGCTATTTACGATGTGAAGTAGGCTAATTTTATGGTAAGTTTTTAATCTTGCCGTCTTTTCATCATTCAGCTGTTACTGCACTTGCCGTTACTAAATCCCAGGATTACATATGAAATCGCAGGATGGCTGGATTGCATTTAAATTAATTAAAGCAAAAATGTTTCTAATGAAATGTTCAATATTGTGTAGATAATCAAGAAGCAGATGCAATTTCACCTCTTGCATCCCCACACAGCACGTGGAAAAGGACTGAGATTTAAATGTGCACATAAACTCAAGCGTCACTGCTCAGAGTCCACGAGGGGGGAGTGAATTTTGGGAAGATTAGGGGAAGTTGTTCGTGATGATGAAGTAACTTCGAAGAGAGGTATTCAGGACCAGGCTTCCTGATAAGCATGCCCATGCAGCTGGTCCTTGTGGTGGCATTGACACGAGTGTGCAGTGATTCCTTGGGCCGTTCCTGCAGGACATCTCTGCGTCTGAACCTCCTGTGGCTGCTGTCCCCTCGCCTCTGCGGGTGAGCTTAGACTTTCTTCCACCTCTTGCTCACCTGTCTGCACTCTGTTAGCTCAAGCAGAATTTCTCTCGGAGTTAGGCTGCTGCCCCAGCACTTAATCTAAAGTCGTGTTTTGCAATAACTTGTGCCTGACTGCAGCTACCTGCTGCAAGCACTACAGCTGGCTGTCAGCAGGGGGGCTCCTGCACAAGGAAACCAGCAGCGAGACCAGCAGTGCGGTGACCAGGCTGCTGGCCCAGCTGTCTGCGAGGTGCCAGGTGACTGTCACATTTGGGGTGAAGGCTGGGCTGCTGGGGCTTCCCCTGCGGGAAAACAAGGAATCTATTCTTGTTGCTGCAGCAGTACAGGGCATCCCCTGCTTGTTTGTTTGCAGAGCTCCCAATCAGTGTACGCATGCAAATCCTCTACGAGATTTTGTAGCTGACTTTTTACCACGTGGGCTGCTGAGGTTTTGGGGAGCTGCTGATTCTGTGGCACAAGTCCTTCCCTTGCAACTTCGTGGGCATAGGACTATGAGAAAGTGCATCACACATGCCCAATTTCACCATGCAATATAACCAAGGATGGGAATAATTCTTTTAGATGTGCCATGTATTTAAATCAATGACAGAACTTCATTTTTGCTTGTGCCTGCTGCTCTGCCCTTTCTGAGCTGTGCTGAGCTTTCTTTTTGGATTCTGGGGCTGTAGTGATCAAGCTGTGCATCTCTTCTAGAGATGGACTTTCCAGGATGCTGTCACCAGTGGCAGCAGGGGGAGAGCATTATATTTGTTAATTTAGGCTTTTCCCACCAAAATCAGGGTTGTGCCTCTCCTTCCAGCCTCCTGCAGAATAAAATCAATCCAAACAGGGAGGTGGACTTAATGTTGTTAGAAATATTGGGGCGGGTGGGAGGGTGTGATGAGAAGACAGCAGAGGTGGGTTCTTCATTTTTTCCTGTAAATCCTCCACTTAGGATAGTGTCAGTCCAGGAATAACTTATATCAGGTACAATCATACAGTAGATCTAGGGTGAGGTGTTAATGGTGGGTTTAATAGGTCTGAGCGTGTGCATGCCCTCTCCCTGCTGCTCACCAAAGCACTAGCTGGTATTTAACCCAGGTGGAAGGCAGCTCTTGTTTTGAGTGGCTTCACCTGGAGAGCACATCTGACTTGCTGAGAAAACCATGTATTGCTGAGCTTGGTAGCTCATTTAAAAACCCTGGGCTGCGAATGGAGCTGTCATGTCAGCTGAACAGCTCTGGGGGTTCACCATGGAGCAGGACATGGGGCAGCTTCGAGGACAGAGCCTGAATTGTAGCATGGGGCTGCTGGAGGAGTGATGGAGCTGGGCAGTACGTTTGTGTACAGCTCCCTCCTTTTGGTTTTTGTGCTGCTCCCCTGGCCCACACCCTGGCAGAGCAGACCCTCATTAGTAGCATCCATCTCAGCAGGGCTAATTAGCAGGTTGGTGCTGCTATTTGGCTACGTGAGACTGGGAAAAGCTTGCCAGTGTTCAGAAGGGCTGCAAATGCCCTGCTGTGAAAACTCAGGAATATTTTCCACTGGCTTAGGCGGGCCCTTTGGCCCCAAATGCAGTGGTTTAACTATCTGTTGCTTCCCATATGTTAAAAGCATAAAAGGTTTATCTCACATCAGCTTGTCAGACACGTGCCAACTGGCAGAAGCCACATAAAAGTGCCGTGGTGAGAGGTGAAGCAGTAGCCGGCAGCCTTGGGTAGCCATCGTGGTTCGTTGACAGAGCCAGGGGTTGTAAGCTGCCTTCTAAATATTTGCCAGAAAGTTTTGCTTGGAAATGGTGAATATTATGACATAGTGTAGCTAAAAATAGAGCTCTCACTGGTAATTTTTCAGTCTTTGGTCTCACAGCATGAGGCGTGCTTTTCAGAAGAGCTGTACATCTGTGTTCCCCCGAATTCAATCACAGCATCTTTGCAAATCAGGCCTTTTGTGCCGCCAAAAATCAAGTTCATAAATTAAATTGAAAGAGGAGTGATGGAAAAAATAAACCTTGAACTTATACCAGCAAGGGAACTATTACAGGAGCCGTTATGCCCTGTGCTTCATCCTTAAGAGTTTGCTGAAGGGAGGCTGGAAATGATTTCTCACCTTTGTGTATTATTCAGGAATTCGGTTTGCAGGCTTTTCAAGTTATTTGTGGCAAAGAGAAACAAGAGACTCATCAAGGAGGACAAGTGGGCTGCAGCGAGCCACAAGCAGTGCGATCCTGCCCTTGCGGGCGTGAGTGTCACAGCTCGGTGCGGTCTGTAATGAGGGTGAGGTCAGGCTGTGAGGCTCTTACGATCCCTTCCCTAATTAACTAACCGCGGCCTTAATGCTTCCCGGCAGCTCGGGGTGCTGCGTGTGGCAGCAGTGCCACTTGGTCAGTCCTGAGGCTTTGAGAATTCTGCTCCAGACCTCCTGAGAGATGAGCTAAAAACATGTTTTGTTTTTAAAAAGCCTTTTTTTTTTTTTGTCTCAGAAGCCTTGTGGTAAAGAGGCTGCTTCTCTGTTTGCACTGGGAGCCCTATGGAGGCCTGGCGCGGGCTGGCCTCTTCCCCTGCCTCTATTCACTGAGAGTTGATGCAGATTTTCCCCTGGGCCTGGGGACAAGTGCCACGTTCTTGTGGACAATGGTCACATTTTGGGCTAGGAAGGAGTGC
Source organism: Oxyura jamaicensis (assembly GCF_011077185.1). Taxonomy (NCBI): domain Eukaryota; kingdom Metazoa; phylum Chordata; class Aves; order Anseriformes; family Anatidae; genus Oxyura; species Oxyura jamaicensis. Next base: position 103,053,188 of record NC_048895.1, read on the forward strand.
AGTACCCTTACATTTTTCTACTGGGGTTAAACATTTCACCTCCTCAGAGCCAGGAGCCGACAGAGCAGGCTTAAGGCAGTGAGGGCTCACGCTGCAGCGATGCGCCAGGCCTCCAAGGGCGCCATGGCGGGCTGCTCTGCTCCTGGCGCCTGGGCCTGTAAATCTGTTCTGAGACAGTACTAACTTCAAGGAAAACTTGGGCCTCTATGACAAACAAACAAGACTTTCCATACTGCTGACCCTGTAAGAATGGCCTGGAAGGTGTGGGTTTCTGATTCACACTTGACTACAATTCATTTGGCCATGTAGGATAACCTTGGTGGAAGCGGCTACGGATGGGCAGTAAATCTCTTCCACGGGAGGACTGGATAGATGCTTTATTGCTGTCTTTCAGGTAATACACGTTGTAATAAAAGCCACCGTTCTCAAGTAGAATGTAGTATTTTCCTCTGCATGTAGCTATTTATTTTGATGGTGTTTCAGTAACTGAAATGCCAGGTACTCTTTCAAAATAATAGTTCCTTTAATTATTTATACCTTCAGGATCAAAGAAGGTTTCATTTTGCCTGGCTACGGCAACAGCTAGATGAGTCAGAAGAGCAATTGCCGGTGCCATCGGAGGAACCTTGATATTTCTAACAGGAAGTTTAATTATGAACTGAATCACCATCATGTCGTTTGTGTTACCCAGGCCCATGTGTCCTGAAGATATTATTAGCCTCATCTTGTGTTACAGGGCTGTGGCTCCCTCCACAGAGCAAAAGGTTGCTGAGGCTTCGTTTCTTCATTTGCTTGCAGGGCTGGTGCCTCAGAAAAAGATGCCAGGCCTGGGAGAAGCAGAGTGGCTCCGAAGCAAGGTGGTAAGTGTCCCAAGCTGTGCTTCCAGTATGGGTATGGCCTCTGCAGGGTTTTTGGGTACGGATTCCTGAAACTGTTTTTTTTTTTTTCTTTTTAATTGGAAACCCATAAGCATTATAACCCCTCACACCCCAATCCTTTGGTATCTTCTTGACCTTTTCTCAAGACTGGGCACTTGGAGATGAGTCCTGACTTTACAAAAAACTTCCTGTACTGTCTGCAAGGTGAGTAATTTCCCAGAAGGCAACCACATTTTCTTGGTGTTAACCTTGATTAGGGCAGGTGTATGACAAATAATGTTGCCCTTAAAAACTTATTGAAAAATCTCCCCAAACAGTTGTTAATTACATAAAGCCACTTCTCTCGGTTTTCCATTGACATCGTGCATAAGATGTTTAATTTTAATCATCAGATTGTCAAAGGGATATTTATTCATCTTGGCCAAAGAACTGCTGGCATGGAACTGGCAGCATGACAAGCAAGCATCATGTGCACTGTCTTGGGTTTAATTTCACCTAAGTTTCTATGCCAATGGCAGAAAAATTTATGTCTGGGCTGGTAACCCTAAGCTCTGGTTAATGAATGGGGCAGCTCATCTGACTGCCATCAGACCCCAGCTTCCACAGGGATGGACGGAAGGTGCCTGACAAGTGCCTGTTTCTCTCAACAGATGGTGCAGGTGGCTCTGGTGATAACTCCTGTGCTGACAATTACATCTGGTCAGGTGAGCTCCAGATTTTGGGAGCAGCTGTGTGGGGTTGCTGATGTATTTGAAGCCTGTGGGCTTTGCAAACAGGATACCTCATGCTGGGGTCTGGCCTGTCCTCCTCCAGTTTGCTCTTTCCTTTTCTGCCTCTCCTCTGGCTCGCACACAACCTCTTCCAGGCCTTTGCTGAACAGACACTCTGCTTGCTGCTTAATCCCCAGGGTTATGTGATTGCCAAAGAGAGGGTGAACCCAAGGAGGGCGGCTTACACTAATGCGCGGGACCACGAGCAGCAGGCAGGAGCGGTGCGAGCCAGCACATCTAAATCCAGCAGTGCCCATCTGTCAAAGCTGCTCTCAATAGACTTAGAGACTATTGTTAAGTTTTGAATGGCTGCTTATTGTCCCAGGCTGGGAGCTGCGTGAGCCTTGTTTCAGCAAAGGGTAAATAGAGAGGCACAGAGAAGGCATTCATGCAACAGCCATTTTGATAGGAATGAGAGCATCATCATGCCTACTGAAATCCAGTCATGTATGCGCTCCTCGCATCGCTTCACCTGTCAGCTTCACTAGTGCCTGTCTCCTGAATTTGCCTCTTTTGTTCTTGATCTCCTCTGCTATAGTTCTTGTTTTGCATTTTTATTTCTGCTTTGCATGCCCTGTGTTCCTTCTCTCCCTCGTGCTTGCTCCCTCCCACCTTGCCCTGATGTTCTGCTTGACGTGACAACAAGGCAGTTGAAACAGAGTGCAGGCAGTGTTGTGGTCAAGTTGTTTTCTCCATTTGATGCCTGTGTCTGCAAAGTAGCTGAGAAAGAAGGATAAAAGGGTGTTGGAGCATTTCTGCACAGGTGGGTGCCAACAGCGCTGGGCTTGCACGGAGCAGATCCCTGAGTTTGTCTGCATTTGTGGGATCATGCCTGAGCTGTGTGACTGTAAACAGTCTTTTTCCTGCAAGAGCACACGAGAGACAAACCAAAATTTAGGTCATGCTTAATCCATACCAAAGATTAACATGTTGAATGTATCATGTCATGGGTGTGAGGTGCATGTAATAAAATCAGATGAAAATAGTCATGGACATAAATTATGTACATGTTATCTATTTACTAAGATACATAGTCATTTATGTATTTTGCAACCATTGCTAACCCATGAAGTCTCTGACTAGAACGTCTAAACAGCCAATCCAGCAAATTTAGCAGCCTGTTCCTTATGATGACTTTTTTAAAGGGTGAAGAGTTGAAGCTTTTGGTAAGCAGGTGCTTACATTTGTGAAGGAACAGAATGGTGATGCACAGCCTTCCCTTGGGTGGGAGTCAGCAAACCAATCAAGCACATCTTGTCTTCTGTCTTAAAGAATTAACGTGCTTCCCTCATAGATTAAAGGACCAAACCTGCAAGGTTTCCTCCAGGCATGCAGGGCTGGATGCAGCAGAAACAAGCAGGTTCTGGTGGGTCTCCACATGAAGTGTCCCATTCTTTGTGTCCCACTCCTCCTGTCTCAGGCTGCCTGCTCTCATTATGGGGTGCAGGTGATGTGCTCCAAGGGATTTTGTCCTCTGTGGGTCAAAGTTATTCCCTCTTAGATTAGATAGTTGAGTGCTGCCAACTCCCATGAGGGCAGCTTTGCTCAGCTGCTTCCAGCAACAGAGCGCTGTAGCCCTGGGGGACTGTGTCCCCTCTTGTCCCTGCTCTTCATCACCTGTCTAAGGTATGCGAGGTGTACTTTGTGTCTTGGCTACTTGGAAGCAGAAGGAAGCCCAGAGGGACGCTGGAATTAATTTAAGCAACCAAATTCAGATGTCAGCTCAAGTGCCTGAGGCAGCTGAAGGAACTGGACCAGGCTCTTGTTCCTGATGAAGCTTCCAGTTCTTGCTGTATAGAAGACCTCTTCTTTCACCTATGGCTGGGAAAGGTGGGAACATTTAAGGTATGTGCCCTCACCTGGTGCTTGTCTTATTCAGAGCCTTCCCCATGTGGTCAGTCAATGTGTTATCACATCACTGATGGTGTTGTCCTTGGAAAACCATGCTTGGGTAGGACATAAAAGATGTTTTATGTTACAGCAGTGCTTCCCAGCTCTCTTGTAGTTGTCATGGTTGAGAAATGTGGTTGGGCTTTACATCTACATGGACGTAGCTGCTTGTGCTACCTCGTTCTCACCTCTGTAGGCTCCAGCCTTGCCACTGGGCTGAGTTCAAATGCCTTTATGGCTATTGATATGTCTGGTGCCCGAGGAGACTTGCAGTTGTGGATTGACCACTTAGCAAAGCCTATCTGATACTGCAACAGGAGAGAAAACTAAACCTGATTTGTTATAGGACCATGGAAATTCTGCTATTGAAATAAACAGAAGCAACTGGAATTAGGTGGAATAACTGTTTTTTTTTTTTTTAAAAAAAAAAAGACCAACAGAATTACTAAAAATACCAAACTGTTCTGTAATTAATGGTGAGATGGTTTAAAAAGCAAAAGTCAAGTCACTCTGGAAGACACATCCCACAGCCATCCTCTTATGTTTCACAGAACTTGCTGTTGAGAGTTACACGGAAGCGAACTACAGTGAATGAAATATGCAGAACAGAAACACAGGTCATGTTTTATTCAGTTTAAGGAGGGGACAAGATTTGAATTACCTGGGCTCAGATTCTGAATTTGAACCTGGGAGCTGCAACTTCTAAGGGACTTCTAAGGGTGGTGGGGTTTAATGGTGTGTTGTCATGTACTGATATTTCAGTACTTTCAGTCCACAGGCAGTATTTTTTTTAGTTGCGCTGCAGGAATAATTTATTTCAGATTATGAAAGTTGTCTTCATCAGGAAATAGCTAAATCCCATGGTGTGGAAACCTTTATATTCTGATCATTTTGCGTAGATGTAGATAGAAAAGATCTGGTTTTGAAAGTGTAAGATTTAGCAGTTATTTCAAGTGAGTAGTCTGATTAAAGCCTTAACAGCAAGGTTTTAAAGTACATAAATATAATGATTATGTTGAAGTACGGCTTCGAGCAATGCAATTTCTGTTTTAGCTGCTACCCCTTAATGGTTGCTTTTCATTCCTGTAGGCAGGTTGTTGGGCATGTTCCCTTCAGACGCTTACTTAATTCCCTGTGTCACACTCTGGGGCCTGTGAAATTCATTGAGACTTTGATCCAGGAGGTTCCTCAGGCTGTGCCCAACCAAGGATCATGGTTTGTCTACACATTGCTTAAGTTTATACTCACCTTGTTACGTGGAGGTGTGCTGGAGGAAGTGATTGCCTTCCAGCTGAAACTGGTGGTCAGGCTGCTCATAACTGATGTATTCAGGTGTGAGTTTTCATGAGCAATGATGTGGTACAGCCAGAACTGCTGTTTTCATTCCTAGCCTGCTTGTATCCATTCCAAATCTGTGAAGAGGCATCTCTGCTATTCATTTAAAGCTATACTTTGACTTCTACTTTTCGGTCTAAAACATATCTGTCCTTTTCTTTCTTTATTTCTCCCAGGCAAGGATAGCACAAATCTTTCTGTACTCTTGTTTTTGGAACAGTGCTGTTCTTGCTAGCAAAATTTTCCAGCTGGAATCTATGCGTTTTATTATTCTTCCTCACAGTTTTCCTTAAAACCCTGGTACGTGTGTACCGATGAGCAGTTGTCTTTCTACCAGAGTCTGCATTAAGCTTAGGACTCATCTGCATTGGGAGAATGACTGTAGTAGGAGCCATATGGGAAGTATCTGGCCATAGCTACATCCCAAACAGCCAGCTGTCGTTCCATACCTTTAGTTTTGTGTGTTATGGGCTGCTTTCATAGTACCTACTGTCAGCACTGAGTGTACCACGCTCTCCTCTGGGAATTCCCAAACATGTTGTGACCTTGCTGGCCTTCCCATGTCCGATGGTGACTTAATTTGTCCTACCTCATCTGGTGCCTCTCTGTGAAGCAGCTCTGGTTAGGATTAAAACCCAGAAAACCAAAACAAAACAACTTTTTCTCTTTTGTCTGAACTACTTGCTTGAATGACTCAGGGGGAAGGGGAAGAAAAAGTTACTGTAATGTGATTCTGAAACGTCAATCCTGGCTTGTTAAAATATCACATTGCACTAAGCCTTGTAAATCACACGTCATTTCCTAATTAAAAACTGACGAGCATAATTGGGTCTTTCACTGCTGCGACAGAGCCTTGCACAGACAGGCGTGCTCCTGGGTTTTCAGGTGCTGGTGTATAACCAGCCACGTCTGCCTCCTGCTTCGCTCGGGTTCCTCTTTGGAGGTAGGCTCCTCAAGGAAAGAGGCTCAGGATGTGACCAGTTTTTATTGCTGGCAAGGGGATGTTGAATGGCTCATAGTTTTAAAACAAACAAACAAAAACCAACAGTAAAGTGTATTTTCTGTGTGCTAAAACATAATTTTGAACTGAAGTCCAGATGTATTCTACTGCTACAAGGAAGTAGTGTTGAAGGAACTGATAGGCTTTCTGGTTCTTTGTCCCTTCTGAGGTATTGCACCTGTGTCCCTTGCTTTAGAAGGCTTGGATTTAATAGCACTTATAAAGTGTCTTTCTGGGCATATTTGTTCTGGAAAATGGAGTATTTTTTGTTTTGATGCAAATCTCCTCAGTGGAAAACTTCCATGGGGTAGACAACAAGCACTAAGGGGGAAGAGTGCTTACAGACTGTCCAGGCAGAGGTTGGGCATTTCTGTTTTAGGCACGTGGTTGGCATTTTAAGTAAGCAGTGACAGTTTTGCAAGTTTTAGTCATACTTTTTTGGTCTTATTCACTATTAAAGGTAATGAGTGTTGCTTTAGTTATCTTGCTGTGCCCTCTGGGACCTCTGCAGCCCAGAGCTACACGTGCTGCCCTGAAAGCACTCAGCTAAGCTTCCCATCCTTTCCAGTGCTGTTGGCTGCTTTCTGCTCATACTCCTTCTGTGGGTCATTAATTTTGTTCCAATGAAATAGTAAACGAGTGAACACGCTGGTGAGATCAGATGTGGCCACTGTTGGTGCTGAGAAATGGGTCAGTGGCTCTCCTTACCGACCTGCAGCCCAATAGGCAAAAGGAGCATCTCTTCCAGGACCCTTGGATGTCCCCTCAAGCGAAGCCCATCCTCACGTGGTCCCGAGTACTTTTTGGAGAATGATGAGAACTGCTCAGGTTTTGGATATCCAAACGGGGAGGTGGCTCAGAGCAGGCACAGTTCTGCTTTCCTCCAGGGGTACGGGGCCCCTCTGCTCCTCAGTATGGACACAGAAGCCAGGCTGCCTCAGGGACCTGCAGCAGTCAGAGGCCATCCCTTGTCCCAGGGCAGGGCGGACTGTGCCTGAATCACCTTTACTTACATAAACCAAGGACTTTACACCTTACCTATGCAATGTGTTCCAGATCTTCCAGTAAGGTTTCCTAATAAAGATCTTACTATTAAATTCTTCCTGTCTACCCTAAGCTTCCTGATTTAAACCTTTTGGATTTTCCCTGAGTTCAGCTGCCAGAGAGGCAGCTTTTGGCCACTTTTTACATCTTTAAAGAGTTAAAGCACCTCCTCAGTTCTCTCCCCTTGCCTAACTAACCCCTGATTAATCCAGTCTCTCCTCGGAAGCCAGATTTTCTGGTTCATGGATTGTACACTTTCCTCTCCTCTGAGTTCTCATCTCTTTGTCCGCACCTGAAACATGGTATGGACAAAGCTACGCAGGGATGTTCTGTTGAGGCCTTAAAGCTGAGAAGCCCTGTCAGTGTCTTTGTACTTTTTACCTCCTTTACTCCTAGGTGTTTACTCGTGGTTGGATGTTTGCTCGTTTTGCACTGCGAGCTTGCACAGCACTAGTGGTGCACAGTAATGTCCTGTTCCTTCTGTTTGCTTGCCGCTCACACTCACCTTCTCATCCTGTATTTTTCCACTGTCCTTTTGAATTGTGTCCAATTTGTTTCCAGCTTAACTTTAGCTTTTTTTTTCTTCTTGCTTTGCTTCTTTCTCTTCTAAAAATATAAGGTATATAGCCTGAAAATATAAGGTTATATTTTATGTAAGGAAAGAATAACACTTTGCATGTCACAATTACCTTTCAACAGATACAGATAACTGCCTGTCTTCTCTGAGGTGGCATGAAATTGCTGTTAACCACGTGGAATATTCCATCAGAACGGTGCCAATTTCCTCCTGCAGCCTCTCAGAATAGCTGCCTTGTAATACCGGGTAATTAAGTTGCACTTCTATTGCCCTTTTAACCAAGGGTATCATAACCTTGCTTTAAACTGTGAATTCACCAGGAAAGCTTATACCTGTGTCCTGGCCCAGCAGGATCCCAGGCAAGGTGCTGTTGTGAGGGAGTGATACCAGCGCTGTCCCACAGGGCTTGGGCCATAAATATTGTGCTGGGGGGGGCGGGGGAGGGGGTGGTCAGTGACTGAGGGAAATTCATTGCAGATGAACAACCTTGGGCCATGTATCATGCCCAGAGGGACAAGCACAGGCTCCAAGGGCTCCCGGGTCTGTGTTTATGATGATAAATGTTTCACTGCAGAGCTGAGCTTGGCATTGAGGTGTCTTCCCTGTGATGCACTGGTTTAGAGCACGTCAATCTTTTCTCCCTTTATTTTTGAGTGATTTACCTGAGTACCTCTGCAGTGATTTGGGCTACCACAGCCCATAATGAGCTGTTTCCCAGGGGTGTGCAGAGACCTAGCTGTTACGAAGGTTAACAATGCCATGGAAACAGCAAGGATTCAGTGATGTCTGTTCAGCAGAGTGTGGGGTCTGGCAGGAGGCACAGAAATGGCAATTTTAATTATAAGAGAATTTATAATGCAATTTGCACTTAATGTGCCGGGCACAATATTTTTTCCATGGGAACTTCTAGGACGCTGTGCTGAACAAATTGAGTGCAGCTTTCACTAACTTGTGCTAAGTTGCTCTTAACAATTGTGTTTGTAATTAAGCAAATTCCTGACCTTTGCTCAATGAATAAATTTGGGCTGCCAAAAGATCATGTACACCAAGATGGCTTTGCTTGACATTTGGGTACCGTTAATGACCAGGAGTGAATGAATAAAATTCTAACAAATATTGGTAAATTCACTAACTGGAACAGCAGCAATTCAAATTTAATTGGATATTTACCAGCTAATCATTCATGTGAGGCTTTCTAATGAAAGCTGCAGAGGCAGGCACCAGATTAAAAGTAGTATATTCCCTTTTTTGTAAGAGACACTGTCAGAAATAACAGCAGAGGAGGATTTTATAGTCAGTCCATAATTTCAGGTTTCTGGGCTCCCCACTGAGCCACTGAATTCCAGATAAGATCAATGAAGTCTGGTTCCCTGCCTCTGGGTTTAAATCCAGTTCTGGCTGCGGCTGCTCGTGATGGCTGGTTTTGGGGGTGGGCATACTCTTGACTGCACGACGGGTCAAATGTCAGAACTTGGGAGCATCCATCATCTCAGAGGTCGCTCAGCTGAGGTCAGGGACTCTTTCAGATTGTTTTACTGGCTATCGACCTGCAGAGAAATACTTGGTATTTGCTGATTGTATTTTTTTTTTCTTTCTTTCTCTTTTTTTTTTGATGGATGGAATGTGTAAATGATCCATTGCATTTTGAACTTATTTTTTCAACCCCTCCCCTCCAAAAAAAGCTAAGCTGTAACAAAAGGTTGGATTTCAGGAAAAAAATGTTTTATCCAGGTCATCTCTCTAGTGCCTGTATAATTCCAGCAGGAGATGGTGATTTTTGTTGTTGAATCTACTTAGTTTTGATGGGAAATAGTGTTTCTCATGCTACTGGAAAAGGCTGAGATAGTTAATTACCAGAAGGAAATGAACAAAAAAAGGAAGAAGCAACCTCACCTGCTCCTTGCATCAGATTAAAGAGTGAAGTAGATGGAGATAAGTGCTTAAATATTATCCACAGAATAGTTTGGTCTGTAAATAACTTCATTGTCCACAAACAGTTGTGAGCAGCTGATGTTTAATTGGTTTTGTTAGGTAAGTTGGAAGCCCAGGGGAGGATGAATTTTATCCTGTGGATGTGGAGTTGGGATCTGGGTGTGCTGTTACTTGTGCAGCCACCACCTGACAGGGCATCCTTCCTCAATTCCTCCTTGTACAAGATGAAAGCACCTTGGTTAACATGAATTTCTTAGCCCAAATGAAATTTACTTCCTCCAAAGAGGCCAAGGTCAAGGCTGTCTTGTTGATGCTGTCTCTATCTTACGCTGTTTCCAGACACTGGTCCCCCTGGAAATCGCTGCTGTCGTTCAGTGCTGGCTGTCAGATTGTGCTGAATACATTGTCATCAGAGCACCAACTGCTTCTGACGTGATGCAGATTTTCATAATGGCTGAAGTCTTAATCTGCTGGCTCCTGCATGTGGAGAAGCCCAGGGCTGGGAACAACAAAACCTAGCCTGGAAAAGACTCTACGAAGTTTCTGTGGAAAACAGAAGCTAAATCCTGGCATGCAGTCTACAGCTGTGAGCTCCAAATATCGATGGTTAGGTTAGTTATTGTTAGAAGCTAACAAAATGTCACATATGAAAGATTTCTTATAAGGGCAGTGACAACGTTTTGTCTGCAAACTTGGAGCCTTGTAATCAGGTAGACCAGGCCCCTTCAGGCTGGTTATATCTGGAAGCCTCCCCCGCTCCTGAACCGTACAGCAATTTGGATGTTGCTCTGGCTGCGTGCAGCAGTTGCCTTTCGATTGCTCGGTCAATAGGCAGAAAAACATAGCTGCCCTGTGCTGGCTGCTAACAAGTACAGAGGCTGATCTTGCAAGGTCTCCTAATTGAATTTTGCTTACAACACAACAGTCCCTCACCTGGTAGGATTAGACCTGTAAATTGTCCCTGTGCCTTTTTGTGTCATGTGGGTATGAAAGCATGTGCTGTGAAGTGATGATGCCTTTGGCAAATGGCTCTGCAATGTGAAAGAAATGCTCTCAGGTGGGAGGATGCTAGCTGAGTACATGGACTCTGAGGTGGTTTGTCCTTCACGAAATGGTCTGGCTGGGTTCAGTTGGGATGAACGTGATGGTGAAGCTCAATGACATTAGTTAAATCCTGCAACAATCTTATATTTTTTATGTTTGCTAGACCATCCTAAAGATAAACTAGTTCTCAGCTAAAATCTAAAGACTGTTATGGAGCAGCTGTGACACACAACATCCGTGGGAATGTTCTGTTGAAGGCAGCTGGTCGCTCTCCTGCAGGACCACTGGAGCCTGGAGCTGGATGCCTTGGCAGCCTGCAGGGATTTGCTGTTTCTCTGGGTGTGAAGAGCAGGTTTGATCTGGGCTGGTGCAAAATTATCCAAGACACAAAAGCTTTGGCCTCCTATCCCCTTCAAACACTTTATTTATTGGTATTATGTACATAGTTTATTGTGAACTGCAGTGATTCTATAAATGCACAGAGCTGAACATCTGAATGGGTTCTAGGGCGTCGTTTCTTAGGGTTTTAGGTTTCCTTAGGGGAGAGATTGTCTTCTGTTGTCTCAGATGGTGGCTGCTGTGCGTTTTGGCACAGATTGGATAGAGGCTAGCACGAGAGTGCAGGTGGCAAGTTTCTCTCCGTAGTGTGACCGGATTTCAGTCAAGTTTTCAACTCACAGATACCCAGGTTTGACTTCTTAAATTGTTCTCATCGCTTATTCAGCTGAAGACTTTATCTGGAAAATCCAGCACGTGCCAGGTTCTGTCAGAACCGCCTACGCAGAAATTGCTTGGTTTTCCTAATATAGTATGAACTAGCTTTAAACATCTGAACATTTACTTAAAAGCTAATGCTTCGGCTTTTTAAAAACAAAGATTCCTGCTCTAATTTTAGCAAGTGGAGCTGCTGTCCAGGAGCCCTCAGTAGGCACTGTCACTTCCTTGCAATCTCTAGGTCACACTGCCCAGTGAGCCCAAGTTGGCATCCACCAAGAAGCATCCAAATCCTTGAAAATCCCCACAAATGCTCCATCTCATAAAGCAGTTGTTTTTCACTAACTACTCTTTTCTGAAATAGCACCAATGAGAAAACTGGGGGGGAAAGTTTCTTCAGTGTTGTTTGTAATTAAAAACAGCAACACGGGTGGCCCAGCTCTTGCAAAGTGCAAGCCCACTTCTTTAATTCAGTCTGTCCTTAAATCTGTTTAAGCTTAAACCAATGAAAGCCAAAACAAACCGGGATTAATTAGCAGCATCCAACACAACTGCGTTGCATCTGAGACCCCTGTGGCCCCCAACCCTGGCTGGGGCTGGTGTGCTTCCAGCTGTCCTCAGGCTCCTTGCAGGTCCCTGGTCTCCTCCCACATGCGCCCATCTAATTTTGTGTGCAGTTGTCCAGCAGCCATATAGTTTAAATGAGCTGGTTTGGGGGGTAAAAAGCAAAATCGAGCCAGAAAAAAATTGCCTTTTTTTTTTTCTTTAAATCTAATCCCACTTCAACACTTGACAAAAACCACTTTAGAGGCATCGGTCATCTTCAGGGAAGGGCAGAGGGTGATGTTTACTAGGGGTGGCGTTGACTGGACCAAGAAGCTGAGAGGCTGGGGACATGGCGAGATGTTCTCCTGGTCCAGCTGTGCTGGTGGCTGGGATCTGTGTCCCTGTTCCCTTGGAGGCCTGCACACACTGGTGCTGCTGCTGGTCCGTGCCCATGGGTGGGCAGCAGAGCATGGGAGCAGCTGTGCCACTCATGTGCCTGCCGCCATGGGCATATGTTGCTGCTGGGGTTTGCTGGCCCTGATTTAACCCGGTGGCTGTGGTCCGAGGCAGCATTTGACCTTCTGACTGCTCTGCTCAGTGAGGAAGCCACAAAAATATCCTGGTGAGCAGCTGGGGCTGGCAGTCTCTGCTATTATTGCCATTAGAGCCAAGAGAAGATGATTTTAAATCCCTTTAAAAGCTGGTTGAGGCTCTGCCTGTAGAAAACTTGAGTGTTTCAATCCATTTGTGTGTATTTGGCACTTGTTTAACCCTTTATTTCTCACCAGTTTCCTATGTCTTTCCTCAAGCAAAATGTCTCTCTTACCGACAACATCACCATCCTTGGGTTTGGAAGGAGGCGTGGGGACATCGTTGTGTGAACGCTGCTCCCTGACACAAGCAGTTTCCCAGCAAAGAAAAGCCTGCAGCTCACCCTGCTGATTGCCAGACCATGGACAATGAGATATACACACCTGAACTTCTAAGACCCTCCTGTAAGTACCTCTTGTGAGCCTGCTTTCTGTTACTTTGAGTCTGTCTCAGTGAGAAACCAGCTGCTGCTTCGCCTTTTTGGGATGAATTGTGGCCTTTTCCACCATTTAAATAAATATAAAGATGCCCTGTGTGCATCTGCTTTGGCGAGTCGCTGTTGGGCTATCCGAGCAGAGCAGCCATGTCATTACTGCTTTATCTGGGAGTGAGATTTAAAAGCAGGATTTTGGTAATAAATACAGGCTTCATGCTAGTTATTAAAGCAAACAGAGTAGGAAAGATAAGCCTGCTGCATTTATTCACGGATAAGGAGGTAATATAGAGGAACACAGCAGTACTTTGTCAGAGGAAATTTGTTCCTCCTGCGAGTACTGCTTAATTGTGCTTGCCTGCAGGGAGCTGGGCCCCGTTTGTGAGGTGCTACAGAGACATGGAAGAAAGCTCGTGACCCACAAGCCACGATCAGAGGCTCAGACTCAAGCTGCTACTACATAATGAGTGGCCATTCGTTATCCATTGGTACCCTTATGCGTGTTTGCCTTTAGCCCTGGGAAATGTGGACTAATTCCACTTACAGACTTCACATCTCTAAACTCACCCCCACATTTCCAGAGCCTCAAAGTGCACACACAGACCATGTCTGGAAGGAGGCTTCTTAAGCACAGCAACAAGACTGTGACCATAATGCCCAGTTTAAGGTGAGAAGTGGCAGGTCAGCCTAACAAAAGTAGGGTGCGAAGCAGGAACGATGCTATTTAATTAACGGCAGTTCCCACTGCTGCAGTACCCCAGATGTCGGATTCCTGCCAGGATGGATCCTAGACTTCCAAAGAAAGGACAACCTAAGGTCTTACAAGATTTACTGGGTACTATGTTCATGCCTAAAAGGAAATAGAGGAGAAACACAGCAAGCAAAGAGCTTAAAGGGAAGTCAAATCATTTATACTTTTGATATAATGTGCAGGAAGAAAATGATGTGGCTGCCATAGTAAGATAGTAAGGTATTCAAAAATTTCTGGAGTGAATGAGGGCAAGACAGTGTTACTGAAGTCAGCAGTCACCGAGTGGTGGTGAAGCAGCTGCTTCCCTTAACAGCTGCCTCTGGTGTATATATATAAGCACCAAAACTTGGGTGGTGGTAACATCTAGAGTGGATGAAGGAAGAGGATTTTAACTAGAAAGGGAGGAAAGCACTGATGGCTGGCCTCAGAAGGCTATAAACAGTCACCTTCACTGGTGTTTTCATGGACAAGCTACAGGAACATGCATCAGTGACAGGCTAGAATCATTGGTTTCTGTCTTGGTGAGTGGGACCTCTTAGATTTTTTTGGGGACCTTTTTGGTGGCTGATACCTTTTTTCCTTCTGTGATCAGGAAACGATATCATTTATCATGAGATCCACGAAGACAGCCTAAAACAAGGGATCCCTTTTGTTGCACTGAGTTCATTTCTGCTATTTAGGATGCTGAGAAGGAGGATCAGAAACGTAGTGGTTTCTGCCATGGAATGTATCTAGGTTAAAGACAAGGCTCTGACATGCAGTTTAGGGAATCTTTGGACTTCTGATCCAGCAAAACTCATGTCTCTTTCTGCAATGTCTGCTCCAAGTCCTTACCCCAGCTGCCATCTGAGCAGGCTGTCTGGGTGAAAATAAATGCAGATTGTCCTTGATAGGCGCCTGGTTTGGAGCTTTGGATCTGAACCCAGGTTTAATCCAGGCTTGCGGTGGCTGATGCGTGAGTCATATTGCTACATCCTTTAGACAGGAAGAAAAAATCCAAATTTTCTGAGAATCAGCTAGTGGAAGCTGGTAAGTCTGAAAAGTATGATGTTACAGATCATTTGTATGGCAATTCCTGTGCTATTTTCCTTTGTGGAAGTGCCTTGGGGCTTTGTCATAAGCATCTTTGTGCTAGATGCTGTGTAAGCAATGAATAAAAAGTCCTTGCAATAAAGGTGTCTACATAAAGACAGGTTTGCCCTGGAGAGATAAGGAGGGCATGAGACGTACCCTTGGTAGTCTCTTGTATGACATGCAGATGCTGAAACAAGCAGTGCGTGACTGGTAGGATAGAAGCAGCAAGCTGTCATTATTTGATTTAATACTTCTTTCAAGCGTTGCTTAACACATGCATATGTATATTTTTTTCCTGGAGTGGGTTGTTAAACTGATATTCTTAATAAGGTCAACAGTCTTTAATAAGATAGAGCTGTATAAACGAAAAATGATTTTGAATTGGTCTTCGTTTTCTTCTGCTTTATGTCCCAGTAACTCAAGTTTGTTCAGTTTAATGTCATCCAAAAAAAAAGGGGGTGGAATAAAAGTCAGCATGAAGGAGAACTTCTTTGTTTGGGAAGTGGAGAAGGTTGTTTTCTAAAGTAAACCTGTGAAATTTTCTTGGATTGAAATTTTCCCTATGGTCAAAACAAGCTCAGATGTAGGGTTTTGTCTAACCTTATTACAGACAGCCTCGTCTCTGGTCCCCACTGTTCTTAGGGTGCCTCCAGTGGAGGGAAGATCAGTCATCTAGGACAGCTATAACAGCATCAGTGAGATGGCTTTGGCAGAGGACGTTGTCCTGTTTGCTTTTGAAAGCAACTGCCTGAGTGTCAGCAAGCACACAAAATACTTCAGAGAGATTCAGCCTTTGGAGGAAGGCTTCCTTTAATGGAAACAGCTGGGAGGACACATGGAGATAACGCTCAGGGTGTCTGGGACAGATGCTTACTAAATGCTGCTGCTAAAGGGGGAGAGGGCAGGAATGGAGGGAAGGAAGTCTCATCTGCTACCATCGCCATCTGCCGCTTTGTGCACTTCAGAGTCCTGCCCAGAGGTGTCCCAACAGGCCTGTCAAGCTAACAATTATACCTGGTTTCCTACAAATCTTTTTTTTTTTTTTTTAATGGCCAATTCAGTGTCCTTCTACTATGTCTTTTAATAAGCTACCTTTTGCCTAAAGGCAGAGAGATGGCTAAAGAGGACTTCTGAAAGCAAAGGACAGTCTCTCGAGGTAAGCATGGTCAGGGGACCAATGGGACAGACGTGGGCACACCACAGATTACTGCTTCAGTTGCTGCCTCGCATCCTCTTAGTGGGACGTGAGCCAAAAAGCTCTGCTTTGGGTTCTCACGAACACTGAAGGTGCGAAGATTTTGATGTACTTGGGTACCTATAACCAAGGAGTTTGAATAATTCATGCATGTTCCTCTGTTGCCTTCATCTAATCAGCTTGTTTCTGCCAGCTGATGCTGAAGAGCAGCTGTAAATAAGATGAAACCCTAGCTGTACCTCGGCTGGATTTATCTCTATGGGTAGATCGGTTTTAAGGGAAGTTGCTGCGTTGTGTTGACCTGTTGGTGGTTGTCACTTGCCATTCAGTGTGCTGCTGCTTAGGGGTAAGGCTGTTTAATTGATCTGCAGTTGCTTTTCATTGTTTCAGTAACACTCAGTAATGCCTATTAAAAATATTTCTCACAGCTCAAGGACTGGCAGCTGCAGCAGACCGGGGAACTGGGCTGGTATGAGAAAAGGGGAGTGATGGAGAGGAAGCATGTTTGGCATCTGTGGTTTCTTAAAGACTTTCTCTCCAATAAAGTTGGAAAGCTGATTTTTTTTTTTTCTCTCCTTTTTAGTGCTGCTCATCAGGTTCAAATGGAGGGCTGGGAGTGGAGAAACGAACAATTGAAATGGAGAAATGCTCTCACACACTTGTGATTTGACCTTGTGCCAGTGCAGCTAACCCATTAGGCAGACTAAAATGACTCCTCTGAATCACTGAAATTGTATCTAAAATGGCAGCTTGATTTTTCTTTTCTCTGTCCCTTGCCTTTTGTCACCTTTCCTTGGACTGTGGTGCTGAGCCCTAGTGCTGTAGCTACCTGTGTGCGTGTGACAGTCTTGCCATCAGGTAGGTGCCCAGAGCCAGCTGGGACAGATTCAGACACCTCCCATTTACCAAATCACCCCACTTTTTTGTACCGCCCCCCATTACCAAAATCACAGTGAATAGGATGAGACAAGCTCCCAGGGATGATCCCCAGGAGGGGTTGTGTGAAGAAAGGTTGGGGCCCTCTGGTTTGCAGAGAGAAACTGGCTGGGAGAAGGGTGCAGAAGTGCCAAGTGGTGGTGCAGAAGGTAATTTTGGTGTCCTTTACACGTTCCCTTAATCTGCGAGCAGGGGAAATTCAATGAAAATGGGAGCTAATCAAGCAGGAGCGGAGGAAGGTGTTTGTTAGCTCTGTTTACCATCTGTCTGTGAGACTTCTCTGAGGCCAGGAGCTTAGTGTAGTCTAAAAACCCCAGACACCCACACAGGTGATGAAATCCCCTGTTTCAGGGCAGGCAAAGATGATATAAAGCTGGTGTATCTCATTTCATAGGAAATGCCAGCAAGGCCAGATGCTTCCCTCTGTGCACGCTGTCTGAGGGGCACTGGTCTTTGTTGGCTAGTGGATCCACCAGACTGATCCCTGAAGACCCCCTTAAGCTCTTAGAAATCAAGGCAGCTATTTGGAAACTAATTTGGCAGTTGTTTGGAGACTTATTTCGTGAGCTAGATTGATGGAAGGAGATTTCTGCGGTGCCAGACTCGGGAGGGGATGTGCAGAGTGATGTCCCTCCCCAGGGATGCTCAGGGTGGTTAGAGGGGATGCAAAGACCAAAGCTGCTGAGAGCATCCATGGATGGAGCATCCTCTGCCTTCTCAGCCTCTAGTGTCTGGAGGGTTGGAAGCCCCAAAAAGCTTTGAGTCGGTGTTTGGGCTGTGGTAGACAAAGCGGTGCGAAGGAAGCCTCGCTGCAGCCTGTCCCTCTGCCAGGCCATCTCCCAGCATACACCCCCGGAGGGCATCTTCAGCAGATGGACAGTAGCTAAGCAGCAGCTTTGTTATAATTTAGTTAAAAATCAGCAGCAGTAGGAAATCAGGCTTTCCTACTTCTGGAACTCTTTCTTTTTCTTGTCCTCTCCTCATATTTCACATGTTTCTGTTGTAAAAGAGAAGCCAAAACAACACTCAAATTGTTTTTTTCAAGGAGAAATATTTCCTTTTGAACTAAAGAAGAAAGCAAATGTTTCCACTAACTACTTTGAATGATGCGATTTAGCCACTTCCAGAAAACTTTTCATATTTTCAATCTGTCACAATCATGTAGTTGAGCCAGGAAAGAAGATTTTTAGCTCTGTCCCCCTGTTGAATCCGCCTGTGTGGCTCCCGCTATTTTCTCTCCTGATAGAAGCAATTGGTGTGCTGCTTTCTGTCCTCAGCTGCCACAAAAGGCCTCGATCCGATGGGATGTCAAACTGCCTCGCACTTGTTAAGCTCCCATGGCTGGCAGCATCTGTGCATTTGCAATGACATCTCCAAATCCATCCAGGATACAAAAGTACTCTAAAATTGTAGCCTTTGTGTGTGTACGCGCTGTATGTTTTATTTATAAAGCTTTTAGAGATAGCAGCTTGTTCTCTAATTTATTTTGGGTTGGTGAGGAGGAGGAAATCTCATTGGCAAGATAGGGAATTTGCAATCTGAATGTAAAAGGAATGTGGAGAAAAAAAAGTCCAGGGTTCTGGGACATGTTTGCATGAATAATAATGCCTCCAAAATGATAATGGATTGCCATCCATTCGTAGAACTGCAGAAGCTGCTTTGATAAATAAAATAAGTCAAATTTTAAGCAGCATGGGGTCTGCATGTGTCACTTATCAGATGCAATTAAGTGGGAATAATTGCCTGCCTGTGAACTGAAAAGTTGTGATATCATGGTGCCATTGCCAGCTTTCACTTGCACAAGGTCTGGCTGCTGTGGATGCCCATTTCAGAGCCTGTCTGTGTTTGACCAGGAGGTGTGAAGCTGAAAATGGTTGGATGTTTGCTGAGCTCTTTGGGGGGACAAAGCTCTGCTCTTCTGGTTCCACATCCAAGACCTCCCTTAGGTATTTGTAGGGGCTTGATTGTAACTGGCCCTGCTGGGTGCTTGTCCCACACTGGGTGCGTGAAGTCCTTGCAGCCTGCAGTTGGTTTTGAGCCACACAACCACCACATCGCAGCATCCCTGTATGTCGCGCTGGGGCTGTGTGGTTGGGTCTCTCCAGCCCGCCTGTGCAGTCCTTAACTCTTGGAGGTTGTCCAAGTCTAGCTGAGGAAGAGGTGCTCAAAGGCATGGCCCTCACTGTGGGGAACCTCTACGAACAGTATTGCTTTTGGACAGCTTAGAGATAGGTCAGGACCTGCTGGGGAGGGGAGCTGAGCCTGCCTAGTGAGGGGGAGAGATGCAGACTAGCAGGTCCCTGGGGTTGCTCTCGTGTCCACCTTTCCATGCTCTACCATGGTACAATTGGTGCTGTCTGGAGGCTACACTGGTCTTGGAGATGTGTTGGGCGGACCATTTTGTACAGCTGCTGGAAATGCAGCAGAACTTCCTTTTTTATTCAGCTCTGGCTTGTTTCTTTGCTGTTTTTTTTTTTTTTTTTTTTTTGTTCCCAGTTGCTGGCATGTGCCGGCATTAAAGAAAGAACTTCTAATTGCCATCTACTCATTAGCTAATTATGTGTACCTCCTTAGATGCAGATTGTGGACAAGTGTGTACTAGTTATTCCAGGTTGCACTGTCTGCAAGTGCTTTACTGGAGGCAACAAAAATTTCCATGAAATTACTTGAAAATGCCTTTGGGGATCCTAGTTGCTCTAGCCAGAGTTCAATGAAGAGGCTTTTATTTCTCTTTCCTCTTGTCTGAGGAAGTATTTGTTGCTTCTAAGTCTTCCTGTGCAGACTTTCAGTGCTTTCTGTCCTGAGTCTGTCTCTAACTCAGGTTTTTGTAATACAATGGTTTCCAACTGCATGAATGTCTGGTGGAAAATACAAAAATGTAAGACCCAGATTCTGCTGTAAGACCAAAATTTTTGTCATTTCAGGACTTTGAAGAAACCTTTTCTGCTTCAGGAGCATTTCTCTCCCTCCTTTCAGCTTATGAAAGTTCCTGTTCACTGTCCTGTAGTCACCCACTACCCAGAGCTATGTTGGCCTACCAGAGCGTATTAGCACTAGTATGTTGCTGTTAAGATTATTAAAATACGAAGAAATCTAATACACGGGCTTTCATCATGCCTGTTATTCTGCAAGGCACACAGATAAGATCATAACTTGATGCTGCTGTGAAGCTGTGCCCAGAATCCAGGCTGGCTGTGGACAGAACAGTCGTTTAATGTTTTCCTCTTGCATGTACTCTCTAGGTTGGAAGTTCTCTGGAGCAGCAGTTTCTTGTGCCCAGCAGTATGTGTTTATAGACCCTACCAGGACAGATAAGCACAACAGCTGAGGGTGTTTGATGAACTGCCACCGGACATTAGGCTGATGGTATCAATAATAGTAACCTCAGTGTTATGGCACCTCATCCCAAGAAGGCTTCCAAACATTGATATATATGTTTCTAATTGAAAATCTGTTTACTTCAGCACCATACCTGGGTTATGAGGAAGGTTATGAAAGTGACTGGGAGCACTAAGCCAGTGCAGACCCTTCAGTCCTTCTGCCTTCCAGCTGATACCACTGTACCCAGGAACATGCTGCTGGTGCCCAAAAGCTAGCAGCAGCATCTAACTTTACGGAATGGTGAGAAGCATCTTGATCCCAGGGCAGGACATCTGCCTCAGATCAGTCTCCATGGCTGACCCTACTTACGACTCTGGAGTTCTGGTTGGCCTGCCAGGAGTGCCAGCAATTTTGCTGGCAGTGCTTATCAACCCGAGACCTGGCTTTAAGAGTACAAGTGCAAACATCTCCAATGTAGACAAAGCCATTAGCTTTAAAGGTCAACACTGAAGCCTTCTGTATATGCCATGGAGAGGCTATCTGTGTTAGAGAGTCCTTGTAAAATTAGAGAGTGAAAAACAGGAACGTTAGCACCGGAGCAAATGGATTTGCTGGAACGTGTTCAGCAAAACAAAGCTGAGACTTAGGTCTGCACAGCGCCAAGCCATCCTGTGGCACAGCATTGTGTGCTGTTGGGCTGCTCTTCAGCTGCCAGCCCTGTGTACTCCTCCTCCTCAGGTGTGGGATGCATGATGACTTGCCCCAAGCCCTCATGGGCTCTGGGCTGCCTGGGGTCCCTGTGGCTAGTGTGCAGCAGGTCAGGCATGTGTATATGTCCATGGGCTGATCTGCCCATGGCAGTTGCTCATATTTTAAGGGAGGCTCCTTTTGGTCTTGCTTAGGGTCCTTTAGGAATAGCTGAGCCTGGATGCAGCTGACATTTGGCCAACAGCTCTCAAGTTCCCAAGTCCTCCTGGGTCAACTTATGGGAAAATGGGGTTGAGCTCCTCAGGCCGATCCGGGCTGCACACTGAACTGGTTGTGGCTGCATCTCTCCTCTCTCTTTCCATCTCTCAACTGCCACAGGTTGGGCTGTTCCACACAAGAGTTTAGGTTGGCTTTCTACAGTAATGAATGGAGGTGGTGAATGAATTCTCATGGTGAATGGAGTTAAATCCAGTTGGAGGCCGGTCACTAGTGGGCTGCCCCAGGGCTCAGTACTGGGGTCAGTTCTCCTTAATACCTTTATGGATGATCTGGATGAGGGGATCGAGTGCACCCTCAGCAAGTTTGCAGATGACACCAAATTAGGTGCATGTGTCGATCTGCTCAAGGGTAGGAAGGCTTTGCAGGAGGATCTGGATAGGCTGGACTGATGGACTGAGGCCAACGGTATGAAGTTCAACAAGGCCAAGTGCCGGGTCCTGCACCTAGGGCACAACAACCCCAAACAGCTCTACAGGCTGGGAGATGTGTGGTTAGAAAGCTGCCTGTCAGAGAAGGACCTGGGAGTATTGGTTGACAGTTGGCTGAATATGAGCCAGCAGTGTGCTCAGGCGGCCATGAAGGCCAACAGTATCTTGGCTTGTATAAGAAACAGCGTGGCCAGCAGGTCCAGGGAAGTGATTGTCCCCCTGTACTCGGCTCTGGTGAAGCTGCACCTCAAGTACTGTGTTCAGTTATGGGCCCCTCGCTACAAGAAGGACATGGAGGTGCTCGAGCAAGTCCAGAGAAGGGCAAGCTGGTGAAGGGTCTGGAGAACAAGTCCTTACGAGGAGCGGCTGAGGGAGCTGGAATTGTTCAGCCTGGAGAAGAGGAGGCTTGGGGTGACCTTATTGCACTCTATAGGACCTTAAAGGAGGCTGTAGCGAGGTGGGGGTTGGTCTATTCTCCCACGTGCCTGGAGACAGGATGAGGGGGAATGGGCTAAAGTTGCATCAGGGGAGGTTTAGGTTGGATATTAGGAAGAACTTCTTTACTGAAAGGGTTGTTAGGCATTGGAATGGGCTGCCCAGGGAAGTGGTTGAGTCCTCATCCCTGGAGGTCTTTAAAAGACATTTAGTTGTAGAGCTTAGGGATATGGTTTAGTGGAGGACTTGTTAGTGTTAGGTCAGAGGTTGGACTTGGTGATCTTGGAGGTCTCTTCCAACCTTGGTGATTCTGTGAAGCTTAGACTTGCAGTCTGTGTGGGGCCATCTGTCTTCATGCTTGGAGGTGTGATGCCCTCTGTGAACACAAATGCCAGTTCCAGGAGATTTTGCAGAGGTGCACTTGTGTCAAAGATGCGCTGTCCTGGCAGGTATGGGAAGGTCAGTCTGGTATTCCTCCATGATAATAAGACTATGCTGGGACATTAGTCCTATGGATACCGAAGAGGGCTTTTCAGTGAGCTCAGGTTAGAATGCCAGGTAGCATTTTTCTACACCAGATTCATGCTTTTATCACAAAAAAAAAAGGTTTCAGCAAGTGCTACTCCTGAGCTAAACTTGGTGTGGTTTGGGCGGGAGGTACCCAACTTCAGTCTTACAGATGTGGATATAAAGTTAATCTATCAACATTTTTGTGAGGAAGTGAAAACTGCTGAAGTGAATTTGTGCCAGCCTCATGTTTGTTTGACTATTTTTATTTTCTTTTTGGTCCTGAGACTTCATGCCAGGAACCCTAAAGCAAGTTTTAACAAATTGGCAGAGCAGAACTTCATCATAATTACAGAAGAGGATTTAAATACCTAAATCACACTGGTACTTTCAAAAAGTAATGCCTCACTACTGTGTGATTTTGATAAACTTGGTCAGTCACTGGCAAATTGAACAGTTGATGAAAAAAGCATGTCTGCACTGGAAAAAGGCCCTCTTTTGCTTCAAGAAAAGCTGGAGGGGAGAGGAAAGTCATAAAATATTAACAGACTCTGCTTTTAATGCTGGTACAATTATCCCTGCACAGCTCTGTCCACCATATTTTGAAAGCCTTGTGGTGCAATGGGAATAGCCATGTGTTTTCTGACAGGGGAGGTCAAACGGGCTTGTTTCTCCTCTTGACATTGCCAATGATCTTCAGAAGTGGTTGCTGTTTGATACTGGCTTTGGGCCTCATTGCAGATCAAACAGGCTATGGGGTTTCTTCAGGGGACATGAGACCTAGGAGACCATGGTCAGGTGGACTGGTGGGGTCTTCCAAAGTAGGCAGAGCCCATGCACTGGGGTTACTGGTCTAACACGTCCACGTCTGTGTGGCAAATGTTGAATTTCCCTTTTTCTCCAGGGACATGTTGTCCATGGTGCAAATCCACCCACGCAAGCGAAGTTGCACTAAGGGAGATTTTCTCCTGAAATCGTTCAAAGAGATGTTTATGATTACGAAAATAATTTTGGAAAATATTTGTTCTACTTAGCATAAAAATATCTTTGGGCCAAGGCTTTAGGTGGATCTATGAATGACTGGAAGTGATTGCTTCAAGCAAAGAGGAAAATAAGAGCTAAGACACAACACTCAGCATACCTTTCAACTGTCAGAAGTGTTTTCTTCTGGTTTGGGTAAAGGCGGGTTTCGAGCAGTGTTTATTCATGAGGCTTGGCTCATACCTGTGCATTTTTTTTGTCTGCACATCCTATAGCAGGTATGTCAGGGAATGTGGCACACTTCATTTGGTGGAGATCAGACACTCATATCTGAAACAAGACGAAGGTTTTCCAGAAATAAAGAGCTGGATTAGGTGGGGGTCTTTATGTCACGTCATCACTCTGAATGTTTTCATGTCAGCAGAAAAACAAGAACAGGGCTTTCTGACCTTGAAAAGAAATGCCTGAGGGAAAGACTCCTTCATGCATTTTTTAATACTCTTCTTAGTGACTTTTTTTAAATTGCTGTAGCACGATACAGGTTTGAACTAATGAATGTCACACTCATATGGGGCAGTTCCAAAAATGAAAGACCTTGATTGACTGAACACTATTATTGCACTGCACGATGATGTTATCAACATCACCTACATTTCTGACTTTCAAGTGTCTTGGTATCTTATAGTTAGCCTGTCTGCTGCATGAGAGACACACTCTAGAGTTAGTTTCAAAGCCATCACACAAAACTTTATTTAAAAAAAAAAAAAGTAAAAGTGAGCGTTGTATGCTATTTTTTTGTTGTTTTCATTTCTTTTTTTTTTTTTTTTTACTTAAAGCGATATTTGCTAAAGACTGATTTCAGTATGGCTGTTTCTTCCCATGTACTGGGAAAGAGAGCATCATTTCCAGATCCCTTCGAAGACTGTTTCATTTGCGGGTCTTTGGAAGATGGATGGGATTGTGGTTGTGGTAAAACCTTGGCTCCATTTTTTTAATCCGTATGAAGGTACCTCAGCCAGACTGCCACTTCTCTCCTGCAGGAAAATCCTCCTTCCTCCCTACCCAGCTGAACTGAAACGAATGGTCTGCATTTGTAAACAAACTGTCCTGAGTTTTTTCTTTACTGAAAGGGTTGTGAAGCATTGGAACAGGCTGCTCAGGGAAGTAGGATGATTCACCATCCCTGGGGGTATCCAGAAAACATGTAGCTGTAGAGTTTAGTGACAGGGCTTAATGGTGGACTTGGCAGCTCTAGATTATAGGTTGGACCTGATGATCTTAAAGGTCTTTTCCAATCTAAATGATTCTGTGCAGGACCTGGAGCTTCCTGCCCAAGGCACACAAGGGAACACTGGCTTTGACATGGCTTCCCTAGCCACAATTAGCATTTGGCAGGTAGAGATGGCTGAGCTTCAGCACTGATAATTTTCCATCCCTGTTGTAGTTACTAGAGGCAGGCAGATGTTAGTTCTTGGACTGTGGGGGTTTTGAGGCTGATCCTCTCATGACAAGTTCAACTCAGACACCACAATTTTACGTGAGCTGATCATGTGGGGATCTATCATCATCCAGGCAGGTGTTGGGGATGGAGTTTGGGTGCACACTAAAGTCATTGATAAAACTTCCTCTGATTTCAGTGAAGACAGTTTTAGGTGTCTCTGGTTTGGGCAGTAGCAGCAGATGGTTAGGGTTCATCTTCCAAATTTAACAGATTTACCATGAATGGCAGTGGATTTAGACTGGGGAGATCTAGTCCTGATTCTGCTGCTGGCTTATGGGGCACTGTAATTACGTTATACTACTTGTTTCTGTCTCAGTTTTTCTAGCAAAAATATCCTTGTTGAGATTCAGCCATAACTGCTAATTCCCACACTTACAGCTTCTCCAGTTCATGCGAAGTTTTTTGTCTCCATTCCCGCATTCCTTTCAAGAGTGTTGCACTGGATGTGTTTCTTTTTCAGTCTTATGTATTGCTCTGTCTGTTTTTGTCTTGAAGGTGCACAGAATTTATCTTTACTGAAATTCCTTTCTCTTCTCTATATACCTTTCCCTGCTGCTTTTCTGGTTAGCAAAGCTTTTCATGATTTTTCACTCAGGACTTCAAAAGCTGGAGGAATACACAACTTGCCTGAAAGCTGCTGAGGTGAACGGGGGATTTTGTAGAAATGGATCTTAGAGCACAGGGCTCTCAGGTCAAAAGTGATCTTGGTTCAGCAATGTAGGAGCGCATACCAGCCAGGGGGAGACATTTTGGTGAGCTGCTATACTAGCCCTTCGTTCTCGTGTTAGCGGAGGTGTTGGCTTGCAGAATGCAGTGAAGTGTCTCATCTAGTGCAGATCCTTCTTTGTCATGGCTTCAGGGCTCTTTGGCTTGAGTTTGCCTCAATGGTTTAACCAGCAGT
Source organism: Oxyura jamaicensis (assembly GCF_011077185.1). Taxonomy (NCBI): domain Eukaryota; kingdom Metazoa; phylum Chordata; class Aves; order Anseriformes; family Anatidae; genus Oxyura; species Oxyura jamaicensis. Next base: position 103,078,959 of record NC_048895.1, read on the forward strand.
TACGCAACGATGTGCACAAACTACTAAACCACAGATGTGCACTACAGGAGAATTTTTGAGGAGTTCTGCCCGTTTAACACACATGCATAAAATAAGGGGCAATAACACCATCAACACCACAGATTTCAGTTATGGATGCCCTCTACCCTTGGGAAAATAGATGTTTAACTTAGCTTAGCAAGTGAAGGCAGGCACCACGTTAGCTTTACGTAGGTGGCCTGTGCTGGCTGGCTGTGATCACAGAATGACAGAATGGTTGAGGTTGGAAGGGACCTCTGGAGATCATCTGGTCTAGACCCCTGATCCTTCCATGTGTAATTCATTTGTGGTCTTGTACGGTATAAACCGTGACTAGAAATGAGAAGGTGTTGTAGGATATGTATCATCTTTTGGTGGGCAGAGGATTATTCCAAGGAGATGGGGCTTAGCAGAAAGCTGTGTCCAAAGCCTTGTGGCATTAGAGCATCTTGGAGATGCTGGTGGAGTATGGCTTAGGGTCTGCACCCTATGCCACCCTGCAAGTCCTTCCAGCCATGTAGCCTTCCGTGGCTGCAGCAGAAGCCAGGGAAATTTCTCTTCTATAATGGGTTAATAGGAAGACCTTAGATTTTTCTTGGCAGCATATCATGTAGGAGCCAGCTTGTTATGTATCTTCAAATGCCAGTGACAGCCCTGTTTTCTTTGTGTCTGCCCGGCGAGATGTCCCAAAGAGGCCTAGTGGAGTCAAGAAGTTTTCCAAAATTGTGACCTGAAGGTACGTGCTGTTGGAGCTGGAAAAATAAATTAAAACAATCAAGCCAATTATGTAAAACAGTGCTCTTTTGCAGTTGGCAAGGTGGTTTTTTGATGTGAGTCCTGGGCCCCTGGTTCAATTTTATTTTCCTTTGCTGTGACTTTCCTACAGCCTCTTACCCCAGTACAGCATAATTAATGATCCAGACTGGGGTAGGTTGTCATAATTTAAGCAGAACTGGGACAAAAGTAAAGATCAAGACTGATGAGGAAGAGCTGGGAAGAGGTGCCTGTTCCCCTTGGACTGCACTACCAAGGACATGCTCTTGCTCCACACTGTGATAGAAACCTTTCAGATGTTTTCTTGGTCCTTGTTGACAGCACCAGGGGTTGTGTTTTCACTTACATCCTCCCTGTGACCAGCAATTCAGAGGGGTCTGTCCATGGGCATAGAGTTTCTGTTGTTTTCTCGTCTTCAGACAAAAAGTTCTGCAAAGATAAATTAGAAATTACAGAGGGTGGGTTGTAAAATCTAGTACTATTTTATCTTTCTTCCTTTTTCTCTAGTTTCCCCTGAAATAGCTCTGTCAAAAGTTTAATCTTAAAATGCGCAAGCTACTGTTTTGAGTAGAAAGTATAACCTGGCAATGACAAAAAAAAAATAAAAAAAATCCAATAATCCTGTTTTAAAATAGACACGGTCGTGCCTGGATTATTTTAGACTATTTTTCACCCATTTTGCAGTGACAGAAAAAAATACAGTCTAGAATTCTATGAAGATTGTTTTCATCAGAACATCTCTCATTTATTTTAAATTTACCAAGAAGAAATACAGCCTTTGTTTCCTTCTTCATATTGAAAGACTAGGCTAGAGATATATGATATTGTCAGGAGTGAAGAAAAATTCACTAGTTAAAGGATGATTCTTCAGCAGTAAGAATGTTTTCTGGCATACAAATTCCTTTATTTACAAATATATTTTCTTCACTAGATTGGCTATGCTGAGAACTTGGTTATCTATATCAGCTATATTCTCTAATGCCTCGCTATTCTAGTCAAGATACTCAAGATCTTATACTGCTAGTAGTAAAATATCCTTGGAAGTCCTAAGAATTTTAATACATAATAAAATTTTACAGTATGTTTTTATACTTTAAAAATACACCATGGAAGGTCACCCTTTGATTTGTTCTCCAGAGGAGGTCAATATTGAAGTTGCTATAAGAGTACAGAAACTTATCACTGAATTGATACTTTTTTTTTTTCTTACATTTTGAGTAACCAGGAGGAAAGTCCAACAAGCAATTGCATATTCTGGGTGCTTGGTAAGTGGCTGTTTTTCGAAGAAGCAAAAATAATCACATGAGAAGATTATTTGGATAGTCAAAGAGACACAATATTCTGTTCATTGATGAAAGCAAGTTTGGTTAAAAAAAAGTTCTGATTAAGAACATTTCTGTAAACAAATCAATATTTGATAAAGGTGAAAGAAGCTGATGGAAGTCATTAACTGGACATTAGAAAATGCAGACTATTTATTGAGGGACAATAAAAACAAATTAGAAAAATATGTAACTAATGAGTTACATAATGGCTGCTCTACTCAAGGAACACTTATGGATTAAAACTTGATTAAATGACAGATCCAAAAATTCTGTCATCAATCTGCAGCAGTGAACAGCAAAGATATGATTTGTTCTTGGCCCAAAGTTAGTCAAGATTTGTATCTATAAACTGAGACATCATTTTCTGCTGATACCATTTGTCCATAATTAGAACATTGACTGAGTGATAAATAATGAAGGCTGGTCATTGGCACAGCACAGTCAGCATGAATTGCACAAAATGTGTTCTTAGTTGGGAACGAGTTTCTCACTGAATTTCTAGAGAAGAAATCGTCTATTCATCATGGAAAAAAGAAACCATAGCGATAAAGGCTGTTTCTGAGTTAAGTCACAGTTTCCTTTGTGTGAGAGCAGGTTACAGCAGGCTGCCCGGCACCTTGCAGGCTCCAGATCCCTGAGCAGGCTGCAGGGAAGCTGTTTTGAAAAGTGAATAGCTGTGATAATTTATACCACTTTCAAAAAGTCCGGCTTGGAGCAACCCCACCAAACTACATTTTGGAGTATCTGAACATAAAGATGACAGTTGGTCTTGTGCTTATCTCTGTTTTGCTTACCCTGTCCCTGTGTTTTGCTACAGTTCACGCTTCCCACTGGATGCTGACGGAGGGGCTCATCTCACTCCCGTTAGGCATTTATGTGAGTTACTGGAGTCCGAGCCCCTGATCTCTTGCCATTAATGAAGAGAGAGTGGCACCTCCAGAGGTCAACTGACCTCTCCTCTCTTAGACATCTGTTCCTCCTGTTTCTCTTCATTGCCAGTGAAAGGAGCCTTCAGTAATAGACTAGGCAAATGCTGGAAAAAGCAGAGATTAATCCCACTCCTACAGCATTGTCAAGAAGTAACAATTCTTTGTCCACTATGAGATGGGGTGAAAAGCAATCAGATTTTAAGTGAAGTGAATAGTGATGCTCACCTTGTGTTTGTTGGTTTGTTTTGCTTCGTTCATGTTGTCCAGCTTTCTTCAAGAGATCGAAAGGATGGAAATGTCCTTTCTAAAAAGCAGGGATTCTCTCTTCACCACTTCAATCTGCAACTTGAATCTATATGGAAAAATCTCAGCTGTCACGTGGCCCCTGATTAAATTACAGTGCAACCATAATGCCTCTTCCTTCCTGCACCCACAGCGAGCATGTCCTAAAGGTGCCTGAGGTATGGAGAAAGTCTGTCAGCTCAAATGTCTATTGTGGCATGACAAGTGAGAGCACCAGGCTTTCTGTATTGAAGACAGAGCAGCTTAAAGGTAGGATGAAGTCCTCTATGGACAAGGTGACACCAAGCTGGTGTTCTGCTGCCAGCAGCAGTGCTGGAGCCCTGGGACACTGCTTGCACTACCTGCTGAGCAAACCTGCCCCAGTGCATGGAGGCATAGCAGGGAAGTCAGTATCTGGCTCTTCCCCAGCACAGGTATACTTTGTGAAGATGTTATCTGCTCCTTTTCCTTCTCTACATCTGGCCAGAAAACCAAAGACAAGTATATGGGGAGACAAAGTGTCTTCTGCATGGCCACAGGCCACTGTAAGGCCACCTTAAGGTATGGGATTCAGGTAAAGACCCTTAAATGTAGGTGTCTACCAGCAGGTGCCTGCGTGAACACTTGTTGTCTAAACTCATGTTATAGTCATTGGAGATCAGCTCCGTGGAGCCCAGACAATATCTCTTACTGCAAATCCAGGTAAATGTGCGCCTCCGAATCACTCCTTAGGCCATGTAGCCTGCATTGCCTAGGGGTGGATTCAGTGTCCTAAATGCACGCACCTTGCACCATCTGAGAAGTCCTAGGAGGCTGCCATGGGTCTCCAGCTCCTGAACCTGAAGAACACATCTCTGCAGGCACCACAGTGTGTCTAGAAACCCTTCGCAGACACCCGGAGGTCGTGAAAATGACACTCAGCAACTCTGGTAGGGCAACCACACTGATCCCTAAAACGCCACTGCATGTGATGGGAGGTTATACACAGTCTAAATGGGGTGACGTAAAATTTAGGCTTCTTAATCTGAAGTCGTATATTATTATTAACCACACTCTCACCAGCACCATCCAGTGAAGCACACACTATGACTGCTGTGTTTAAATGAAACATGTTGCATTTGTTACGGGAGGTAAGAGACTTCCCAGACAAATCTCTCCCCACGTGGCAATCCTTTGCAGCCAACCTACCTCCAGTCCTGACAGCTGGATGGTTTTCAGATGTGGGGTGGCAAATGGAAAACCTGTGTGCTTTACCAGGACAGGGGAGCAGGGGGTCTGGCCACTCTGCTTGCCCCACCAGAAGCTAGGGGACTTGCAGGTACAGGTGCTCTGCTCTGCTGTGCCCTTGTCTCCCCCTGCAGCTTACCGAGTGCCCCATAAAGTCTCAATTTTTCACTCAGCCACCTGTGGACAAATCTGTGTGTGTGTGTGTGTACAGGTGGAGAGAGAAGTGGTGTTTGACTTTTTCCAGCCTTCAGCTTCACGTCACTGCACGTAAAGCAAACCTCCAGATCATTTATTTCTGGGCTTATTCCTTGATTCCCAGAGTTTTGATTTAATCTTAAAATATTTTAATCATTTCCTTGGCAAATGACACTGAAATTGGACAGATGGTTTAAACTTAGCTCTTTTCCCTGGAGAAAAGCTGCTCAATTAAAACAACCATAGCTTTCACACATTCAATTCATCCTTATCAGCCTGCCCCAATTAATCCTCTAAATGCACTGTTACATAAGGTGGGATCCTTTCTCCCTCATTTACTTTTCCAACTTGTCACTATTTCCTGGGTGCTGGCTCACCGGCACGGTGTCACGGGGAGCAGAGACAAAGCCCTGTTGTCCTCCCTGCTGAGGCACGTGAGATTCCCAAGGCACGGCTGGCAGACAAAACATCAGCTGCCACGCTCACGCTTTCCCTCTCTGACGTTATTTTTCTCCACGGGCGAATGATCTTTGCAAATCCTTAAAACAAGACAAAATTAAATTTCTATTATGCTGCTTTCTGCTTGGCCAGATAATCCCTTCCTGCCCCCGGTGCTTGGCCTACGTGGGGCTGGCTGCTCGCGGAAGTGCGCGACTGTGTGTGGTGGAGGAGGGCAGTTTGTTTAGCTACAGAAAGGGAAAAAATCAGATTTGGGCTCAATGAGCTTGGAGTAAATGGTCATGACAAATCCCGCCGGAGGCCGGGAGATCTAACGCTGTTGGTCTCTCGCCCTCTGCAGCGCTGCCTGCGTGGCTTCGCTCCACCGCAGTATTAAGGACCATGGTGTGGGTTTAATAGGTCTCAACATCCAGCGGTCATGGGACATAACTTGGGAACAATCCAAATGTCCCTGAAGCTGTGGGACAATGGGACTTCAAGGTTTATTTCTGGAGCATCTCTGCAGCAATGTGAGTGATATGAGGATTGTGGCCAACGTTTCTTCCACCAAGGGGTCAGTCCACAAGAGGCAATGTCACCGTTACAGGGACATTGTTGTGGCTCAGTCTGGGGAATGGGTGTGCTGCTGCTTTTGTGAGCGATGTGATTCAGGCAGCAAATGAGGGTGACTTTCTGCCTCGAGGAGCACTGACCCATGTCTCGTGGCTGTGCTTCTGAGGGGTGAAGAGCAGGTCTGGGAGCAGCCAGGCCCACAAACCGGCCCCTCTGGAGGCCTGCCCCAAATTCACCTGCTCTGAAAGGGATGCCCAGGTGGGATGGACCCTGTGGGGTCTTCTTCCACCAGCCTCGCTCAGCCATTGCTGAGCCCTGCTGCAAGCATGGCCCAAGCAGGTGGCCATGCGGCCAGAGAAGTCTGCTCCCAGATGGCATCTTCAGCCACGCTGGTTCTCCTCAGAGCACTACAGACCAGGCACCAAGTACTTACCTGTTACCGTTCCAGACGTGATGTATAGGGCAGCAAAACCTTGTATATGAAGTACTTTAAAGCCAGTCCTGCTTTGAGCATGAGGTTTGACTGGGGACCTCCATGGAGTCCCTTCTAGCTTGAATTTTTCCAGCCTGAATGGTTCTGCAGACAGGAAATATTGCGTGCAATTATCCCTTTAACATTTGCGTTGACAAGGACGATCACCAGGAAATGCCAAACAAGTTCCACTCTATTTTTCCTCTAAAAAAGTGAATAGAATAAGACAACCTGCTTTGCATGTTTATTTAAAGACCTTCCGAGTGTTTTAGTTTTGTTTTGGTTGGTTGTTTTCCTGAGTTATTGCTTTGGCTGCAAACTGTACTAAGCAATTGGCTGTGTGGTGAGGGGGGAAAAAAAAACAGTCTTAAAAAAAAAATCTTTGGATTCTACTGTAATTACAATAAAATTTTGTTAGCTTCCTGGAAAATAACTTTTTTTTTCTTTTTCTGGAGCACTATTTAATTTAATGTCAGTTGAGAGCATATTTGAAATCTGAGTCACAAAAGCAGAAGACGAATATTCTGTTTGAAACTGAAGAGATTTGTGCAGACCCACTGAAAAGCAGCAAAGTATGTGGCTCTTTTACTCAATCTCTATTTCAAAAAGAAAAACTTATCTAGTAATACTGGAAGCTAGAAGTAGAAACAATTTATTGACAGGGCAGGTTTTTTTTGTTTTGTTTTGTTTTTAATTTTCACTACTGTTTGTTTTTCCAGTGCTATATCCATGGCAGCAATTTAATTTGGAAAGTAATGGAAGATTGCTTACCTGGGGAATTATTCCACTGCTTCATTCTCCGGGAATTCTACTGGGTATTCAGGGAAATTTCAGGACCTCTTAATTCCTTCCCCTTTTTTCCATATTTATTTCTGCGTATCACGTACTAAATCATTAATATCCATAAATGGCATGTACTTGAAGAAAAAAACAAAAACATAGCAAAGCTCCATGGCCCAAGACAGCTGTAGGCTTTTCCAGGATTTCTGTGTGTACGTTACTTGGAAATGTGTAGTCAGTGAGTTTCCATAAATCTAAGTATGCACAAAATACTTCTTTGCAGTCAAAAGCCTGATGCCATTATGTCTAGATAATACGCTAGTGGGATATCTTTGTCATTAAAAATGGGGAATCATAAGAATATGAATTGAAGTATTTATCTAATTTTTATTATTATTGTGGATTCTTCTCCTCTTTTGGCAAAGATGTTTTGACCTAAATTTTCCCTACTGGAGTTCCCAATTCCACATTGAATCAAAACACTCATTTTTTTTTTGTATCTTAGGCTCTCCATCTATAGAGAAATTATCTCCTGGCCATGGAAGAATTTTGCTTTGGTTCAGCAAAGGATTTGGGGTCCCCTGTGCTGAAGTGGTTTGAAGGTATGAAGCATTCTTTCTGTTATTAGGATTACCAACTTGCAAATATTTGTAAATAAATGAATGGAAATGCAAACTCGCTTAAGACCCTGATTGTTTCATTCTAAGCAGCTGACTCCAAACGCCCCTAATTTGTGTAAATTAATTATAAAACACAACCATATGTCCCTGTAATTACAGAAAAATAGATAGAAGCTGAGGAGACAAGCTGCATCCCATACATGAATAAATCTCTTCATCAAAGATGCCAGCCATAATCAGTCCCTTAGGGAATTCAACCAAGTCACATGCTCATCGACTCCCTAAGTGGGATCCAGTCGTATTGCTAGGCATCAGGGTACCATGAAACTAAACCCCATGGACAAGTGCCTACGATAATAAGCTGCTGAGACTCTTGCTCAGAAGCGGAGGAGTGAGGGCTTGGCTTTGATGCAGTTAGCCCTCACCATGTGCCTTTTAATGCTGACCATTAGCTCTGAAACCAAGTCATCTCCTGAACCTGGGGAGCAGCAGGGATTACCCCAGGCTGTTTTCCCCCTGCCCTTGCTGGCTGGTGTTAGGACAGGGTGGGAGAGCTGTGTACGTAGGTAGCACTGCAGCTTCAAATCTGTCCTGCTGTGTGCAGGCTGAGGATGAGAAGCTCAGCACTGTCTCGGCAAGGAGATGGCCTCGCAGAGAGCAGGGGTGGCAGCCACTTGAGCCGCTGCTGCCAGAGGACCCTGGTATTTATTACTCCATTATCCAGGGAGATACTGCTCCTGTTTTCCACTGATAAGGCTGGAGCAAAGCTCAGTGAGGGTCTTGGTGAAGGGCAGACAGAAGGGCACCATACCTGGAGTGACCCAAAGATTTGCCACAAATTTGACACAAAAGTGTGAGAGCTGTTTTCTTTTACCTGACTGTTCTGAGAGAGCAGCAAGGATGTGATCTTCAAAGTCCAAGACAACAAGAAGGCCTAATGACTAATCCTGACCTTACCAGAGGTGTGTGTGACACTCTTCCAGGTTTTCATTTGATCTCCGGGAAACGATCCCTTTTTATTGAACTTCTTCAACCATCCCGCTCTCCCCAGGACACCACTGCCAGTCTTCATAGCTTGGTGCTTTCAGTTAAGTGACTGGAAAGGAGAAAAGGATAGGAAGAATCCTGCACTGCTCATGGCAAACTCAGTATTACAGTATCCTTTCAGACTGTCATCATCCTGCCCAGAGCCTTTGTTATTAGAGCTGAGTCCCTGTGACACGATGTGATTTAAAGATTATTGCACAGACTCTGACATTGCTTTGCACATCTTCCGTGCGGCCATCCGTCCCTCAAAGAGGCAGCTCAATAAATGGATGTGCAGCTGAACAAAAACACACAAGTCTTACACCCAATAATTTTATTTAAAAACCTCTGTGTCAAGCTTGGCTGCCTCCTTACTGATTTTTCCTGCTTGAGGCTTTGTTATTTTAATTTTAAGTGTACAGTAGCAACAGTAATGTGTGCTTTACTGATTGGATTAATGGCTAAATATTCATTCTGGTTCTTAAGATTTTGACTATAATTAAGTGACGGCTGTCAGCCATCTTACACCTCCAGCACACAGGCCAAACAGATGCAAAGCTAAGTGTGTCTAATGTGCACAGACCCGAGGCTTGGAGTTAAGTCTGTAAAGTGTAATAGAAAATGCATTGGAAACAAAAGAAATTTGCAGTCTTGTGCTTGACTGAACAAAGGCTCAGCCAGGGAAATATTTGGAGTGAGCATCAAGAAGCAGCAGCAGATTGTTTTCTTTGTTCTCGGGAATACCTGCCAACTTCATGACGATGCATTTTCAATTTTGTATCCCTCCAGGCCCCTGGGTGCCCCATGTTGTATCCTTTGACATCTTGCATCCCGGGATCAGGACATTTCACATGGCACCTCAATAACAATTTGTTTTTCCTCTGGTGCCAAATTGAAAAATTCAGCTGACAAGTCCAATACCTGCGATTTAAATGTGCTATGAATGTAAACTGGATTTGTAAACTGGATTGAGCAGTCACTTCAGGTGAACTGTAAAGATACTGAAGTCCTTGGGTCAATTTGAAAATCGGAGAAAAAGCTATTAATATCTATTAATGTAAAACTGTCATTGACAAGGAGTATACCTTTAAACAGCTTATAGAAAGGCATATGGGTGATGTGTTTGGAAATACTTTACGATTACTGGGCCAAGGTGAATAATGAATACATAGCCCTTGTTTTGTATTTTTGTTGTTGTTGTTTTATAAAGTTGATATACAATTTCTATTTTATTTCTAGAAGTATCGTGGGGAGTTGACAGTCCTAGAGAAAGTCCTGTTCATACTTGCTAGCAGTCAGTTTTGATTTTTGTATTTAATCCCATAGTTGAAATTCTCCGTTTAATTATAAGAATCATTCAGTTAGAGGCTGGGCACGGTAGTACACAAACCCACTACCTTACCTGCAGCCCACTGACACAGCAAGTATTGTGAGGAATCCCAGTGTTGTGAAATTCATGTCCGTCCTTAATTGGGGTGAAAAGCTGGAATTTTGAAACATTTTGTGGAGCAGAGAACTGAAATATTTCTTGTTGGAAACATCAGACGGATTTCTTGAAATGCTGCATTTCAGTGGTGTGAAACTGTGCCATGAATGTCAAGCAATTTCATCTAATAAGGTGAAAAATGTATTCCACCCTGTTCTGTTCTGTCCTGCTCTATTGTCGGTGCAGTGGAAAGGAAAAAGGGGTGCTGGAGTTGAAACAAGACAACAAATTTTGATTATGAGTTATTTAGATATATATATATATTTTTTTCATGGAAAATATCAAGTGGGATATTTTCCTAGGTAACAGAGTTTCTTTATACAGCTGTCCTCCACCCAGTTTATCAAAGGTGGATAAAATGTGAAGTATCTTCTAGGCTGCTCCTGTCCACCAACACTTTTCTCATCCTCTCCCCTTTTTTTCATATCTTCTCTCCTCCTGCCCCATGACACTGGCTCATCCTGGTGGCTCAGGTCCAGGCCCTGCTGTTCCAGGCCACCAGTTATTCTTTTGAACAAAAGGGGAATTTCCTACCCCAAATGTACACAGCTTAAATAGAGCCTCAGATTCTGCTTTAACCTGGTGAACCTGGCTGAGTACAGCTGGACAATGCACCTCTGAAATGGGAGAACTTTGTGGCCTGGGGCTGTTGCCATCTGCCTTGGCGGTGGGTTGGATTCAGGCAGGATGTCCCATGGAGGTGGTAGCTCTGTCTATGTCTTCCTTGGGCTGCGGTGGGGCAGCCTGAAGAAATCAATTTTCTTGTCCTGGAGACTTCTGCAGATCGGGACCAGCTGCCAAAGCTGCTCATGGAGTTGTCCTGTGGACTGTGGCTGACAAAATTAAATGGGCGCCTGAGTGCTTGGCCTAGCAAGGCCGAAGGCTCCAGAGACAGCAGCGATATGCACCTCCTTGTGGTACTCTTCTTAGTCAAGACAGCTACAAGGGGAAGTTTTAAAATGAGAACTAGTTTTTAAAGTTATACGGAAAGAAAATGGGACTTGATGGGATTCCTGTATGTGTTTAGGTCCTTGACTTGTGTGCTAATGGGAGCTGACCTCAACATGGTGTTGGAGAATCCTACTAGCTGGTGCCCCGCACCTCTGGGAGCTAACTATGAAAAATGTGAAAACACACAGTCAATGTAATCGATACAGATTCCCACTGGGCAGAGCATGTTGCTAGCTCTGGAGGTGGATCCTCCATTTAGTTCTTCCAGTCTAAGAAATCTTAAGTGCATTTATCTCCAGGTCTGCTTTCTCTGAGTGTGTAGGCATGCACAAGCATTTGTCGAAGGAATTTAAAATGAGAGCATTATTCAAGTGTTTTAATTGTAACATTAGTTGTGTGGAATTTGGAACATGGTCTTTTTAATGAATTGCATTCAGGAGGACTAATTAGTATTCCGACGGGGTGCTGTTTGTGTGTGTGCCTATCTGCCACGCAACATACCGCTAACAAAGCACAACACTCACATCTGTCCAAGATATTAATCATTCTTCAGCAGGAGAAAATACCTCATTTTAATCACTGTGCCATTCTACACGTCCCATTAATTAGCATTTGTTAAGCACCAAGAGTGGGTTTGGTGCTGTGTGGGCACAGATACCTACCAAGGCAAAGGCCACACAGAGTGGTGGACACTCAAAAGCGGGCTGGGGACTGAGGGCAAGGAGAACTGAAGCTTTGCTACTTAGAGAAGACAGGACAAAGAGGAGTTTTTGTAGACCTGGTGAATTCTGGTTAGCTGAGCATTTTGGGAGGTGGGGAAACTCTTGGTGCTATGTTAGGGAACAGCTGCGTAACACAGAGGGGCATTTTGAACAGGCTGGAGAAGCACCATGTCACAGCTGATATACATTGAGACATCCATTACTGAAGGGGAATTCCCTGCTTCCCTGCCCTCCTCATAGCCATCCAGGTCCTCCTCCAGAGACACGGGGTTGTTTGAAAGCTATTCCTTCCTGCATGTGGGCACTTATTCATAGCAGACATTTGAGAAAATAATTGGGTTTCATTGACCTGTTGTAAACAACTGCTGTTTACCAATCTTCCTGGGATCCCAGGTGCTGGTGATAGTAAGGGACAAATGTTCTAGTCATAGGGCATTAGCTGAGCAAGTGTGATTATTTCAAAACAGAAGACCTGGTCAGAAGGAGAGACTGCAGTGCCAGTGGATTGCTTGGTTTTTATACTGTCATAAAATACAGAACAGCCCAGGTTGGAAGGGATCTGGAATGATCATCAGGTCTAGCCCTTCATGGAAAAAGGGAGCCTGGGTGAGATTACCTAGCACCTTGTCCAGCCGCATCCTGAAAATCTCCAGTGACGGGGATTCAACCATGTCTCTGGGGAGGTTGTTCTGGTGAGTGATTGTTCTTGCTGTCAAAAATTTCTTTCTTATATCAAGATGAAACCTCTCCCAGTGCAGCCTTTACCTGTTGCTCCTCATTCTCTCCATGAGGCTCTTTGTGAAGAGAGGGACTCTGTCCTATTTGCAGCCACCCCTTAAGTACTAGAATACCATGATATTTTATTCTCAAATTCAGAATTAATAATGGGGATAATTTTTCAACTCTGAAAGTGAAGATCTATTTTTATTCTTTCAAGAGCTGCTTGCTTGGCAGGGAACAAACCCCATCAATGGATCATTTGAAAGCTCTGGACAAAAGTGTGGCAAACCCTCTTGCTCGCTTTGCTCTAGGACAACCCTCCAGCTGCTGCTGTGCCACCGGGGACGGGCTCGGGGCACTGCTGGGGCAGCACTGTCTTGAGGGAATCAGCTGGAGCATGATGCACGGTACAGCACAGCCTTGGCTTTGTACCTGAGCCTGAGTTAGCAGGACAGTGTGTTGGTATCTCCCTGCACCAGCACCACACTCGTTTGCTGCCTGGGCTGGCTTGCAAAGGAGAATATTAATATTAATGCAGCGTTTATTTCTCTTGTGCTCTTGACATTCAAAAAAAGTGAGTGTGTAATATACCCGGGTCAAAGTAGGCCATTTCTGACATTACAAAGAAACAACAGCATTTACCTGAAAGGAGATGAAGACAGAATAGCTCTCTGCTGAGTTCAACATTTCCATAAGGGTATTTCTGACTTAGCCTTTTTATCACTCCAGGTAATTTCTAGGCGTTGCTCTATGTATCCATACACACATACACATAGTGCTATATCTTAGGACAGACAATATTTTATCTGACTTTTAGTTCTGCACTCACAAACAGAAGAATTTATTTTTCTTCTACTTACTGGACCACGGAACAATCACTAACAAAAACCCAAACCTGACTGAAAGATTCTAAAATGATAAATCTCCTTTCTCCAGAGATGAGAGGTTTAATTTTGGCTGAACAATCCTCCGCACATTTGGGTTCCCAATGATCCATTTGTACCTTATCAATTAATTTTCATATTTCCTTTCTGTGGAGGTGTGGAACTCATTTCCTGCTGGAGAGGCTACTGGAATGATAATGCGCAGGTGGCTTGACATATAGCATAAATATATTATGCTTTGGTGTGCCTCATTTATTATGTAAATTCGCAATGCTCTCTGTGCAGAAGGAGCAGCGTGAGGCTGCAGTGGGGTCATGCGCTGGCTGTCAGTGGTTTGTGAGGGTGTCCAACAAGTCAAGGCAAGCCGTGGCTGCAGAAGCTGTAGCTCCAAAGGGGGTTTGCTCCCCACAGGAGCTGGAGGATGCGAGCCTGGTCTCCTCATTTTGTTTTTAAAGCAAATTACCCACTTAGCGGTGCTTGCAAGCAGTGAATGAATGCTTGGGAAAGGATGCAAGAGCTCTGCTCTTGCCAGGCTGTCATGGCTTTGGATGCCTGCTGTCCCTGGAAAGACCGTCTGCTGATTTTTCTGTAGGGGCACTCCCCTGTTAACCTTGAGTGAGGAAACTTTGGAGCACCACAACTCAGTGCCCAGGTTAGCATCTGGGAAAGTGAGTGAGCTGTCTGCTCATTCATCATCTGGCCTTTAAGGTGTTTGTATGGGAAAAGCTCTCTGAGCTTGTTGGTTGTATTTTGGGAGATGGGCTCTCATGGCTGTGGGAACCAGACCCAAGGAAATCCTAGCTCTAGCCAGAAGGTTTGGAGAGCAGGTCTGTACTATTTATCCTGAGACCGTTTTGCTTCAGAGAGGCTGTGCCCGCAGCTCCCAGCATCCTGTGGCTGGAAATGCTTTGCAGCCCCACAGCACTTGGTTTCACAGCCTCTTCAGATAGACGTAGCAATACACTGGGCACTTCTGCAGGGGTTACCGCTCAGCATGGTCCTGCCCTCTCATCTTTCCTTTCCCTCTGCGTTGCATTCAGCTGCGCTCAGTGACAGCAGCCGAGCAGAGCCTGCCGCTGCTGCTCACTTCACCACGAGCTACAGAACAGATCCGAGCCCGAGCGGTTGTTGCACAAACTGGGACTGACTGCTCAAGTGAAAATCAAATGCAAACAAATAAAACACTGCACGTTGTTGCACTTTCCACACAACCCGAGCCAGGCCGGAGGAGGGATGTTTGCTCTTGCTTTCCTCAGAAAACCACATGGGTTGCCAGATACTTTCCTTGCTGATAGAAGAGAGGAGCTGGGGTAAGGCTCCTGCTCACAGGTGGCAAAGGGCATCCTGCAAGGGCAGAGTTTGACATCACTGGAGCTCACTGCTGGCATCTCTCCTCTGCTTGCACTAGGCAAGGTGCTGGAGCTGAAGCTGTGTACATGCCTAAAGCTCTGAATGGATCCATAAATACATAAATATTCCTCTGGGGGGAAAAAAAAACAAACCAAAACACAAAATGAGCAAACAAAAAATGAAAACAAACAAACAAAACAATACAACAAAACAAACTACCAACCTTACAATTGCTACTACGAGTGGAAATGCTCTGAATATATGCTGGAAGGGGAGGAAGGGGTCATGTGAAGAACAGATGGGGGATTGTTATTACAGCGGCCTTATCTCCTTTATACTTAAAAAAAAATAAAAGTTTCCAACATGCTTCTCCTCTCATGCATGCCATGGAAACAGTTGTATGTGCCAGAACAAACACTGCACAAGCTAATGACCATTCTCCTGAAAATACTGCTATAAAAAATTCAGCACCTGTGAGCAGTTTGTGAAGTCCTGGTACAGTCTGACCTAAAAAGTCATATCAAAATAGCTTTTTCCCTACTCATTTTGACTGAAAGGCTGATGCACAGCTGTTGGGTTGGGAACGGGGTGATTTTTCAGCTCTTTTGGTTAACAAACAATCCCGCAAATAGTCAAACAACTACTTGAGTCAAACGATGGACAGGTTTAATCTTGGTGATGAGAAATCTTTGCTCTTCCATGTCTCTTTCAGCTGGAGTTTATTTGGGAAAAGTCCCTAGAGGTGCCAATCACAGCATAAGAAAAAGCCTGGCCTGGAAGAAGCAGCAGTAAGTGGCTCATCAGCACACAACCTAAAGCAGGAGCTGGTCCCAGCTCCACTGCTCACCGATGGTATGGGACAAGCCTCAGCCCCTCTCTGTGCTGCAGCTTCTCAGCACGCACAGCACTTGCTGAGATGGCTGGTTAGCTTGTGCAGCTCTTCACCTGCTGCTTTTGTGCCTGCTTTTGGTCAGTTTCTCCTCTGTGAAATGCACTGCTGAAGTAAAACCCTAATTTCACTGCAGCGCTCATGTTGGGATATAGGAATTTGTTGGGGTGGGATAAAGATTGTTCTTTAAGTCCCTGTGAATTAAGCTGTTATTGAAATAAAAAGTAGAAAATAATACATAAGTAATTCTCTTACCCCCTTTTCTGTCTCTGTCCTGATCTTCTTGGACCCATCTGGAAGCACTACAATTCAGGAGAGCTTTTTTTCTTTTTTCTTTTTTTTTTTTTTTTTTTGTGTGTGTGATTCTGTAGGTGCAGGTTTGTGCAGACAGGTTTAGGCAGGTTGGTGTATGGAAAAGTTACCATTCCCACTTTGGCTTTCAATGGGAAAAGCATCCGAACATCAAATCTCAGTTGAGGTTTTGCATTTTGAAAACGCTGGTGTCTGGGGAGGAGCACATTTTTTAAGTTAACATGTATCTTTCAACAGGATAGGGAAGCAGATTTATTCATGAGTTTGTAATCATCATTCATGCCTCTCCTTGGTGCTTCTCTGGTGGCCTTCTTCCATCCATCTGCAGACAGCCCTTGTTGCAGAAAGTGCTATTACTGTGCACTAGCTTTCTATCAATAATGCATATATTAAAAGTGCTTTTTCTGTGCTCTGCATGCCTTTTCCATGCAGCAGAAAAGTGATGACAAATGTGATTTATATCTGCTCTTGTAGATCTCCACTCTGCCCACTGGCTGGGGATTACCAGTGCTTCCCGTGCCGCCCCCTGCTCCCGGAGCCTGGTGGGTGGAGGAGGACGGGTGCCTGCTTGTCTGCCACCGGTCTCAGAGGGTCTCTCAATACCCTTCTGCGCGAGCATCAGAGGAAATGGAGAGGATTTCAATAATTTAATTGTACACGGGAGGAGGAAACATCTGATGGAGCCAGCAGGCTAGCCTTTCGCTGCGTGTTGGGACTGAAGGAATGAATAGGAAAGCAATGAGTACACTGGTCATTGCTGGTGGCCCCACTGGTGTTGATGTGTTTTTGTCCTGATTTCAGGGCACCCCTGCAAAATAGACCCTATGTTATCCAAATTTCTTTTGTGATACAGGTGGTTTAGAAAAATATTTTGTTGCTACAGAAAAACACAGCTCTGGGGAGAAATATCAAAACCTGAAATATTTCAAATAAAAACTGGTCCATCTCCAGACCTAGGAAGCCGGGATGATAAACTGAAGTCCCTGTCTAAGGAATGGGACAGATCACCATTTTCCAAAAAGGCAGCACTTTCTCTTCCTTTCTTGGGGAGGTGTGTGGTGTGTCCAGGGGTATCAGGATTGCAACAGGTCCAGTTCATAACTCCCATGTGGCACAGCAGTGCCATCATGGTGACTGGGAGAGGTTCCTGAAGAGTAAATATCACTCCTACCTTCAAGAAGTGCAAGAAGAAAGGTCCAAGAAATACAGGCCAACAAACCTCACCTGATCCTATCAAAGGTAAAGGTGAAATTGCTCCTGGAAGGCACTTCCAGAGAACAAGAATGTGATCAGGAGTAGTCAGCAAGAGTTTGCGAAGGGGAAATCATGCTTGACCAACCTCTAGCCTTCTACAATGAGGTGACTAGCCTGGTGGATGAGGGGAGAGCAGAGGATGCTTTTGACACTGTTTCCCATGACATCCTCAAAGACAAGCTGACAAAGTACAGTTGTACAAGGGGGCGGTGATGTGGAAAGCAACTCTGCAGCGAAGGGCCTGGTGGGCAACTAGTGGACCATGACCTAGCAATGCAACCTTGTAGCAAAGAAACCCAAATCTTGGGCAGCATTGGTCACAGCATTGCCAGCAGGTTGAGGGAAGGCATCCATCCTCTGCTCAGCACTGGTGAGGCCACACCTGGAATGTGAGTCCAGTTCTGGGCACTCCGGTACAAGAGGGACCTGGGTATACCAGAGGGAGTCCAGCACAAGGCTATGGAGATGATGAAGGCACTGGAGCATCTCTCCTCTGAGGAGAGGCTGAGAGAGCTGGGACATTCAGCCTGGAGAAGAGGAGGCTCAGGTGGATCTCACCAATGTGCATAAATACTTGATGTGAGAGAATGAAGAAAAGGGATGCAGGCTTTTGCAGAGTGCCCTCTGACAGGCAATGGGCACAAATTAAAAAAAATAAAAAAATGAAATTCAGCCAGAACACATGAAAATATTTTTCTTTTTTTCCTGTGAGGGTGGTTAAACACCAGCACAGGCTGCCTAGAGAGGTTTCTTTCTCTGTGGAGCTATCCAAAACCCAGCTGGCCATGGTCCCAGGCAACCTGCTCTAGTTGATCCTGCTTGAGTGGGGAGGAGGGATTTGATGATCTCAGGAGGTCCTTACCAACCTCAACTGTTCCGAATTTCTGTGATACTTCAGTTGTGAATGTTTGCTTATGTCTGATAAGTAAAAAAAAAAAGCTTTGGGAAATGGTTACTATAGGCAAAAAAACTTGAAATAAACTTGAAATACAGATAAGACAGAAACAGTTAAAGTAGCCCCAACATATTGGTCCCATACTCACAGCGTTGAGACCTGCCAGTTTTTAACGTTTTTTAAATTGCCACCTGGCAGATAGCAGGAGCTTTCAAATGGGCTTTCTGTGTTGTTTACACAATGATAAATGGAAGCCTGACATACCTCCACATGCAAGAAAACGTGTTATTCCCCAGATAAAATGTCTGTCTTGGTTATTTTTGGAAAGCAGCACATGGCAGGTCTGTATATGCAAAGCTTAAGAGACAAAGGAATTTTTCTGATTGTCAAGCACCACCTTGTTTCTAACACATTATAAATGAATAAACCCGTCACTGGGCTGAGATAAATTGCCTGAAGTTTCTGGGAAGTTATTACTGGCAACCTTTGCTTCGCCGATCTAACCCATCCATGTTGAAGTTTTCTCGTTCATCTGCAGCTTCTTCTCCGTGTGCCGCTGTGGGAGGCTCGGAGCGGGGTGCCATGATTTCTGCCTCTGCCTTGCCTATGAGAGGTGGGCAGCTGTATAAACACGGCAGCTACTTTATAGATTGACTTTGTGGTTTCCACCTATACAAGGTGTCTTTTTTTTTTTCGTATTTCAGTCTATGTTTACAATATACCCTAGCTTGTTGGTGGTCATGTATTTTATTTATCATATTCAGGGGCTGGAGTTAGATAATCTTTAAGGTCCCCTCCAACCCGAGCCATTCAATGATTCTGTTTCTCAGTATCAGTCGTTATATCACCCAGACAGGGAAGCATTGAAGCAGTTGTTTCTTTTGCTAGTTTTGTTTTTATTTTTATCTTTTAAAATTTGTATATTTATTTTTTATTTATTTACTTATTTCTCTTTTCATTTCATTTCCTTTCATTTTTCCCCTGCAGTTATTCACAAATCCATACAAAACGTTTAAGGATTATGCACCAACTATAGGGACTACCAAGACACTATTTTTTTAGCTCCAGTCTTGCTAGAGTAATTCTTGGAGGAATATTGGCACATTCCTGTTGCCTCCTTTGAAATCTAGGGTGTTCCGTGTTGGCACAAGACAACCCTTCTGTTTATTAGGTTGCAGGAGATGAGTCTTGCGTTTTCATTTCATTGAGGCTGACTTACATATCTGTGAAACACCTCGTACTGCCCCGAGTGGAGCAGCAGAAACAACACAGGTCAATGGGGATTATAAGGTGGATATCTGGAAGTACCCAAGTCCGGCTTTTGTGGGTGAACAGAACTGTTCAGCTCTCAGCTCTCATTATCACTCGGTGTTGATTAGCCTTAGAAATGTTCAGATCACCTTCAGAAGTGGAACTTAGGTGCCAAAAGAACAGATTAGGTTGTTGAAAATATGGCCTTTGGTGTTTAAAGGAGGGTTCCCCTATACTTACCTGCAAAGTGCGTGGGTCAATCAAGTCACAGATAAATGCCTTTACAGGAAAGCAGATTCGGCACTGTTTTGCTCTATGCTCCAGTGCAAGTGAATTCTCTTAATTATATTCATGGATATGTGCTGAAGATGAAGCTCAGGTATCTCTGTTTTTGAAAATTTGTCCCAACTCATCATAGCATGAGAAGTCTCTCAACATATATCTCCTTTTAAAAGACTGGATTGTATTTTAAGCCAACTTATCTTCCTTCTCATATCTCAAAAAAAACTACCCCAGATGCTGTTTTGAAATCCATCCCACTATTTCATGCCTGCTTTCACCTTTAAACATCACATTTCTGCTTTCAAACTGTTACATGCGTAACCTTTATGAAGGCTGCAAGGTACTTGCATCTGAGGGGCAGCAGAGCCAGCTGGTGCATCTCGCAAATAGCATCTCCACACCTACATCTGTTTGATGGTATTTTGCACTGCATATACCCAAAAATATATGACTTGTTTCTCTGTTATAGATAAGAAGGCATAATCACCTCTGAACATTCCGGCAAAACTCAGTAAGTGTTATTTGATAAGTACTGGGAAGGGGAGACTTTCAGACAGCATGAAGGACGTTCACGTGTCTGGGTCATGTTGGAAGTCAATGAGGGAGGAGTGCTGACTCTCTTTGCAAACCCTCTGGTCACAGCTCTCTGTATCAAAGGCTGACCTCAGTCCATTGAACTTTTCTCATGTGCATAACCTCAGGAAGCTATTTGGTGAGACTTGTGTCCCCCCTGACTTCTCCAGTGGTGATTAGAGTTCCTCCACATGCCCTCTGGGCGTTACGTCTGTTTGCCTCCCTGACAGCAGAGATCAGTAAATGTCTGACAGGTAGAGCCCCTTGTGTCTCTGTCAGAGTAGGCACGTGGGGTCTGAGTGTGCCCCCTTCATGCTGTATCTCACTCCAGGATTGGTCTGCTGGTGGCCACGAGAGGAGAAGCCCTTGGTCTCTATGGGGCAGGCCCGTTTGCTTTGTCCTTGGGGTGCAGAACAGGATGAGAAAACAAGACCAGGGAAAGGGATTGGGCCTGGAGGGGGTGATGGTGGCTGCTGTCTTCATCTACTGTTCCGGGGCTTGTGGGGCACCAGGCAGCAGCAGGTTGCACAGTGATGTGTCTGCTCTTCCTGGGGCACCTCGTCCCTCCATGCCAAATAAAAGAGTTCAGGAAAATACCTGATATCCCTCCAGCACCGAGTCACCTGAAAGGGCTGACCCATACAATGATTTTTCTATGATTAATCCCACTGTTTCCATAGAGATCCTCAATTTTACATCTCGATGGTGCTTGAAAAATCAGAAATTGCTGGCTTGCATTGTGCATTTCGGGCCTTTCATCACTTGATAAAACTGAATGCTGCCGCTGATATGTCTGTAGCACAAGGGGGAGGACAATGCCATTTCCAGGACACTGATGCTTGAGACGAAGCAGCTTCTGTCCCTCTGCCCAGAAGGCTCTGCAATTTGTTTGTTTGGAAAACTGGCACCTTGTCAGCCAGTGTCAGTGCCCCACGCCCAGACACCACCTACCTCCGTGCTGACAGCACTGCGAACCATCACATGGCTTCACGTCATGGCATTGCCTGACTCCACCAAGCTACATGGATGCTCTGCTGCTCCGATTTGGGTGGCATCTTCTGGAGAAGCTTCTGAAAGCAGGGCCACAGCGTGCCTGCAGGCTGGCAGGTGTGAGGTCCTGCCAGCAGCCCAGGGCCTGGCTGCTCGGGGACCACATCACCAGCATTGACGTAGCCAGATAAAGTTGTGTGGTTGCCCAGAAATGCTGGGAAGCAGGTAGCTGGCAAGTGCAAGACACTTCTGTAGCTGTGACTGCTACCAACGGACTGGCCAGAGGCTTGGGAAAAAACAGAGGATGACAAACCTGTCCCTTATTAATACATGCCAGGTGATGGATAGATAGCTAGACAGAAGCTTGCTAAATTTGTTTCTTGTGTTTCCTCTTGAAAGTGACAGCAACTTCTTTCTCTGCCACAAAGCAACCATGAACTGAAGGTTAAAGAGCACAATCAAATTTCTTTGTTTATTTTCCCTGGTTTAGGGCCAACGCTAACCTTGGAGCGCTCAGTTAATTAATTAGAGGTGCTGTGCGGGAAGCCAGAGAGCTGGAAGCGGAGCACCCTGCAGCCTGAGCCAGCTGCTGGCCAGCACATCACTGCCCAGGCTCCCACCTCTGAGCACCAGACAGATCTGGTCCCCTTTCCCCTCATCTTCCTCCTCTTCCTTGCCAGCCCAGGCCAGGGGGCAGCTCAGCTTCTCCTCCCAAGGTAGCTCCCAGGTCCATGGAGATGGAAGCAAATTCCTGCAGGGGAGGGTTTTAGACTAAGAGCAAGACCAGAATTCTTCACAGCTATTGCAAATGCTGGAGGGAATAAATAAATACATAAATCAAACAAACTAACAAACAAAAACTATATTTTTCAAAAACTTATAAAGCATTGTTCCAGCTCCCTGCATCCTCTGCCTTTACCCCAGCTGGCACTGGGCTGAATTTTCTCTCTGGTAGAGAGAAAAACGGGAACTTTAAAAGGAAACTGGGCATTTCTGTCTCTGCTTTTCCTTGGCATAGAAAAATCTAAAATTCTCAGATAAAATTTCACGATTTCTTTTTTCTCTGTATTAACAGAAGATTTAATTATTTTTTTTTTCTTTTGCTAATAAGTATTTCAGAACTTAGAATAATTAATTACAGTCTCTATAGACATAACCTTCCTTTTGCTTAAATGTCATTTACTTCCAGAATTTTAATTTGCACTCCACAAAATCAGAAGGCAAAAAAATGCATTTATTCTGGGTATAGTGTAGCTTCATGTCTACTAAATAGCAATTTAAGATATTCAATGACATTATTTAAAGGTAAAAAATGCATTTTCATTTATTTAATAGTATTTGTAACGGTATTTTCTCCCAGCCACGGGTACTTTCTATTAGGGCTTAGCTGATGAACCATAACTAGAACCATTGCCACAACATTAATAAGTTACATAAGGGCAAAAGATATTGTAGAAATATGTGGTGTTGTTTGGAGCATGCAACATCTAGCTTTTGGAGGCTTTCCTGTAATTTGACAGCTCTTCTGCCTAAACTCTTGTGGTTTTTCCAGTCCTTGCTGTCACATTTCAGAACCAGTGGTGCACGCTGGAGCTCAAGCACAGATTTATGGAGGGCATTACCCGGCTGAAACAATCTGTCAGAAAATGTTTGTGCTGTGGCATTTACAAAAAACATGGATAATCTTAAAGGCTCAAGAACAGTCTTGCCAGCCTCAAAGTTTTAATCAAAACTATCTTCAAGTTAATTGATATGCTGCTGTATTTTCCATATGCTCTTCTTGTAAACTCGTCTGCCATCACCATAAAGTCACTTAATTGCATTATCTGCTGATAGCACCATTCTGGAAACGCCTAGCAATAACTAAGTTTTATAGGGAAGCAAATCTTAGCATTCACAAAGGCCACTGTCTCTGCCATTTGTGTCTTGAATTTCTGGAGAAGAAAAATGGAGCAGTGCATGATGACATTCTTTACAATGCCTCAGGGAGAAATTTTAAATGATGGCTCTGTCTGCGGTGTAGTAAATATTAGAGTTGTTTGGGAAAAGAATTCCCCACCACCCTCACCCCCCCGTCACCCATGAAATTTCTGGCTGAAATTTTTCTTCAGCAGAAATGTGTATGTAGTCAACTAATTATTTTTTCCCTGAAAAACATCATCAGAAAATTATCAGGGAGACTTATCACGTAAAAAGGCAGCTCTGCATGTAACCAATGCATTCAGCTGAATGGCAGGATTATGGTGTAAATGGTGCATGCACAGATGAGTGTGTATAGATTTATGGACATCTAGGAGGGAAGACTTGTTATTATTTTTTATACACTGACATTACTCTACCATGTGTAGACTGTAATCTAACAGTCAACAAGGAAGAAGTGTAGTACATCAGCAGAGCTGAAAAGGGGAATAATTGGTGTGTTTCCTCTTTCTTCTTCTTAATGAACTCTGTTTCTGCTAACATGGGACACCCATGTCATGAGACAATGGTGGAGCAATGTGTTCACAGTAACCCAGCAGGGCAGGGAGGTGGCTGCTCTGGGGAGTGCTTCCCAAGCTAAACCACTGCCCCTGCCTCCCTCTGGAAGGGCCCGTCTCTCCCCAGTGAGCAGAAAGAGGAATTTAGGAGAATCATCTAACCAGCCTGGCTGGTGAAATCAGACCACACAGGCTGGCTGTGATGAATATCTCTTTTTCTTCTCTTTCCCTCACCTCTACAGTTCTCCCTGAAGAGCTGATGGAGAGGTCAGTGTCCCTGAAGAGCAGTTGAGAACATCAGTCTCCGGGAGGGAAGGTGTCTGCAGAAAAGGAAGGATCTTACCCCTGGTCCTTGACCACCCTCCAAGTGGTATCACAGTGACCTCTTTCACTGCCACAACAGTGAGCATGTTAAAAGAGAGAAAGAAACCAGTGCAGGTAATGGAAGACACCTTTGGGTGTAAATCAGCAGCTTCTTGCAGCAGCTAGTCCCAGGATGCACAAGGAAAGCCATCAGTCTGGATGTGGTCTTCAGCGGTGCACAGGGTCAAGCCTGGGAATCATTAGTGGGAGAGAGAATCTATAGCAGCAACCACAGTACAAATAGTTTTAACATTGTGGTGGGAGAGAGCGGGTCAAATTAATGCAGCATGTAGATATTAAATTCAGAAACTGAATTTAAAAGGAGGTAGGTAGTAAAAAAACAAAAACACACAGAACAAGCTAAAAGTAAGTCTGAAATGCTAGAAGCCCAGGTGAAATGTGTGCTATAAGCTGAAAAGAAAACAAAGTAGTCCAATAAAGCACACCATCATCAATAAAATGTCAGGTTGACTCTCAGAAGGAAAGGATGAGTGTCCAAGAAGAACAGAACTGTTTTCCAAATCAGAGTAATAGCAAAGCCCATAAAGTACGTGAGATTGAATGTAAGCAGGTAAATAAGAGGGCTGAAAAAATAACTTGGGAAACACCTCACAAAGGATGCTCAAGCCAAGAGTAAAAATTTGGTTACGTACCTCTAAAGAAACAAGCAAATAAGGAATTAGTGGGAAAATGTAGTAGGACCTTGGGGGTAATGAGGCATAGCTGAGTGGCTAAATGGATTGTTGATGAACTCACTGTTGGAGATGTTGGAGACATTCCCACATCAAATTAATTTCGTAGAGCCCATAGGTCAGAGGAGTGAAATTGATGTGGAATAAATACAGGGGAAGAATTCAATCAAACGGACGACTTAGATACTGCTGGCCAAGGTGTGTAACCCCTCTGTAAACCACTAAACTGACAGTGCAATTCTCAGCTACCCAGGAGGATGTGGAGAGGCTCTTGGAGATGGCAAACCAGTGAGCCTGACTTCCATTCTTTGTAAGATGGTGGCTTCATAATAAAGAATAAGTTTTCTGAGAACTCCTTCTGAGCTGGGAAGCATTATTCAGGAGGGAGAAGAGTTAACACTCGGCAGTGAGGAGGGCAGTGGATAAAGTGAAGGTAGAGCTACCATTCACCAGATCCATCAGCAAACTGAAGACATTCAGTTTGGGGCTGTCCTGTGTGAAATTGCTGGGATAACATTTGTGGATGCTGAGTGTCATATGAGGGGAATGGAGCAGAGAACGTGGCTAGACTTCCTTGCTCTCCCTAAACACCATGTCTTACCAAGGCCATTGATCCAACTCAGCTGGGCCCCTCTTCTGCTCCTACACACTGCCTGGAGACATGCACACGAGGAATATGGCCTTGCAGCATCCCTGGTTCTGTCTGGGTTTTTGAACACTTTTTCAGCCACTGAGTTCATTGCCTCCTGGTTAGGGAAAGACTATGGTGGAGAACAAAGCCTAAGCAGATGTTGCCATGTTTGAGATCTGGTGGTCTTGCTCACTCGCTGAGGTTCAGCCATGGGGCATTGCATCTTGTAGAGCAGGATGCCAGAAGCCTTGTGTGCCACAGGCAGAGAAACAAGAACTAAATTATCTCAGAAGTATTAGCAAGGTGGAGGACTGGGTTTGGGGGAATGCAAGCACAGTGCCCTCCACTGTGATAAATGGGGCTCCTTGGTGCCACGGGTGGAAAGACAATAAGTTAGAGATCCACACAGCTTCTGCTGGATGCACTAAGCAGGAGAGTGAAGTATCTGAGATGCTTGTATTTGTATAACACTGTGTGTCTGACAGAGATTCACTAAAGAAATGCCATTTGCTTGCATGCCGTACGCCATGAGCTACCTCTTTTGTTCATTTACTGCTCAGGCAGGCAGTGCTGGGTAAGAAACTCACACAGCTTGCCTTTATCAAAGACAAATTTATAAGCCTGCAATGTTTGGTTTTCTCGTCTGTGGGGGAAACAATAAGGATGAACTTCCTCCTGACATTTAATCTATTACTGTGTTTGCAGCAGTTCAGAGGCTAGACTAGTAAATCTGAGCATGCTGATAAGGGATTTTTAGCTGATATCATTTGTTTGGTATGTATGCAGACATCTTTGGAGAGAGGGCTGCAGGCTTTAATGGAAGGGTCCAGAGAAATCATGTAGATTTATGCTCCTGATAATGCACAGAATTCCTACAGCTGGAAAAAAATAGTCTATTTTTGTTGATTTAAAACAGAGTGGGGAATGAGAGGTGTGAGATACCGGTTAGAAGAGCACAGAAATGTTTAAATTAAGGTGCTTAACAAATTAATAACTCATTTTTTTAAAAGTTTGGAAAATGTTGGTTTCATGGGTCAAGAAGGTATGTAAGTGGTTTTAGGGCATGCACAAGCATCATTGTTTAGCAGAGAAGGGGTATATACATATATGTATTTTACATAGTTAAAAATATGACTGTAAAGACAGATACATACCATGCACTGTTTGAGATTCAGCCACAGAAATGGGTTCCTTCTGTTTGTATCATATGAATACAGTGCCTAGCAGTAGCTTTTTCAATATCGTTCAGTTAATCGTGGGCTGTATTTGAAACTCATTTCTTTTGGCATGTATTGTAAATACACCCATTGGGCTTCTAATTGGAAGAAAGCTGAGCACCTTGTTTGAGGTCGCACATCTCTTGTCCCTTGGCAACAACTGCATCCTGCTCTTCAGCCCGCTCCTTTCTTAATGGTGTCACAACAAGCCGCATACGAGCCTACAATAAGAGGAGTTATTGTGTTAGCGGGAAGCGCTGGGCTATGTGCCTGGTATCAAAAAAGGTCACGCTAAGGTAGGAAATGCTGTACCATTTTGTTTCCAAATACTTGCTAATGACTGATTATAGAGAAACAAACAAGTGAGCGTTCTGCATATCAACACTCGCATTAGCAGAGGGAAAGGCCCAAGCGACTGCTAATCTTATATATTCCAGTAAATTATCTTATTTGCCAGCAATAAAGTATTTTTTGTTTATATTCATTGAAGAATTGTGTTCTCAAACAATTTTGTAAAGGAAGTATTGTGGGGGTTTTGCAGAAGAAGAAGCAGCCCAAGTAAACAGAGTGGTTTAGTGGCCCTAAGCCTGACATCTGATATAACCGAAGACTATTGAAGCTCAGGCCAGAATCCCAGCAGGATCACTTTAGCTTTTCAAGACCTTGAGCAAAAATTACAAATGGAGCTGATTTTGTCTTTTGGCCTTATCTGTTGTACATGGCTATTAAATATCCACTTGGGCTTTCAGTTCATATCCCTCACCTACCCCACCACCTTCCTTCTCCCTCTGGAGCAGGTGCCCCAAAGCCCCCCAAATGCACACCGGCAGTGCTTGTGGCATGCAGCACTACATCCAAAGGTCATGGAAAGCAATAGTTATGTGGTCCTGATCTCTCAATCATTGATATGGTTGGCTAAGACTTGTCCATGCAAACTGATTTTCCTCCCATTGAAGCCTGTTCATAGGAGGGTGATTCATAGCCCATCTGTATTTCATCCTGACGTCAGATTGGGACGCGGCGAGGCTCGAGAGTTTTGCCTTTCTCAACCTGCAAAGCTTCCCAATGACTCCAATGGCAGTTGGGTCAAGCCCCTTATTTTAACAGCATCCTGTGATGAAAGGATCGTGTCACAGGGAAAGCTGTCAGCCGCAGTTGTAGATCAGTCTCCTGTTGGAGAAAGGAGCTGGTAGTAATAGCCCTGCTGTGTCCATTAAAAACACTTAGCATTTATGTACAAAGTAATCTGAATGGTGCTAAATGCTATCAGGGAGAATATCAGGGTGAGAAAGAAAATGGTAGGAAATACTCATCAGTGTAATGATTAATGCAGCGCAGAAATTTTAAGATGGTTTGAGGGTTGCGAAATGCATCTTGGTATTGCCAAGTGTTGTCAGGTATTTGAAAGATGGGCAGCCTAAGTAGCTGTGTTGGACGCGAGGGTAAGACAATTTTGGTAATGATCTAAATAGCCTTAACAGTACAGAATAGCCTTAAATGACAGAGATCTCTGAGAAGACCTCTCCCCAAATACAATCTCTTCTCAAAATGAGAGAGTTCAGTTTCTGCTCCCATATCAGGGTAGTTTTGTAAAATTTCTGCTTATGAAGAGATGGTTTATCTAAAACCGTGACTAATGCTTTGGAAATTCAGAATATTTATCATTTTTCAAGGCAAAGGAGAGATGGGAGTTACAAGTGTGTCTTTTTCAGTTGATCTTATAATTCTCCTGTCACAAAGATCAAGATAAACATTTTATTGAAATTCTAAAACAGCTGCGTGTTGTGAATCTTTAAGTAAGTCAGATTAAGAACAGCCCTTCACCTTACTCTGGAGCTTGTCCTTCAAAGCCATTTAAATCAGTGGAATTAGCAGCTGCTTTGTCCAGCTGACAGCATATTATGAGAAAAAATCTGGCATGTAGTCTTCCTCCCAGTACCTGTTGGAGAGCTCTTCTTTTCTGCTCCCATTTCCTCTACAGTGAATAATGGGGAAGAACGTAAATATAGCTCTCTTGCCCGTACAATACACATCACTCCCTTGAAATCACACTAGCTTCAATGTGTGCTTAGCACTAGATCATCCAAGCTGCTGGGAGTTCTCTGTGATTGCTCTTCATATCTGATGCCGGGGCTGATGAGTCCCATGATTGCCAGAGCACAGAAATGTCAGAGACGGCATCTCTGCCGTGGCTTTTGCCAGCAATGACCCTTTGAACAGCTGATGCCTGGAAGGAGGAGATGTGAGACGACTGTCCGGGTCTGGGGATGTGAATGGCGTTTCCATCGCATGGTGTTTTGGAAATGTCAGCTGTAATTGAAACTTAATCTTCTAACAAGTTTCAGCTAGCTGCTATTTGCAGACAATGTGAATGTTGCATTTTAGTAAATGGCATCTGAATTGAAAGGTTCTGTTGATTTATCCTTTTTTTTTTTTTTTTTTTTTTTTTTTTTTAATCCTGAAAGGACACTGACAGCCAGGGTTTGGATCCTGCTTCCCCACACACCAGGTGCTTCCTGTTCTCCAAATATATATTTTAAAAAAAAACCCTGGATAGCAAAATCCCAACATGCCAAAGCTTTGAGCTGCCATAGCAGGACCTGCAGTACTGCTGCTGTCTGGGAGCTGGCAGAGCTGAAGAGTACAAGCTGAAAGATGAACCTGAACTTGTTTTTGCACCTAGCTGGTGGGTAGTACACAAAAGCAAGTAAATTTAGGTCAACGTGATCAGCATTTATGCAACACCTAACTATGGGAGAAAAAAATAGTGTTTCTAAAGGGAAGCCTGCCATCTGAATGATATCCTTATAATACTTGATGCTTGGGGGTTTTCAGAAGGTCTTTGATCATGCATGCTCATTGATATGGACAGATTCCTCCTTTCCCTTCCTCCATCTGCCAGCCCTGCAAACTGAACCTGGCTTGTTTAGGGAGCCAGGAGGGTTTTGGTTTGCTCTGGGGCTACCAGACCTCATAGTGCAGAGGCAACCCACTCCTTGCAACAGGTCTCCATGCATGTAGTGTGTTGGGCTTCATTCTTGCAGGCATGAGCTGTTTGAATGCAAAAGAGACTTATGTTAATCTGAAGAAGCTTTGTGTGAAGTTTCTGCTCACTTACCATGGTTGGTGAAGGGGGGGGGCAGCCGGCAGGTTTGAATGTAGTGACCCCTCACCATGCAAGGTTTCTGCTCATGTTGCACACACATATGGAAAATGCATGTGATTAGGGTGCACAGTGCCCATACCGAAACAAAAAAAAGAAAAGTTCAGCAGAGCTGTTGGTGGGTCTGGCTTCTGTGGTGCCAGCTCCTCACCGACTGAATTTGAGCCTTGCAACCTCTCCTTTCCATAGGAGTCCATATGAAGTTTGCCAAGTACCTTGGCTTTGCAGAGATATTGGTGAGGCAGGACCTCAGGCTGGGCTGGGAGCGAGCACCAAATGACTAAAGAGATGCATGCCACGTGTCTGGGACCCGCAGGAGCACCCAGCCAAACAGTCAGCATTTGTTTTTGCCTTTGAAGTCAGCAGCTGCAGGCTGGAATGCATCCAGCAAGGATGTCTGTGAACCAAGAAGGCATCTATGCTTATGGACTAAGTCCTGCTGTTAAACAAACTAATCTCAAAAGCTATACAGCTCTTAAATTAAGTGCATGAACTCCTTATACAGGATCCATCTCGAAAATGCATCTCAAAGTTCTATTTAATTTGTTACATTGATGGTTTGGAGTCAGGCATTCAAATCTGGTCTCTAATTTGTGTCCATGAAAAAATGTACAAGCACACAGTGGGCTGCAGGCAACACTTGGAACATGAGGCCCGCTTTGAACTTGAGAATTCAGTTGTATTTAAATATTCTTTAATGCATTGTGTTTTATAGTTTGCATAAACAGAAAGGAAAAGACAACAACCCAAACCATCACTCTACTTGTGATGCTGACATCCTGGATAGGGTGTACATCCTAGTCACTCCATTCTGAAGAACAGCTACAGTAGAACATGGAAAGTTTCAGAGAACGGTGCTAAACTGCTTTCATAGTGGGAAACGCTGAAGAGACTTTCAGCACCAAAAAGAGATGACTGAGGGGTGAAGTCAGATGGTCAGAGGAGGTGGATAAAGGACAGTTACTCACTATCTCTCGTAATGCAGCTATCATCAGAATATAAGGTGTTACTGGAAGGAAATTTCAAACAAGGAAAAGGAAAAACTTTTCATACATATACATGGTTAAATCATAGAAATTTTGAAAAAAATATTGTGGAAGTGAAAAGCAAAGAGATGTTGGAAGATATAGGCAGTGGTGTCAATCAAACACAAAAGTCAGCTGCATCCCCCAACCCAAGAAGTCTCTGAGCTGCTGATTGCAAGCAGCCAGGAGGAGCTGGGAGGGAGTGCACACCACTTGCTTCCCATGTTTCTTACACCTTTTCACTGCCACCTATTGCTGGTCAGTATCAGAGACTTACATGGCAGCTCTGCATTTAATACTAATGGGCTTTAACTGTATTTTGACCAGCATCCAAGGAAGGGCTCCTCCCGTCATCTTGGCAGCGATCCCATCACTCTGAACCCCATCCAAGTCTCAGACAAGCCCATCCATCTGCTTTCCAGGACTGCCTAAACACATTTCTATGCTCAGTCTCAGAGCTTCTTGGGTAAGAAATGCTTTTTGCACAGGTGTGTATAGGTGTGCCTGTCCTCAGGAGCAGGGCACCTCAAACGTTGTTGTGGTCCAGGGCTGGGCAGGGAGTCCTCTGAACTGACCCCAGAGAAGCCTGAATAGTTAGATATGATGGCGTAGTTAATTTAGGGTGGTAAGAGCTGCCAGGCTTAATGTTATAGTCTAGTTCTTGAGGCATTGCTCCAGGGAATTCAGTTCTGCATAGGCTGTGATATTGTACCTACATGTTTTATACTATATTATTGTCCTAACTACTAGGCTCTGGAGGTTCCTGGGTGGTTGCCCTTGATACTGCTGCCAAAACTGAGCCACTTCTTAGCTATGCAGGTAAGTGCCATGAGTTAGGTGAGGAGCTGATTAGAAGACACCTCACTTGAGTCCTAGGGTGAGGCATCCTTTTCGGAGGAAAGGAACTTGGCTGCTAGGCCCTGCCTAGGTGTAGCTACATCTGAACAACAACAACAACAACAACAAAAATGGCTGTGTCAGGGGAACCACAGAAAGAATTTGATGGTGGTACATGCTCTGGCCATGTTTAATTATAGAATCACAGAATCATTAAGGTTGGAAGAGACCTCCAAGATCATCTGGTCCAACTATCCCCCTGCCCCCACTAAACCATATCCCTAAGCACCACGTCCAGCCTTTCCTTGAACACCCCCAGGGACAGTGACGCCACCACCTCCCTGGGCAACCCGCTCCAATGCCTGACCACTCTTTCTGAGAAGAAACGTCTCCTCATTTCCAACCTGAACCTCTCCTGGCACAACTTGAGGCCATTCCCTCCAATCCTAATGCTCAGGGTTAGTGAAGTACCATTAGAGACCTTGCCTGTGTGGGCCTTGCAAAGGAAGGAGGCCCGAGGTCCCCAGAGGCCCACCTCTAGCCTAGAGGAGGGAAAGTAGGGGTGAATATTGCTGGGGCTGCACGTTGCCCATCCTCCTGGTGGTGGCATCTCCCAGGTGGTCACTTGCCCTGTGGCATGCCAGGACCACGTCCCCCTGCTCTCTGCATCTGTGGGAAGCACCAGTGTGGGGCTGCACATCTTCAGCAGCCCCCGCACGTCTCCACAAATTGTAAAGATGACTCCACAAGGGTGTATCTGGCTGCCAGAAATCTCTGCTCCTCACCCAGGCCAGATGCCTAAAATTGCAGTGGAGCTTTGCCTAAATTAGTCACCTAAATGAGACTGACTGGAGCCTATCCAATGTGTCTGCTCTAATGGGTGGTTTTATTGCCTCGGCTACAATTGTTTTGGAATGTGCTTTGTTTATAGTGATAATTGATCATGTCTTTGTTAGCACCGAATTAGTGGCAGATGGAAGATCTAAACTCTAATTTTCTTTCAAATAGGGAGAAATTTTATAGCTTCCATTGCTCATGTATAAGAAAAACTTTTTTTTTTTTTTTTTTTTTTTTTTTTTTCCTTTTGCTTCTTTTCATAAAATCTTATCATAGAATCATAGAATGGCTTGGGCTGGGAGGGACCTTAAAGATCATCTAGTTCCAGCCTCTCTGCCATGGGGGTGGAGTGGGGTGTTGTGTTTCTATTTTTTTTTCTATTTCCATACTTTTGGAAATGTATGTTCAAGTGTGCAACACACAGTAGCAGCCCATCATATCTACTACACTGAGTTTAGTGCTCAGGAAAATCCTGTCATTTTTCTTTTTGATTTAAAAGGATTGTTTGATAGTGCCCTTTGTTAGAGAGAGTCTAACAAAATGCTTTACAAATATTACTCCAGTATAACCCAGCTTTCATATTGAAGCTAAAGGGAAGTATTCCTGGATGCCATGAAAATATAAGCTTCTGAGCTCATTACCACTAGCAAGGGCAATTTTATATGCACAAAGAACACATTGGTGAGGGGACCAGGAGGCATGATCTGCCTAAAGTGTACCCACTTGGGCTCATCAAGGTCTGCAGGGTAGTTAGATTTTCTGTGAGATGAATGAAAACCTCTGAATAACAAAACCCTGGCATTGGGAACGGAATATTTTAATACTGGCTTCCAATTTAATGGTCACAGAAAGCAAAATGAGCAGTCCAACTAAATACTGGACTTTTGTGGCATTTTAAAAGCCACTCCAGGCAGTGTTTGGTCCTGCTGCAATTCTCCAGTGACCCCAGGTTCAAGCACTGAGCTGGGGCCCTCAGTTAAACACCTCACCCACTTCTGGGTGTCTGCACAGTGATGGAAAGAGTTGGGCACTTCCCAAAGTGTTCTGTGTCTTAGGAGAGCTGAATGATGCAGTAGACCTCTCTGTTTCTCTCCACTCCTTAGAGAAGGCAGCAAGTCCCCTGTCTCAAATAGGGTATGTCTGGGTACAGCCACCCCTGTGGGCTTGGGGGAATCTGTTTTGCTTTCCTGTCTCCATTTATCTGCTTAAAAAGGTAGCTTAATAAAAAATAATGACTATACAATTCTGCTCTGGGAATTAAAGTATATACAAAGGGCTTAGGCAGAGAGAACATAGTTTAAAATACAGGTGGGTTTTAGGGCATTGGCTGATTTTTCCAGTAATGAGGGATATTCACTTTAATTCAGGGAGGGTCAGCTGCAGATCTGATTTTAAGGTTGAAGCATCTGAATCGATTCGAACTCCTAAGCACTCATAAAAAAAAAAACAAAACAAAACAAAACAAAAAAAACTTGTTTTTCTGGGCCGGAGCAGGAAATGAGCAGAAGCCAATGACAACACAAACCAACCTCTATTTTCCATCAGCTATAGGCAATGAGCAGGTGCTGCATATTTCCTGCTCTTTGATCACATCACTTTGAGTCCTTCATGGCAAAAAAAATGCTTAAAAGCTGTTGAAGACTTTTTGCTATGTTACACGATATGCCAAGACAGTAATGCCGCTATGCTCTTCTCTGCTTGAAGTAAATTAGACAAAGCAGCTCTTCTGGTGGCTGTTAACCCTGAGTTTAAAAACATTGCATTGACTAGTTTGACACCTTACACTCTCGTCATATTTTCATTTGCAGAAACAGGGATTAATAAGCCTGGTGGAATTTTTTATTTATTTTATTTTTTTAAAGCCATACATTCAAATGCGTCACCCGCATTTATTGACAAAAGTATTTTCAAGATTAGAGGCTCTGCAGTTTCCTGGCAGAGTTCTCTACAATGTCTGTTTGTCTGTGCTCCATGGGCAGCTTCTCCGGACACCTAAGCTGTCATTTCAGTCACCTATATCAGCAGCTCAAAGCCTCAGGAAGGCTTTCGTACACCTCCTGGCTGGCTGCCCACTCCCAGTGTCACTGTGTGCCCCACTGACGTAAGGAGAGCAACAGCACCTTGCAAGTCAGCATCTGTCCTCATGCACTGGGCTCTTTAGAAAATGGGGCTCTTATTCTTTGGTAACCTTTTAAAAATAACCCAAGGGACTTGGAAGCCTGAGAGACAAGGTCCTGTTGAAAACAGGCATTTTGTTGTGAAACGCCTAAACTGAAATTTCCATCACGTCTAGTCACAAGCTACCCGAGTTCTTCAGTCCCTGAAAACCTGGCCATGTGTTCTAAATATTGATCCCAGCTGGGAAAATGTTCGTTGTCCATGGCTGGGAGCTGGGGACAGGTATTTACCCAGCTGGCTGAAGGATTTAACTTCAGGCACCTACTGATAGAGAGGGACAGAAATGGTGCTGCAGAAGGTGCTCTGGAGGACATCAGTTTGGCTCTTGTTCTGACAGGCTCTGTGAACATGTCCTCCTCACACCACTGGCCATGTGGAGCTTATATTGGCTGGCTGGGCAGGCATTTCTGGGGGCTGTCCTGCTTGGTTCAAAGGTATTTATGTCCTTGGTTTCTCCAAAACATATTCCCTCCCTTTCCTTTGCAGCTGGGATTAGATCAAATGAAAAAAACAGTGCCCTAACCTTGAAAAATTGAAGGCTATGGCTGATTTTGAAAAATGAGTCTTTTGCATTTTTTAATAGACCCCTTTTATTCAAGTTTAATGAAGGTAAAAGGAAGAGCTCTGAAAAATGCAGCCAACCATGACAAAATGTATAAAGCCCTGGAGAAACTGTGTCTGCAAGCTGGAGTCCCACTGTGTAGAAGTGTATAGAAAATGCCAGAGAAAAGGAGGCAATTTTACTGCTATTGGCAGGTCCGAGCCGCACAGAGGACAGACTTAACTCCTTCAGAGGGATTTGTTGGGGTTTTGAAACCATCTCCGTTCCTTGAAAACTTGGCTGCTGCTAACTCTCCCTCCACCTCTCAGAGGCAGCCCGGCTGCGTTGCAGGAGTTTGGGCACACTCGGCTGCCTCTGCCCGCACTGCTCGGGGGCTGCTGCGAGCATCCTGCTGTGCGGGACGAGGAGAGGTGGTGCCGGG
This sequence comes from Oxyura jamaicensis, assembly GCF_011077185.1. Lineage (NCBI taxonomy): Eukaryota > Metazoa > Chordata > Aves > Anseriformes > Anatidae > Oxyura > Oxyura jamaicensis. Next base: position 103,114,580 of record NC_048895.1, read on the forward strand.
CTCTCGGCTGTGCTGTCAGCACCCTCTCCTTCAATACTCCATTGCACTCTGCAGAGGTGGCTGCTTTCGGATCGCTGGGCAGGCTTGAATTTTATCTGGTCAGAGAAAACTGGCAGGGTAATCCCTGGCTCTGCAGCTGACAGCCCAGGTGAAACAAAAATGCTGATTCTGGCGTTAATGACTGCTCCATCCAGCAGTTTTTCACCTTGCACAGGACAATATGAGTGCCTGTTCCTCTCCACTGCCTATAAAGGGAGCTCATGGTGACTAGTGCAGGAGGCAATGTCTGGGCAGTTGAATCCCAGCCCTGCACAATGCCTGTTCCCCTGGCACCACCCAGCTCCTGGGACCTCTCTGGACTTGAGGAAGCTGTGGCTCCCTGCTGTGGCTTTCTCTTTCAGCAGCTCGGAAGCCTGTGCTTCTCATGAAGGGTGCATGATAGTAACAAAAACAGGCAACGAACCAGTGAAATGGCAGGATTTATGTGATACGTGTGAAAAGTCCCTGGAGCGTGTCCCTTAAAAACAGTTTGGATCCTACGCAGAGAAAGCCAGGCATCTTTCCAGACAGCTTGCTTTGGAAAAGCTGTGCTGCTGCTCACATGGTGAGTGGCATAGGGTTTCTAGCAAAACACTAGAGCTGGTGCTTTATCTTAAAACCGCCAGCTGGGCTGATGACCTCCCATCCAGGTGGGCAAGGGTGCTGATACTTCTGCTCCTTGTCTCCTGGCTATTTCCTCGTTCCCCACATGGAAATCCTTCCCAGGCAGCTGGATTTTGGGGTGGTGATGTGTTGGCACAGATTTCTGGCCCTGCAGCGTGACCTGTCCTTGCAGCAGGTCCGTGGAGTGGTGCATAAACTGTGCTTTGCTCGCTGGGTGCAGGCAGTGCATCCCATGGCCATCAGGTGCTGCAGAAACTGCTGCTGCTTGTGTGGGATGTTGTTAGCTCATCAGCGTTAAGTCTTTCAGGCCCCACATCTGAATGTGGATTTCAGCTCTGTTGCTTGTTAGATACTTCTTAATTAGATTCTCAAATGTCCCTTTACAACACCCGTAAATTTAGGGTCTCGTATGTGGCTCACGTCACGCCACCTTTGTGACTGGAAACTGTGTGTTTGCGTAAAGTCATATTTGGAAAGTTATCTTCATAAGGAAATCTAGGATTTCCTCTATTCCTGTGTGCATTTCTCATGGAGTAACACCATTGTTTATAAATCTTATGCTCCATTTCCTGCCGTGATCTTATCAAGTTTCAGGCGGGAGGGAAAGGAAGCAGTCACAAGCAGCAGAGTAGCACCGCCCGAGCAATACAACCTCATTTTGAAAAATATCCTGGCTCCCAGTAGGGTTTTGGCTATTGATAGCATTGTATAACAAGCTGCAAGAGGTGATTGTGGAGACTTTTAAATACAACTTTGCTTCTAAAGTATCAGGAGCCTTCTTACTCACTTTTCCTGAACATCCATCAACGCACAATGCTGCCTGTATAGACATTCCTGGAAAATGTGGTTTGTGCCTGTACTAGAGTTTTGTTTCAGCATGAAACTGGAGCATGGAGTGCCGAGATGGAAGTGATGAACAAGAATAACAGCATGGCTGAGCTGCTTGAAAGATGCCTTGTTGAATCACAGCTCTAGGGCACTTCTGGACTGTTCTGTGTGCAGTTCTTGAGCTTGTGCTGTGAGGCTTTCTGAGATAAAATTTAGGAAGAGTGAAATTTAGCAGAATTTTGTTTTCAAAATAAGAGGAGGTGAGCAAACAGAAAATTAAAGTTGATTTCCAAACTTAAACTAAAATTTTATTTGAAGTCAACAGTTTCCACTGAAGCCCCCTCATCTCAGAAGGTATAGTTCTGTCAGAGGTATTTCTGGCAGGAAGCATCATGCTAACCATGGTTGTTACCACTGCTACCAAACAAGAGTATGCCTCTCTGCAATCTGGAGTGTTGATGTTGTTACTGGGTTTACAATGCAGGTGTATGTGTATGTACAGTTTTGCATTCTTGTTCCTTCTAAAGATATAAATCATCAGTGTAACAATTTCCTATTTGATGTACTACGATGAAACATAGATGTTTCTTCTGTTGTTACCAGCTCTCTTTCCAGGGTGGATGTTAGGAAAATACATTTTTTTAATTAATATAGCACTTTATTTTTGCTTTCTTAACAATTTTAAGAGCAACTAATGAGAATCTGTTTTGCTGGACGTGTTAGCTGCTGGTAGGCTCTGGTTTGGAGAGATGGATTTTAATTTATGCTTAGCCAGTTGGAAAATTTAATCTGCCTCTGAGAAGCAAAATAATTTACTTTTCTATTAAGTTAAGGAGTTTTTTTTGGAGCCAGAAGTGGTTTTGGGTACTCTTTATGGGTACATCTATACTACTAAATAACAGAGAGCCAAGGACTGATTGTCGGATGCGAGGCCAAGGAGCACAGGCTGGCTCGTGTCCTCCTTCTCCCTCTGAAGCAGACTGGCTGCATCTACACTAAACAGTGCTTGGCCTTGGGTCTCCACTGGGCCCCACGGGGGAGGGATTTGGGCCATAAAACAGGATTATTATTTTGTCTGTGTTTTCCCAGATCCACTTGTCTGAAGGGAAATGAATTAAGTGCCGCAGCCCACTACAGCAGTGGTTTTTTCACATGATCCTGGTGATGTGTTTTGCTGATGGTTAACATGAGGGCATGTGAGGTTGCAAAGCCACCCAGGACAGTGCTGGAGAACCTGTGGTGCAGAGGGAGCCAAGCACGGTGCGGTCTGGTTGAGACAGTCTAATAGTCAGTTTAGGGAAGAGTCCTGCTGTGACCCAGGCCCAGCATGCATGCCCAAGCCTTGTTCTGCAGACAGCTGGTGGGGAAGGTCCAGGGCAGAGCCAGAAATGAGCTGGCTGTTGGTAGCAAAGCCGTGCTACAGTCAGGGTTTAGCACCGGACCTTCTCCCCATCCTCTTAATTTAGGATGATCATATATTCTGTATGTAAAGCACTTTCCAGGGGAATTCACCTTGCTTCGCCCCTTGCTGCAGCCTCCGCCCAAGTTATGCGACCTATGATAGAGACAACTTGCCACAAGAGTAGGGTTAAAACCTTCTAGATACCATTTCCCACTCCTATTCAAACTGATGCTGAAATGGGTACAATGTAGATGAATGCTGCTGTAAGGAATAACTAAGCTGCATAAGGAAATCTATTATTTTTGCAGATATTGTGGCTTCGGCTTTGTCTCCATCATCTCAGAAGGCAACTCCTGGCATTCTAATAAAACTATGGATTTAATTTTAATTACTGACAACTGCAGCTTGGGTTGCTATGGGAACAAAAAGAACTGCCACTCGCACAAGTTTCGCCTGTAACTTGCTGCCTGGAAATGTCATACGGGGTCTGATTCCTCTCTCCCATCTAGCAGTAGCAAAACAGGAATGGCTGCTGCATCAGTCCAGTTTAAACAATGCACAGCCAGTGTAAGAGAGAGGAATTACTCCATCTTTTTCTTATCTGTGCCATTTCTCTGTAATTCTCAAGTAAAATTGGTGTGTTCCCAGTTTCCTAATGACTTCAAAAACAGTTCCCAGTCAGCTGATGAAGGAAACTAGAGCACAAAATCATTGATAGTAGAGTTGAAAAGCAGCTATTAGGTCATGCAGTCCCCATGCAAAGTTGTTCCTATGCTATTTTTTCCTACTACATTTCACTGTCTAATTATAAATGCAACTGCATTTGTAATAAAATCTCCTTCAGCTTTAGTTTCAGGGCCAGAATATTTTACCTAGGGCATGAGTTGTTAGACAAAGGAGTTTGTACAAATGTTTCCATTCTGATCTCCCTTTTCAGTTTGCTGCTGCTTTCTTGGGCTGAATTTTTTATTTTTTTCCCCCGTCTTTTTTTTTCTGGGAGTTAATAACTCTGGAAAGCTGAACCTGACTGGTTCATCTTCCTAAAAGCTATAAAATAGATGCATTTATTTTCTGCATCCAGTTCACTAAATAATGATGTTGAACTGAGTTCTAGAGTTGCTGCTGTTAATTTATTGAAATTAGTGGAGTTACACTCATTAACACCAGGTATTCCTTTGGCTCTTTACTTATTCATTACTGTTAAAAGTTATGCAAATTATCTAAGTTTCTGGAGGCCCTAAAGGAGCTGGACTCCCCTCACATGACTTGAAGATCTCTTTGTTACTCTTTGCATAGCAGGCCTGTGAAAAGCAAATACTGATGTACTTTTATAAAAGGATGGTGAGAAGGATTCGAGTTGTGCCTTCACCTCCTCATGATAAATACTTTACAGATTTCTACCATGTCTATAATTTTTCATCACTGTACTGTGGTACTTGAGCACAATTCCCACTGATTTCAGCTGATTGTCCCATTTTTGATAGCCAAGAGCAAGCTTTCTCTCATACTGGCCTAAATAACCATGTGTGAATTACGCTTGTTACTTGTTTCTGCACAGAAGGGTAGACCTGGTCTTACATCACCAGCACAGCTTTTTACATGGTCTCGTGAACCATTTTGAAATGCAGTTCCACTTCCACTGAGGTTTGAATGGTCAAATGGAGCAAAACAATGTTTGGTGGCACTGCCTAACGTGACAGCAAAGCGGTCTCAAGATGAGGGAAACAGCACAGATCATTAGCTGTCTACAGCATGGTAATTTCAGGGTTGTATGCATTTTACAGACTTTAATCCCTCCCTGGTCTGGGACAACAAGCAGGTAGCTGGAGAATGAGGCAGAGAATTAATCTTGATTTTTATAAGCCTGTAATTATTCTATTCTTTTTTTATTGCTAATGTCTGATTATCTTATAAGAATCACAGTCATGCTGGGTTCACAGAGCCATGCTAGGCAAAACTGGATCCTGAGCCCAGGGGAGCTGTGCAGTGAGCATCTGGCAGGCATGGGAGGACATGAGGAAGGTGGGATCATTTAACATCCACTGAACAGACAGTTTCTAGTGTCATTTCACAACATACATGCAATTGGCCCCATGTCTGGACACCTATGGTTGTATTCAGTCACCAGAAAATAGTCATAGCTGAAATGCCCTGGAGTATCCTGCCTGGCCTCCAGCTGCCTCTCCTGCTGCGCATAGGTCTTCCATAGGTCCTGAACCAGATCTGCCACCTTACTGGCACAAGATGCCTTTCCTTAAGTGTTATCGTGAGTTATCACGATAGGCAATAGCTGCCTGGGGAGGCTGCAGATCTGCAGCCCTGGAGGCACTCCGCACTCAACAGATGAGGCCCCAGGTAACTTGCTGTGGTGGTTGCTGCTCTGAGCAGGAGGCCTGGAGTAGGTGACCTCCAGAGGCCCCCTCCAGCATGGGGCATTTTATGATTCAGTGACTCTAACAGAGAGAGTGGAGCCTGCAGTGGACTTAAGGCTGCGGTTTGGTTGATCAAACATACACGTGGGATGGCAGTCTACCCTGGGGTTGGCCGAGTGCTTCTCAGGGCTCTACTGACAGCACATGCTGCACCTCTGCTGACTGTCATGGGTACCTAGGACCCCTTGGCACCTCACCCACCAGCTGCATTCAGAACAAATCCTCCAGCTCAGCCATGTGCCCAGTGAGCAGCCAGCTGCTGTGGGTGGCCTTGGAAAGGCCTCAGGGGCTGACACACCGTTGTTCTGTAGGGGTGAGGGAGCTCTGCAAGGGGTTGGTCACTGTCTGCTGTGAAGTAGAGATTGCACATGAGATATGCACATGAGATATGTACATATACAGGGAGAAAGAAGGCCGGGAGGACGGAGCATGCTTGTGTTTCGCACCTCCATGGGTGTTTCTAGCCCCCTAGACACCCCAGATAGGAGGGCTGCTTACTCCTCACTGGCTGGCTCCCCGTTTTTTCTTTGCATTTGGCAGTTTCCCAATGAGTGGTGGCATGATTCAGCCGTGAGCAATGGGTCATTGGCTCAGATGAAAAAACTCTTTTGCTCTCCATGAAAACATCGCCCACGCAGTTGTACAGCAGCTCTGTACTGCATCCCTCCTGCTGTGCCCAGGCAGCCCGGAGGGAGCCCACCCCCTCTCCTCTTCCTCCAGGCTCCTGTGTGGGGCTGATAGCTCTGCTCAGCATTGCCTTTCCCCCTGCTGCTCGTGTCTCTCCTCCCTGCCCTACCGAGTGAGTGAGCTCAAATAGGTCCTAGGGACAACCTCAGGCAGGGGCAGTGGCTGTTGTGGAGGACACTATCAGATGTGTACCCATGGCTTCATCCCTGGCAACACCATCTTGCTGCTACCCTCCTCATGGGCATCACCCTCTTACCCCCAGTAGGCCATAAATCCTGACTCCAGAGTAGGATACCTAAAAAAGGTAAGAACTGGGACCTATCGTAAAAGCTTTCTCCATCCCTTGATTATATTCCAGCTCACCATTTAGAGGTAAAATTGGGGAATGTAAAACTGATGTTCTGGGCAGATGCTTTAGAGGTCTCTGGCATATTTGAGACCAGGAAAGTGGCCTGGGTATGAATGTGAGGGGGACAGAAGCAGGGCCTCAGGGTTTCCTCAAAGTAGAGAGAATAATTATCCTTTTATGTTTTACAGTATGTACTACTCTGAACTGGAGGTACAGGTGTTTAAGGGAATGAAAGAAGATTAATTGAAGCTCAGTTATATCCAGAACTTTCCTCCAGTTTGTCAAATTAGGCAGAAAGTTTTAATAAATGAAAGAAGTGGGTCTGACACATCCCTACTGCTACAGCCAGAGAATTGATAAAGAACACAGACTGTGTGGTAACTTCTGTGGAAAACCTTCAAACGGCTGACAACTCACATCTGAGCTGATGAATGACTCAAAGAAGAGCTTAGCTTTCGATCTTACCACTGTCACCCACGGGGAATCTGATTTCAGACGTGTGTCTTTCGTGATTAAGCAACCTGCAGCGTGCTCCAGCCCTGCGCCATTGGCAGAGCACAGGCCTGTAAGCACGCCTTCCTGCTGAGCCATTCTGCCTTTCGAGGGAACCTGCCTGCCCGATGGGGTGGGATTTGGGCAAATCCACCTTTGCTTTGCTTGCATGCTGTGCTTCTACCTGAGGGCCTGGATGGCACAGGCCTGGGGAGCCAGCAATGAGAGAAGGAGCTGCTGAGCACTGCCTTTACTCAGTCAGGTCATTGTGGCTGGAAAAGGCTCCCTCAGCTTTGCCCTTTGTAGGGATGCAGCCTGTGTGTTGACTTCTCGTCTTCAGGGAATCTCTTTTTCCCTGGGTTGTGTTTGCCAAGGTGCTAGCCTGGTCTGAGAGTGCCTTCCCTGCAGATTTCAGTGCTCTCTTTCCATCTGTTTATAGGACAGCTCAGTATTTCTTCTGGTGGTGAAGGGGCACCGTGAAGAACCTGGATATGGTTGACCTTCCTGTGCTTCTTGAAGTGGTTTCTGTGGGTAGACTGGCTGCTCCCCTCCTCTGGAAAGGCAAGTGGTCTCTCCTCCTACATCAGTGTCTTTAGGTTTCTGAGGGCCCCTGTAGGCACGTCAGACAAAACCTGTTATTGGCTACTCCTTGACTTTCTTTTAGTAGAACCACAGAATGGTTTGGGTTGGAAGGGACCCCAAAGACCACCCAGTTCCAACCCCCTGCCATGGGCAGGGACACCTCCCACCAGACCAGGTTGCCCAAAACCTCATCCAACCTGCACTTCAACACTTCCAGGGAAAGGTGTTCCAGCGTCTGTCCTTTGTAGTATAGAATTTCTTCTAAATTTTGTAAATTTATATGGTCTTTACACACTGGGAGATCAAAAGCTACTATGACAGCTACTATGCTACTTGTACTATCTGGTGTTTTTGTTGTGAGAATTGTGGGGTGATAGAGGTGCACTTCTACCTGCAGATCCAGATGTGTTTTTTCAAGCATAATAAACTGCACAGCTGTAGCTTTTTCCTTCCCTTAGTTTTGCTGTTTTCTAGACTCTTGTACAAATTGTTTGTTCCAGACCTGTTTAAGGGGAAGGTCCCAAACTAAACCAAGCTGCTTTTGCCTGGATGTTTTTCGAATGGATGCTATTTCCACTCAGCCTGGTTTGTTTCTGGATAAAACTTATAGTCAAATTTTGCACTCCTCTCCCTTGTGTCATCATGAAGCCAGCCAATTTTTTCAAATGACCACAAAGATGGTGAGAAGCAGGTTAAGCATTTTAGTACTTCCAAAAGAAAGATCAGCAAAGGAAGTTCATAATGAAATACTAATTAGCACATGTTCTTTTGCTAATCAAGTACTTTCATTGCAAAGCCCTTAAAGCAAACAAGTTAAAAATGTTCCCTTAAGTGAAGAGGTCGACTATAAGATTATTCAGCTGCTATGTTTGCAAGCAAAACACGATCCTTACTTCTAAAAGTGAAGGGGAAAAAATCCTGAGCAATTTCCCAGTCTGATTAAAAATAAATAAATAAATAAAAAATCACAGCTTTTGAAATTGTGGAGGATTTTTCTGAGGAAGACTTCAAGGCAGTCTTAGAATAAATAACAGCTGTCTGCAACAAAGGGCGTGTGATGCACAGTGACAGGACTGGGTCATGAATTGCACTGAGTTGTGCCACGTAACTGTGTCTCAGTGGACTCAGCTACACTAGCAGAGGAAAATTGAGTGGGATGTGATTTGGTGTGCTTCAACTGCTTCAAGCCTGGTTCCACAGCTTTGTTATTCTTAGAGATGGCTCCCCCGGCTGCCTGCACCTCCTCTGGTGGCCAAAATTTTTGCCCTTGAATGAAGGGAGAAGAATTGTCTGCTGAAGGACAAAGCAAAGAGGGCAGGGCAGAGACAGAGGACAGAGTCCAGATGCTACACTGTACTTAGTGCTGTAGGATGACTGTGGCATGTTGTTTTCCTAGAGGGGTTCTTGGGGCCAGAGTGGCATGAGGGTTTAAGGGCATAATCATATGAGAAGAAAGGGGCCACTGTGTAGGATTTTGGGGCTGTATGTGCAGTTTGGAGCATACTGTTTCTACAGGTGCCAATGTGCTGAGCTGAGGTTTCATCCATTTGCTTGGACACTGGGGGCTTGGTGTGCCCTTGCCCGATGCCTTCTGCAGCTTTGCAGCAGAGATCTAAAATGCCCTTAAAGGAGATACACCAGTGCCCCTCTCTGCCATGGGCACCAGAAAGAGCAGCACAGCACTGTAAAATTCCCTTCTTTTACATAAACTGGGATACACTTTACAGGGCCCAGTTACCACAGACTGTGTTTACTGGGGGGGGGGGGGGGGGTGTTATGCAGGGGGTGCTAAAAACAAGCCACAGAGGAGATGGAAACATGGGGCCATGGCCATTTTCCTTCCTTCCCAGCGGGAGAGGGTCTCCTCCAGGGAGGTGTCATCGCCGCCTCCACCTCCTCGCTGTGGCCCATCCCATGTACCAGAGCACTATCACAGCACATATTAGCCAACGTCATGCTGTTGTCATACATCAGAAATTCTTCTCTCTTTGGGTCCTGTATTTGCAGATTCTCAGTGTGTTTCACAGTACGTTTTGTGCCCATTGCCTTGCAGAGATGACTCATGTGGTGGAACGTCATGTTTCTCAGTGAGTGATGGCAGTAACTGAATAATCTTAATGCCTCTGAATGCCAACTTTCTCAAACCGATTTTTGTATTGTGTGTAGCTTTCAAGTAGATCATAATCTGAGTATTTTTCTTAATTCATGCTTGAAGTTCTTAAATCCAGGCTCAGTGAAAAAGATGGAGTTGTGACGTATTTTAAAAATTCAGCTTCAGTTACTGCTTTTGTTCTTCCTTTTTTTCTGATTTCTTCCTGGAAGTTACAACATTTCAGATATGTTTGAGTGATGATTTATTTAGTAATAGTTCTTCCTTATATTTAAAATGTCATGTGTAGCTTTCAGGATGCTACATAAAACCCAATATGTTCTAAAATTTCTTTTCATGGGTAAGATGTCTTTCTTGCTTTCTCATTTTTTTCCTTCAGTGGGGGCTATTCAATGCATTTTTTCTTTCCAGGGTTTATATGGTGCTGAAGAAATTCACAAAGGAAGATGTCCACACTTCATAAGATTTTATCATTTAATTCTGTACCAGTGAATACTACTCAAAAATAGGTGTCAAGTAGCAAGGGAGATGAATGCAAGTTAGAGTGTGGCATAAGGAGAATATCTTTCTCACAGTTGTACTTAACAGTTTTGAAACCTTCAGCCCATCATTTCACATCTCTGAACTAATGAGAAACTTCTAAATTGAATTTGTACAAAGCTAATCCACCAAGTCAGTGACTTTAATATATCTTGAGAGGCCTGTTGGGAGAGCAGCTGGAGAGGCAGACGGCAGTCTGAGGGGTATTGCACCATTTACCTTCAACTTCCAACTGCCAGAGCCTGGGCAAGGCACGGGATTTTGCCTGTGTGTAACATACAGCACATGGAAAGAAACAGCCTTCTCTAGGGAGTGATGTGAAGTAGGAGCTGAGCTTTTGCCCTGCGATGTCCTGTATTTGCAACAGAGAGAAAGATGTCCTGACCCTATAACTACCCTACAGGTACTTTTCTGCCTTTTGCCCCCTCCCTTTGTCCTTTTTCTTGAGGAGCACTGCCTTGTTCAGGCTCTGCAGGTGGAAGGGACTCTGTATGTTCAGGCTTATGCTTATTTACTTTATTTCTATATATTTTCTGAGTACACTCTGAAGTTGTACCCGTTACTCCCATCCTGAACCCAAGTGAGACTTGTGTTTTACTAAAATGCACCGTTTTAAATGGGACACTACAAAATGGAGAATTTACATTAATGTGCTCTCATGTTTCATTACTCAGCATGAAGTTTTTGTACCTGGTTCCTTATTTTAAGGCATTTGCTTTTAGCTTCCCACCAATGATACTTAAGTTTTTCTCTGCTTGTTACACTTCTCTCATCTTTCCTTCCTCTCTTTCATGTTCCTTAATTTCTTCTAAAATTGTTCATCCATTTTTTCCCTTTCTTGCTTTTTGTTGGGTAAGAGCGATCACAGATCAGCATCAAACAGCTGTATGAGTTCCAGTAACTGCTTTTATCTCTGGAGATTTTAAACATTGTCAGAATATCCTGATAATATACTGATTGAAATTCCCTTCTGAAGTCTCAATTTTATACATACTGTTGTTTCCCTTGTACCTCTTTGCAGACAGATCCTTAGTGATGTTTTTGTTTAACCTCTGGAGAAGACACAAAATGGAAAACAAGCAAGTAACAAGCATTTCCAAATCCCAGTGCTATAAATCTGTTTTGTTTCCCTTCTGTTTGCAAAAATGGCAAATTATTTATTTTATTATCTGATATCACACCAATAACAAGAGGAGTTTGTTCCATGAAGCCCAATTATGAAAAATTGCCTGAGATAAAATGACTCACAATGGACCTGTTTTTCAAGGCCCTGTTGCAAAGAAATATTTACCTGCTTGAAACAAGGAGAATTTACATTTGTGCTGGCAGCCAAAAGCATCCAATCAGAAGAAAAAAAGAAAGATAAAATGCCAGTCAGTCCCAGTTGTTTGGACCATTTTTGTTGATGCATGAAGCCTAGTTTGACCCCAAAAGTGGAAATTTAATTGCTTTGGCCAGTGGAGGAGGTCAGGCCATTGGGATGGGTTAGAGGACCCCCTGAAGTCCTTTCCAAACTGCTTTCCTGAAAAGCTGAGAACAGGCTTGTCCATGTTACTCAAATGTTTTCTGTCCAGATGTGAGAATGAAAGGGCTCGAGTGGACTTGTTTCTTATGGGTTTTGCATTTTCATCGGTTAGTAGTTAATTAGCTTAAAAAACGACTGTAAACGACTTGGGGAGCCAAGTGTGTGTGTGAGCTGTTCGTAGAAGGGAAATGTCAGTAATGTATGTCAGCAAGAAGCTTCGTGCCTGACTTATTTTATTCACTCATATTCATCTGCAAATGGCCAGATTCCCTCTTGCGCAGCAATACAAAATGGAAGTACACGGAAGAAGCAGAGGTCAAACTTAGAGGTAACAGAATATTATGATTTGTTTTATGATTTGTTATCACCAGAAATGGCTAACATCCTGATGTGTATTAGAAATACACATCCCCAAACCCTTCAGACTTTGGGAATGGCTGATGAAACGTGTGGGTTCATTAGCAGACTTCCATATCAGACTGGAGATATTCTGAGCAGACGTACGTAGGCATATATACAGAGATAAGTATATGGAGGGAATGACTAAGTCAGTCTGCAGCCACTTCAAAATGCTCTGTGCCATCCAGACCCAAGTCCTATACCTCCTGCAAACTGCAGGGTTGAATTTTGGCTGCTGGGTTTGGATGCTCATGGCCGGGGTGGCTGGGCATCCTGTGCAGAGGGGGAAGGTGGTTTGCAAGGGCACATTTTTTTTTTTTCTCTCTCATCTTTTCTCTCCTTTTTGTCAGTTAGTGTGTTCTTAGGAGAAATAAGTGCTTTACTGCTGGCTGAAGTGGTTAATGTTGGTGATTAATAGCAGAGGAATGTGACTCTGGCTTACCAGGATGGGCTTCCATGGTGACCAATGGAGAGGTGAGCTCTGGCAGGAGGACCTTGGTGGGAATCATACGTACATGTGTGTATATTTATACAGAGCATATTTGTATGCAGCTCTGTGTGTGCACATGTTGCTGGAAGGTTATACTGAAAATGCCTATGATGGTCGTCTTTGAAGTCAGAAAATTGCCCTTTCTGTCTCCTTTGTATCGTCAAGACCAGCAGTAGATAAATCCCATCCTCCTGAAAAATTCATGTTCACTCCAGGAATTTCTTCGGCCTCAGGGCAGCACATTTAGAAGTGTACTTTTAAAAGTAGAGTGAGAAAGATTTTCCAAGCCATGTCTGAACCTCGCTGAGGCTCCTGGCCTGAGGTCATCCTCTTCCCCTGGCTTACCACTACAGCCCAGGCTTTCCTGCTCTGCTCAGGCAGTGTTTGCCTAGGCTTTGCTGGAGACAAAGCCTTGATGCTCAATGCAACCCAGTTGGGCTGGTTTGCCATGAGCTGTGGTGTGCCACGCACCGTGTGGTATCTCTTTGAGATCCAGCTGATCTGAGGGAAGGTGCCGGGGGCACCTCCATGGTCTTTGCTAGGCCTGGTGTCAGCAACTCTCACTGTGGTGGGGCTTCTTTGTGGGGGATAAGAACCATTAGAAGAACAATTCCTGCTCTGAAAATTGCAAATAGTGAGAATGACAGAAGCTCTGGCTAACAACAGCAAGAGCATGCATCTAATGTAGGAACTTTATAGCCTGAAGCAATTATAAATCTGTGGAGAGAGAAACCAAAATAAAGGTGCTTTAGCAGTGATGTAGTGCCTCCAGGGTGCCTCTGGGTCTGGAGGGGGCCTGCAGCCCTGGAGAATGTCCTACTTGGAAGAACGGCTGCAGGGAGCTTCATTTTGGGGATTTCCACCCAGATGAATCAGCAGAGGTGACTGAGGTGCTGGGGATTGCATTGCCATGGGCAGGCTGACGTCCTCTGCCACACCGAGCCTGCATGAGCTCGTGACATGGCTGCTAAAGGCCACAACTGAAGATTATGTTCTGTTATTTATTTATTTATTTATGAGGAGAACCTCTCTAAGAAAAGTGACTGAATTCTGTTCTAAAGGTTTCCTCCAACACAGGGTGCTGGAGTAACTGTCTGGAAACTTCAGCTACCAGGGGATTTTTTGGGGCACTCTTACATGTTACCTTACATCAGTCTGGTTTCAGAGGCAGTGAGACAGTTTCAGCTGGTCTTTTATTCCATGTATCTTTCCATCCGTCAGTCTCTTCTCCCCAGTAAACATCAAGAAAGTTCAGTTTTGATGGAGACATCTTAAAGGCATTGTACTCATGTGGGCATCGTGACACTCTCTGGATAGACGCGAATTCTTATCGGTGCACAGTGACAGGTTGCAGTGTGAGCTCAAATATATCTGTAGCTTGGAACCAGCTAGGCACTTGCTGTCCCTTCTTCTGCTGATAGGCAAGAGCGTGGCCAGAATACATGGATGCTGCTGGAAGTGTGGTGGTGGCTGGGGAGTGCCAGGAGGTAGGGCACTACTCTGTGGAAAGCCAGGACTTGTTAAGTCTGCTGCTCGCTGAAGAGCTGGATGAAATTTACTCTCAAATAATAAATAATTAGTTAAAAAAAAATAGAAGACTGGAGAAAAAATAGATTTATATATTATAACAAGAAAATTCTACGCTTGTGGCTAAGCTGTTTGCAGGTAATATGCAAGGCTGTTTTTCTCTTGGAGGCCCCAAACTATTATGAGCTCCATTAATTATCAGCCTGCTCTTTTCCCTTCAGGGAAAGGCTTTCCAGGAGAGAGGTGGACACTCCATTTGTGCTTTGCTTGGGTGGTCAGAAAAGGTCAGAAGCAATGTGGTGGGATCAGGCAGCTTTTATTGAGGAACAGTGCCATTTCCACCTTGATGGTTTGCTGCTCTGGGCTGAAGGCAGGGAGGTGTTGTGCTGGCTTGGTAGTGGGGCAGGGGCAGCTGTGGAACCTGCCTTTTTCCTGGTGGGGTCTGCAGGAAAGGGACACCTGGCTGGTTCTCCACTTGGGATGGCTTTTGGATGCCTCCAGGTTGGCTGAGCAGCACCAGGCGGGTGCCATCCTGGTGGGGCAGAGCTGTGGTCTTCCAGTGCCAGCCCCATCCTACCTGCCATCTCTGAAGGGTGGTGGACCTGGGAGAGCTGCTGTGTGCTCTGGGCCATGACTCACACCATCAGTAACCCAGGCAGGGGGAAAAAATAGTCACTTCTTTGTGCAGAAGTGCAGGGAGGGTCCTGAATGAACCTTTGAAATGTTCTTGTGATATTCCCAAGTAGAGCTGCCTTAGAAAAAGTGGTAAAATGCTGGGTGGGACTGATCACGTTTTTATTACAAGGGTTTCAAATGCGGTGTCTGGGACACATCAATCCTCCCCTGGAAATATACACATAGAGGCAAAAGTGTTGCTTAATGGTTTATGAAACTCCTATTCAGAAATGCTCCAGATGGCACAGGGATCCTCCAGTTGCGTGGTTCTGAACACTATTGGGGGGGTGACTATTGAGATAAAACTGTTTGTGTGAAAGTGAACCCTTTAACATTCACCCAGAATACTTGCTCTTTCCTGCTCCTACTTTCTTGGTACACAAGGCACCTTCCAGAAGTGGTTGCAGATGAGAGGTCTAGCTTTTCATGGCATCGTGTCCCCTCCACAAGGCTGTGCTGTCCTGATAATCACAGCACTCGGATAAACCCATGTTTATTTTTATCCAGGTGTTTGGGTGCTGTCATGAAACTCATGTGAGGTAGAGCCAGCCAGCAGCTAACCCTGCAGCTTCACTTTTGGCTGCATTTAAACCACCTCTGCACTGCTGTTCGAAGGGGTGAGCCTGTCCTCTCTTGGCCATTGGTGTCAGCGGTGTCTGTGCAGCTGCCATGTGGGACAGGCTGCTGGACTGGCTCAAAACTACCTTAAAAACGAGTCTCCTTGCAAGCTGACCTGACCGGCTGCGTGGGCAGTGCCTGGCAGTGCTGGTACAAAGCAGGCAGCGAGCATACCCAGCTGGGGAGAGGCACGACAGCCCTTTACAGCTATGCTGCTGTCCTGTTGTGGCTTTTTCTGCCTCTGACACCATGTTCGATGTATTTATCAGCAGCCTTTGTTGTCCTGGTCCTGCCCTGCCCCAGCTGCAGCATTAGCCAGAATCAGATTTGCTTGTGTTAGGGTGGGCTGGGAGGAGGGTCATGCTGAGACAGCTGCACTGCACGGGCACACCACCACTGCTGTCTTCTCTTTGCATCTGTACTCACTGCTTTTCTTGTCTCTTTTTTTTTATCCATGCGTCAGCTGCATTGAACACTTGTTATTCTTGTTATTCCTGGCTATGGTATCTGGATTTGCCAGGCCAGAAGGCTGTTGTTCCTCGTTTGGATAAATGTAAGAATTAAAGCCAGATATAAAGAAAACCATTAGAGCCTTCTTGGGCTGGGGTCCCTCAAGTAAAAGAAATGTGGGGTTAAAAAATTACAAAAAGCTTCTTGCCACTGGCTGGGTTTGAAGAGAAGTTTTTCCAAGGCAGGGTTCCTTTGAAGAGCAGCGGGCTGATGTGCTGGGAGCCCCGCACAAAGTGCCACTGTGGCGCTCCCCGATGTTCCCATAAGCAGTCCCACACGTCTGCAGTGATGAGTGCGGTCTGATTCCTGTCTGGCTCATTTCCTCCTCTGTGTAAACTTTACTTTCCATGAATCCTCACGAGTTCCCAAAGTTTGTTTTCTGTGAGAATCCATGTGACCAGAACTGGATTATTTGCCTGTTTGAGAGAAGCAAACACAGCTGGAACAAATTCATTTTTTTTAATCAGAATGAATATTTGTGAAAATATTTTTGGTCGTGTTCCCTCTGGTACGCCTTTTCTGACTGATACTTTCACAGAACTACAGAAAAATTCTATTTCATTCTTCTGATAAGGCCACTACATGTCTGAGCTTCTAATTGTGATAAAAAATCTTCTTTGACAGGCCTGCCAATTTAAAAGTCAACCTCAGTTTATTGAAATGAAAGAAAGGAATTGAACTTCAGCTCTCCCAGAGAATAATTCTTCTCATATCCCGAGCACGCATTAGCTCTGGATCTCTGTGGAATACAATAGGAGAGAGGTTATTGAATTGAAGTTTCAAGCACAGAAGCAGATCTCTGGCCAATTACGTTTTTGCTGGGGTTGAAATTGGACTAGTCAAAAAAAAAGGATATCAAACTGCAAACCAAAGCAATGCAGAATCAAACGTCTGCTGAGATGAAATGCTTCTCTGTCTGGAAAGGTGAGGGAACTGGTGCCGCATTTTTGTCTTTAATATCTGTCTGTTCTTCATGCCTTGCTTCCTGACTTTGTCTCCTTTTTGTGCCATAATCTCTATTGTGCTCCTCCTTAGAATTCAGTGATAGCGCTGAGTGTTTGATGTCACTGGGAGAACTTCAGAGTGCTTCTGCCTTGTAATTACTAGGCTTGTTGAGGGGGAACTGGACAGCGTATATAGGTGCTCAATACACCTGCTGCTTCTGGATCTCGTGAGGTCAGCCCTGGGCAGCAGCCAGCACAGCACAGAGGAGGACAGGCAGCATGTCAAACATCCCGTTCACTGCAGTGAGACCAAGCTTCGTTCCTGGGTTGGTGATGACGTTGTCACACTCCCATTCCTGTTGGGATTTATGCTCTCTTCTTTATAGGAGACGTCGAGCTGTGATTTTCTTCAAATATTTAACTCGGTTACAAGTTTTACTACATTTGCTTCCCTTCGCATTGTACCTTCCCCCAGGCATCCTGTGCACCTCTACACCAGACACACATGTGCCATCTGGGAAGCAGCCCGTAGGTGGTCGTGGAACCCACACGTATAGCTATCAGCTTCAAGATGCCAATGCCTGCATTAATCATCAGATTGACTCCCTTGTGTTGCATTTGGGAAGAAAGTCTGAATTGCTTAATTTGTCTAATTATTTACAGTCCTATTTATATCAAGTTTTCTTACACAAATTGTTTCTTCTGATGCAAAGTAAATGACTCAGTTTTTACAGACTTTTGAGTATGGTGCCATCTGCGTTTCTGTTATCTCAGGAAATTTTCATGTTGCTATTCCATTCACACACCACCACAAATGTGAATTATGTGATGCAAAAAGCCACCTTTGGGTCAAAAGTACCAAGATACAGGCAACCTCAATATGCTGAGATAAAATGTTCTAGGAAAAAAAAAAAAAAAAACAACTCTCAATGGCTTGCAGAAATGTCTGTAGCTGCCAAGAGAGTGTTTCTGCTCTTTGTGTCAGACAATGAAGAATTCAGAGCAAGTTGTGTGGAAGTAGTGTTTGTTCATTCAAATGAGAAATGAGATTGTGTCGCTCTAGTTTATACATTGATTGAAAAAAGTAATTTCAAGGTTCTCAGAATGTTAACTGATTTTGGACGTGCCAAGTGCTGAGGACCCACTGTTCACACTATGGACACTTCAAGGAGGTTTACTTTCTTCTAGCTCTGGTCTCTTCTCTTGGACTGAAGCCATCAGCAGTGGAAGCCCACCTTCTGGTTAGCTTCACCCATAGGGAGACCAGTTTGCATGGTTCAGTATCATTCAGTGATGAAAATCAAAGCGTGGTAAAGTAGAGCCCATCAGGAGACTTTGCTTCAAAAGCAGGCACTGTTCCTCTGATGCATCCAGGTATTGCTAGTGATGACAACTGGAAGAAAATTTTCTGTCAAAATCATTTATTCATGGAACACAGGAATTCAGATGAAATTAAACGATTTAGTGAAAGTGTCTCCTTTCCACAGAGACTCTTTTCTGTCAAAAAAATAAAAAAAATAAAAATCAGCTTATACTGAAAGGACTCAACCCCTACCTTTCCTGGCAGCCCCAGCCCAGGACATCTCGTACTTCTGTGGGGATGGGGTAGGAAGGAGGCTGGATGGGACATCGGGGTCAGGCATGGGCATGGCTGTAGCAAAGCTGCAAAGTGGCTCAAGCAAAAACCGTGAGCAAGAGCCCAGATCTAGTGCAGTCCTAGAGAAGAGGGGTGACCCTGGCCCAGCTTCTACAGCTCTTTCACCAAGGCCACCAGCTGCCCTGTGGCTCATCTGGCCCTGAGCCTAGGCTGCCAAATGCCCAGGAGCAGGGAGAAAAGTGTTCAGCATCCTGACACAGGTGGCATAATTTCAGAAATGTACTGCAAAAACCAAATACTTTGCTTACACTGAGAAGTGAGGCAGAGATTTTCACAATTACGACAGGGTAGTGGAGATCCCACTTGGCAGCTTTCTACATTATTGCCTTAATCTGGACAGATTTTAACTGCGGTGGAACAGATGTCACATTCTGCCCTGCCCAGGAAAAGCCTGAAGGAATCCATCAAGGAATATGACGTGGAGGAGACAGTTTTGATATGCTTTCCCTCAGCAAGGTCCCACTTTGAGAGTCCACGTCTTAGAAATACTGGAGACTTCAGCCCCTAAAGCTGGAGGTTCATTGTGGGTGATGGGCACCAGGTGAAGTGGGATGGTGACAGATTCACCTTTTTCTGCAGTTTTGAGCTAAAACAGTAAAAAGAATGAGCTGATAGGCTCCAAAGGAAGTGGCAAGGGTGTAGTTGGGACCTACCGTTTTCTGTGGATTGAGTTCCTGTTACTATTTTAGAAGGGAAATTACTTGCCCGGGGCATGCAGAAAGCCTTAAAAGTCAGGGAGCAATGGGAATAAGTTCTTACACATTGGGTTAATTGAGATGTTTCCCGTGATAGCTAGAAAATAAAACTGATCTTCTGTACAAGTCTAGTCAGCTGGGAAGGCAGTTGATTGAGATTACTTACCAAAACAGCAAGGTTTTGTTTGAAAAAATCACGAAGATAAAAAGGTTGGGTTGTCTGTTGTGATTTCTCACCACTTGTATTCAGCTTCGGTGGTATTCTTCAGTAAGAGGTATTTTTTACATAAGAAAGGAACTTCTGTTTTAACGGGGCAGAAAAAGGGAAGCAACTAAAATGTTTTTAGGACCTGGTATACTTTAAAAACACCAGTTACTGTTAGATTTGTTAGAAGCTGGGAGCATAGCAATGATGGACAAGGAAACAGGATATGGTGTTCTCCTAAATTAGCTCAGCTCCCCTGCATTAGAGCACAAGTCTTTACCGTCAGCTATTAGCAGGAATTTATAACCAGGATAAATGGGGCATGCTTATTTCTTTCTGTGTCTTAATTAGTTACGATGCCCCCTTCCTAAAGACATTATGGGATCCAAAACAGCCTCCGAGCTAGGAAACGCTATCTCATATCCTGAATCCCTGGGGCAGGATGCTGAGCAGATTCATTCAGTACAATGTTAAATGTGGCACATCCGTGTTTACTCTGTTGGCTCTTCACAGTGCTGGTGGGCATCTGCATGGAAGTTTTTCTAATGCAGAGGGGGTGTTAATGAAGAACATTCGGTCTGGAGTCTTAGGAAAAGTGATTAATTTAGACTTTGGTAGGGCATGCAAAAGCATCTTCCCTATGCAAGACATGAGCAAGGGGCCGGCAAGGTTACACAGGGGAAAAAAAAGGTATATGGGGAAAAAATAATGAAAAAGGCAGGTATTTCTATTTTCTATATGGCTTTGCTAAAAGGAGCAGTATGCTTGGGTTGTGAGTAGACATCCCCCAGAAAGGGCCACTCCTGGCTCTGTCCAGAAAGGCAGAGCCGTGCACTGGCCCGTGCAGTCAATATGTTTAGCAGCTCAGGAGGATTAAAACAAACTCATTGGATTTGTCACTTGCAGAGCTTTACCCAGAAGCCACATTTAATTTCCCAGCTCTCAGTGCTTGTAACCTAATTTCTACATCTGTGCGGGGTGTGGGGGGAGCATCGGGCTTGGGAAAATCCTCTGTCAATTGAAACATCACTCAAAGTCTTGGGGCTGAAACAGCAGAGCGAGGCAGTGCATCAGAGCAGCCGGGTGCTAACACGAGGATCAGTGCTCCATTTTCTTAGGCATGACCTGCTGCACTTCTGTCTGCTTTCACAAGTGAAGGCTGAGCTTCTGTCTCATCCGTTGACCCCTGCCCAGATGTTCCCACCTCCAGCGCATTTTCTGTGCTCGAAGTTTGGGTTCCCTGCCTTGACTGGGTCTATTGTCACCCCCCTCGCAGCCCTGCCACATCTCCCAGCTCCTTCTGCATTCCCGTGCCCCCAGATGCCTCTTCCACTGGGGATTAAGCCTTTTGAATTAATGGAAGCACTTCTCCACAGTTATCTCTTAGCCAAGTTAGACAGATTTAATTACTTTAATCATTCCTCAACTCCTTCCAGTCCCTTGAGTCATTGTTGTTTGACTTTTGTTTTTAATTGCTTCCAATTTGTCCATGTTTCAGTGTTGTTTTGTGCCGAAGGCGCGTTCAGATACCTGACAGCTGGTGAAGCTTTTTGTGGTCTTCAAAATGGACACCTTGGCTAGGCTGTGGGTGAATGGGTCAAAGCTAAAGAGGAGTTTGGGCTGGATCTAAAATGGTTGCCCAGATGAGAACCCCAGAACAGGATTTTTCTTGAGATCTGCTGGGTGTCCATGCTCCCAGTGACATCAGGATCAAATCTGAGGCTGCTGTTGCTCTGTGTGCAGATACTGGGAAGTGCTCTGAGTGAATGCTGTGAGTCATCTTGTCCCATGTTGCATCATATCTTCAGGGTTGTTTTTGAAGCCTTCAGCCCCAGAGCCATGTTATTTGTTCTGGGTTCCTCTCTTAGTTGCTGTTTCTAGCCCTTGGGGTTGCAGAAAACATCTTTAAAGTGGAGTCTGGTGAGTGCTCCAAGATGAGCAGCACCAAGATGATTCCTTTGTTCACAAACTCCTTGGTTTGAAACCAATCTTCCAGGCTTCCCAGGGCAAGAAGATGATCGGATCTCGCTCTGGATTTTCAATACCTTTCCTTGTCATTACTCCCCAAACAGTGTATTAAAATGCAATTCCAGCCTACACAGCAAGGATGGGATCACTTAATGTGTAGCAAAAGGCATGTCTATGAGAACAGGGAGGACACGGAGTGAGCATTTCTTTTTTTATATATTTCTTTCCTTGCATCTTTTAATTTATTAAATATTAATATTTTATTGCATCTGGAAATTGACATTAGGTAGAAGAAATAGAATCAATTTTTAATAAATATGAGCAATAAATAAAACATTTAATAAATTATGCATAGCAAAAGATTACTGAAAGGTTAAATAATGATCTTGTATACATACTCAGGCTATTATTTATTAATAGCTTTTTTTTTCAGCGCAGCATTCATGACACTTGGGGAAAATAGTTTTACCTGAAAAGTAAGCCAGGAGTGAGGGAAGCTGCAAGTTTTCATCTTTGCACCTCAATGACTTTGACAATGACAGATCGAATGTCTCACGTTGAAGAGGAAAGAATATATTTTCTCCCCTTTGTCTCAGCCCTGGAAATTCCATGTGTCCCAAGCCTCAGTTTTTCCTCCTGTTTGCTGCCAGTACCAGGTTTCTATAAGCTAACCCTGGTGATCCTGCTACTCCCTCGCAAAACATGTCACATATTAAAATTCAAGAAAGCCTGATGAAAAAGGCAGTGGCAGTCAATTTAGTACCTATGGCTGTTTGGTTTTCAGCTCTCTATATATGCTGCTTTTTCTGATACCACCTTTTCACGCTTAGGGGTGCAGGTAGTAGCATCAAACCATTTACATCAAATATGTCTCCTCATGGGTGAAACTGTCACAAGGCAATAAATATACTAGTGCTGACCAATGTATTGGCAGCTAAACTGGTTTCTCCCTGCCAAGTTTTGGCTTTCAGCAAATGCAGTTCAGTTAAAAACCAAAACCAAAAATGTTTTCTGCAGTACAGAAAAAGAGTTTTGTCTTCTAAAATCAAAACAACCAGTTTTAAATCAGATTTGTAAATTTATTAATGAATGTCTGATACACAATACGTACAAAAATAATTGTTTCTTTCTTAATTTTAACATATGTAGTTTTTTCAACAGTGATCAAAGGAGTGGGAGTTAAAAAAATCCTATTGATTTTTTTTTCCCCCAGGGTAAATTGTGTATCAAGAAATTGTGTATCTTTGTAACATTTTTTTCAGATTCAAACTGCTCAACTGTGTGTCTCCTTCCACGTCTCGCTGTAGTGCTCGGCACTGGCAGAACAGTCTGGAGCAGCAGATTGGGACCTGCTTTGGGCCTCCCAGAAAGTGGCCGTGTCTGCTGGCAGTCTGGCACCTCCTTTCCTTCCGCTCAGAATTAGCCCTGGTGATAAATATAACTACTAATTATATTTTAACCTACATTTTTTTTCTTTCCCTATATATTCCTTATTAGAGTGTTTAATTGGCAGTGGAAGACTTAAAGATTTTTTTTTATATACTCCAAGCACAAGCGCCTAGTCATCTGTAATAGTACCTTGATATCTCAGCAGAAAAGAAGGTAAATAACACAAGGGCAGCCAGTGGACAAACCTGACCAGCCCATTTGTGAAGGACAGCAAGCCAGGTGTAGCTCTCTCTCTCTTTTTTTTTTTTTTTTTTTTTTGTGTGTGTGTGTGTGCGTGTGTGTGTGTGTGTGTGTGTGTTTGTGTGATGCTGGGGCAAAAGGAAGCTCCTGGTCACAGAGCGCATCCTCCCAAGGAGGGCTCCGTTTTAGCTTATTGCAAACAGAAGATGAAGGGCTGGTCCCACTCTGCGTGGTCTCACGCACACTTCAAGTGTGATGTAAAGGAGGGTAGAGGATTAAAGGCACAAAATCAGATTATGCCTGGGTGCAGCACTATGCAAAGGGGGACCAAGGGAACCAGACCCTGCACCAGAAGCTCATCCTGTAAGCGATGCTGGCTGCAGAGAAAGCTCCCTGCAGTCTTTTTTGTTCCCATCCTGTTATTATGATCCCAAAGGAAACCGAACTAATAACAAAGCATTATTTTTTTTTTTTAGAGAGAGAAGGAGATCATTTTCTAGCCTGTTCAGGTTCCACACTGCCGCTGCCAGTGTCACTGAGCACACAGCTCACATCAAAATGAATCAGGCAGCTGGGAGCCACAGCCCAGCAGGTCACACCAGACGGCTTCAGTAAAGCTGCTTTTGGGGGGAAAGGTGGAGGACACGTAGGTGTACCATTGTCGTGGTTTTTTTTTTCCCTCGGTACTGCTCATGCTCAGCATGGATCCATCCCCGGCAGGTGCCTGTCAGTGCACATGATGGACAGAGCAGCAGCGAGTTGCTCGAGTCTGCCTGTCGTTTACTTCGTGCTGTAGGACTTGGTGTCTGCTCTGTGAATGAGCACACCAAAACTCAAGTCCTGAGGACCATCTTCCTGATCTTGGGGCAGCCTTTTCTGTACCAAAGTGTGAATTTTGTCAACGAGTCTTATTTTTGCTATGGGTGAGTCCCAGGTCCTGTGAGCAGCTGGAAGGGGTGGAGAGCCTTCTGGTGTCCCTCTGAGCTGTTTTGTGTTTCTATACCTCAGGAGGTGTAGAAAGGGATCTCAACGGTTTGAGACCTGACAATTAAGAACAAAAGGCTTCAAATCCTGACCTGATTCTGTATGGTCTGGAGAACCTAGAATGGGGGTTTCTTGCGAAGACTGCCTACAACACCTCTCCTTCCCCATTGTACAGATGTCAAGTTAGTACTTTCAAGAGGGCAGCGATATGTGGGCTCTGAAACACACCTGAGGCCGTACAAAAGGCTGGGCAGAGCACCACTCTATGACTCTGTCATGAAAGCAGGCCTCCTCCGTTGGCAGCAGGTGGTGGTGGTACTCACGCCAGCATGGCCTCCCCTCTTCACAGGGTGCTGCTCCCTCCCACCTTTTGGGATGGCTCTGGTGGGACGGCCTTTCAGGCTCATTCCTGGGAAAACAAACCTGTTGCAGACCTTTATGTGTGATGCAGGCACAACTCAATTTCCTCACCTGCTCACTAGGCTGCCTGGTGATTAGGGAGGGCCTTGCAGGGGGTGAGGCTGGGAGAACTGAGAGGACCTGGAGGTTTGCAAGCCCCATTCAGTTTTAAGGGAGCTTGAAAGGGATTTACCTCAACACCTGGAGGTTTCCACTGGGAACACTCATGTTATTAGGTTGCAAACATATGTTGCAGATGACATTTAGAGGAGAGATGGAAGGGAGGTTTTTAAAACCTCTCTTGCACTTTCCGTTTTGTTTTCCATCTATACGTGAAAGAATTATATATAGATGCAACGTGAGATGCAGGTGAAATGATAAAACTGGCAACTCCACAATGACTATTTAGATTACCAACTGCATTTTTAAACTCTTGGCAGATATCATCTTGCATTACTGTCTATAATATAATCGTTAATTCCCCAAGGTGGATCTTTCCATAGGAAGTACTGACAGAGCAATAGCTGAAGTGATGACATTTGCTAAGCCTTTACCCTCTTAGACTGAAAAACAGAAGTTAAAAGGGTGATGTGGGAGAGCATAAACAAGCGTGTTTATTTGTGCCTGTGTAGGTTCAAAGAGAAAGAGGAGACAGGAGCTGTGTGTGTGAGAACTGCTTCAGAATGTGGGGTGAAATCTTGCCTCTCTTAAGGCAATGGGCTCGCTGACTTTGACCTGAGTTGGAGAAGGGCTTTGCTGCTGGTGCTACACAGGTCACCGGTGAGAGGGGGAACTGTGTTTACCTTTACTTGTCAGCCTGCTCCAATAGGAAAGCAAAATTTCCGTAGGAAAAGTACCCGGGGACCAACGGTAGTAACTTCTCCTGCAGTTCAAAATATTTATTTTGAGATTACTAGCTATGACAACTTTGCAAAGCAGTGCAATTCTTGAAGACCATACTACTCTGGAGATAAACAAGAAGTGCAGGTAAGTGTAGGCTAGGTTGAAGTCTTGGTGAGCAATACTGGGTGTAGAAAGCTCAAGAAGGATACAAACTGACAGATTTTGCATGAGAGGGTTAAATCATTCATGCATTGAGTCACAGTAAATGAGGTTACAATGCCAAGAATGCATTAACCTTTGCATAAGAAATATAATCAAAGGGTATTATAAAAATTTCCTGGATTCCTTCAAGGGTAAAACAGCTCAGCAGCTTTTTAAAAATTCAGCTTTGTGAGGAGATGCTAAAGTTTGCCCTGCTGGTAGCTACTGAATTGCCGTGAGAATGATCTGGAAAATTTTCAGAGGTGACTGCTAGTTATGACACACGGATATTGAATGCTTCTCAAGGCCAAAGTGTTTGGAGAGGCTTCCAGGACTGGGTGGTCCTTAGCTCCTGGAACAATATCCAGTGACCTGGCTTGCAGAAGCAGCTACTTGCACTCAGATGGCCTCAGTGGTGAACCTCAGGGATTTTGAATTAAGAGCTGTCACATTAGAGCACAGTACCCAATTATTGTTGCCCTTAGATATTTTTAAATGCACCATTTTCAGTGACTCAGAGAGCTGGTATAGGGAGAAATGCAATATGGTCCAGAGACCAGGGATAAAAATTGCATCCATACACCTGTCTGAGTGTATGGAAGTACTGCGTGCACAGCATAGGTGTGACCACACCATACATACATCAGCAAGCCCTTCAGTGTCCCTACATGCCTGAAAACTATGGACAGAAATCCTTCCATGCCTATGGCTGGGGATCCAGCCAGCTTTAGTGACTAATTGTGGAAAGTTAACATCAGGGCAGCAGTTCCATGGCCACAACACAGCCATGCTGTGCCTGGAGAACCAGCAGGGTGGTTTGCAGTCATTTAGTTAAAGCTACTGTCACTTGGCCAGGCATTGATAATGGGAAGGAGAGGAGAAAGAGCCTCTTAGGTTTCCTTCCCTCATATTTGTAAGTCTAGACCTGGTGACCTGCATAAAATTCACTTTGTGATGGTTCAAGCGTCCAATGGATATGAGCAGCAGAGGGGAGAAGTCAGGATTCTGTTTTCAAAGAAATATCACAAAGTTTTAAGAATTTCTCCTTCCCACCCTCTCTCCCTCCCTTCCTTCCTCTCTCTTGTCTTGTCTGTTTTCAATGTCATCACAGAATTTTCATTCAGGTCTGAAATGTCCATGGCCCACCACAATCAGGAGTGCAGCCTGGGTCAAGTCATGGTGTCCTCCTCACAGTTAACAGTTACATGGGAGGTGAAGAGCCAGAAGGAAGAGAAGAAGAAGGGAAATAAAGGTGTATGGTACGTTCAGATAGGCTGTGGGAGTGGAGGTAAGTGCCAGGACTGTTATTGCATGTGCATGTTTTTGTTTTTGTTTTTTTTTTCACCAGAAACTCAGATCTTGAGGGGCAAAAAAATGCCAATGGATGTAAGTGAGCAGAAAATACAATTATTTGTATTTCTTTCCATTGTGGTATGAAAACTTACAGAGTTCTGTAGCCAATACTATCCCCATCCTCTCTTCTGTACCTCCTCCTGAGTAGTGACAGCTGTGTTTGCACGGTGACACGAAGGGCTTGCCTACAGGAGGGCAAAACGTGTGCGAGTACACACCGCTGCTCCCGTCTGAGGCCACTAAGTCCATTAGATAACACTGTTTCTGCAATAAATCCTGATCAGCCAGCTGTGGCTAAGGAGCTTTACTCTCGGCTTGCAGTGACTGCTGCTGGTGGGCGGGAGCCTTTCCCTTCCCTGGGAGCTGCGTGGGAACGGCTGGCTTTTAGATGCCTGATCCAGCAGCGCAGATGTCCGCAGCTGGAGCCCAAACGAACGGTGCTGTTTGTGTGGCTGTTGTGATCCAGGCTCTGCCTAGATTGTGGTGGTGATTTCTCCCATCACCTTTTTTTTTTTTAAGGTGAAACATCCTTAAGTTAAATGTTTTTGTGCGGTGAGTGTCAGGTTCTCTTTTTGTTCTGTTTCTATTTGTAGCACTGATGTGGGCACCATTAAATTATAAAAGAAGCAAGGTTTCGAAATGGAAGGACTTTTAATGTGCTAAGAGAAGGGTACTTTGCTGGTAATAGTTTTGAAGAGCCTACCACTTGTCTGAGTTACACAGAGAAAAATAAATTGCTACCATAAAATGTGGAAGGTTAAAAGGTGCTTTTTGTCCAGAAATAAGATTCACCTAAGAGAATATTATGCCTCAGCTGTCTGTGCCAAGTCTTTGTCCTCATGTTCATTTCACTGAGGGATGAGACGTTAGCTGGTGAACCTGAGCCTGGAGACTTTGCCAGTCTCATCCATCAGCAGCAGCAGATGGGGGGAGACCAGCCCAGTAATGCTGCTTGCAGCCTTAGGATGCGCACCCTGGCACCTGGGCTGGGTTTCAGTCTGGGGCTGAGCAGGAGCATGCAGGGGATGTCTAAATGCCCACTGTGGTTGGTGCTCTATTTTAGGACATAGTGGCCCCACCATGGGCTCTACACAAGCTGTGGTGAGCCCTGAAATACTTAGTGCCTGTAGGAACCTATGCTGGTATCTGTGTTCTCTACAAATCCCCCCTTTGCGATACACAGGTGATGATGATGGCATGGACAGGAGCTGGCTCCTCAGCTCTCTGCTCAGATGCTGTGGGCAGGCTTTTCTCCTTTTTGTCTCCAGAGGTGGAAGTCCAAGTATTCTGAGTTTGCACAGCTGGTGGCAGAAACTCAGCATGCACAATATGTGGGTCTCTGCTCTCTTGTCTTGCAACAAACTAATTGGTGCAGTCAGGATATACAAATATCTTGACAGAGGCTTTAAATGAAGAGGGAGTTAGCAGCTGAATTAGCCCAAGGATAATTATAGATAGCATTCCAGCACATAGTTTGCTTTGGGAATCAAACATCACCTGTGGGAAGGAGAGAAAGCCAATTGGAAAGGCAGACAGACACGCAGCCAGGCAGCAATTTGGACAATGGATGAGACAGTTCAGGTGAAATCGGGTGATATCAGTCAAAATACTTACGAAATCCCCAGTGAAGTTGGCGTGATTCATAGCTGATGAAGACTGCAGAGAACGAGGTGCCAGCCCACCCTCTGTGCCGGTGCAGAGCTCAGCTGAGAGCAGTGCGTGTCGCACACCTTCCTCTCTGCTGCTTCTTGCCCCAGGAGTAGCTTCCAGAGCAGCTATATGAAGGAGTCTGTGGTCTTTTTCTGGCAGTGAGTATACAGGTGGGAAGGATAGAAAGGGAGGGAAGGTATGGAACCTGTTATTGTGAAAAGTTTCTCAAAAACCTTTGATGTCTGCAGCTTGCGTGTGAGTCCTCATGCTCTTTATTCTGCTGGAATTGATAAATGTTGACCCAAAATGGCTACACTTCCAACTCCAAAGTTATTCTCCCCAGTAGTAAAGTACACACTCCAATTATCTGCCTCTGAGGAAGCTGGAGGAAGAGCTGTGGGTACAAAACCTCTGCTGCACAGTCAGTAAGAGCGATCACAAGTGGCAAGTGGAATGAAAGGACATCAAAGTCCCTGATGCAAGGACTGAAGCTCAGTAGCTGTGCGGGGCTCTTCAAAATGCTTCCGAGCTTTTCAGAAATGCTTCAGAAGACTGACAGTTTCAACCAGCATGCTGTGTTTTTTTTGGATTCAGAGCTTGTGATCAACATTAGGGAAACACAAAAGAAGTCCTGTCTTTAATATTATTCATAGACAGACCGGCAAGGCTGAAGAACTAGGCATAAGAGTAAATTTGTGTGTTAGCTTTTGCATCAGTGTGAGGCTGAAACATCTTTCTTCTTTTGAGCCCTCATCAGCACAGCATCCAAGTGTCTCTGAAGCATTAGTGAATATATCCTCAAAGAAGCACTCTAATCTTCTGCTGCAGGTGGGGAACTGAGGGAAAGAGGCTCGGTGATTTAACAAAGGTCATGCAGGCAGCTGATGTAAATCCTGGAATTGAAGCTTGGATTAGCTAAGCACCATTAGCACATCTACATTATTGTGTTAGCTCGGCTGGGAACATGCTTCTGAGTGAATCTCATGCTTGTCCCACCTCTGGGGACTCCTCTGTGGTCAAGGGTTGGTGTTGGATCTCATGGACTGTACTCCTTTCATGTGGACCAAACCAGGAGTGTGTGCTCCTGCCGCTGGTGGGTGTTCAGTCCTCAGGACCAGAATAAAACACTCCAAACGTGAATGTGCTCCTCTTGTGTGTGCAGTTTGCTAATGGAGACAGCCTCCGTGGCCCCTAGTGCCAACTGCGTAAGTGCAAGCTCAGTCTTTGAGGATGAAAGGCAAGGCAGGCGTAATGAAATCACCGTGAAATACACCAGTTCTCCCTCGGCTAACAGCTGCTTATTGGAGGCACAGTTTGTCCCCTGCTTTTGATCTTGCTGAGAGATCACCAGCAAGCAAGTCTGCAGCCAGAGCGTGCCGGGGCTGCTCCTGCCAGAGCACGGGCTTTCTGATAGCAGCTACGCAGGACCCGCTGATCTGGTGAATTTACTTGAGCAGAGCTTAAACCACAAAGTACGTAAATGAAATTAGAGTATGTTTCCTGGATAAATGCCGTTTAATCAATATGGAAACCAAAGCTCTGGCAAGTTAATAGCTGATTTGCTTTGGGTAGCCTGGAGCTGAAGTCAGGAAGTCTGGGTTTTAGCCATGCTTCTGACTGAATATTTGGTTAAAAGAAACCAAACCCAGTTCCATACATGGAAAGTATGA
This sequence comes from Oxyura jamaicensis, assembly GCF_011077185.1. Lineage (NCBI taxonomy): Eukaryota > Metazoa > Chordata > Aves > Anseriformes > Anatidae > Oxyura > Oxyura jamaicensis. The sequence goes on from NC_048895.1 coordinate 103,144,607, forward strand.
TATATTCTTGTGTTTTTAGCATGTTTTACCCAGATATGGTAAGCTAGATCCCTAGGTATGATATACTAGATCCCTGATAAAAGAAAAGTCTAATGTTTCACCTGTCTCCTTGATGTTGCCTACCTTGTGTATTTCTTAAGTCCCGTTGAATGAATGGTGAATAAAGAAACCTAATTACAAAAGTGGATTGCATAACAGCAGCACTGCTCTGTGATGGCGCAGTGCTGTCAGACAGCATCCCCAGCACGATGCAGCTCTTCTTTTTGTCCAGGAGCAGAGGGGAGAATAATTAGCTGCCATCAGGCTGGATTTGAACTCTTCTGGGAGCAGCTGCTTTGCTCGTCCAGCTCACCAAGATTTCTCCATTTGTAATGGGACTGTTTGATCAGGGAAATGGCTGATGAGTGTTTGCTAGGCAGCTACTGCAAAGAAATGCAATAGGCTTTCTAGTGCCAAAGGGACTATTTTCTCCAGCCAAAATGCCAGCATAACAAAGGGATCAAGATTTCTAAAGCCAGACTGTGAAATTAAGGCCTCACTGACATCCTTGGCAAGGTTCCTGCTGAGTTCAGGAAATCTGAATTTCACCCAAATCTTTCAGTACAAATGGGAACTTCTTGAGCAAAAAGCATTTAATACTGGCTGTGCCTGTGCTGAGTGGACTTTCAGATCATGAGATTATGTTCTTTGTTTGTCTGTCAGCGGCTGCTTTAATTTGTGTCCACACCTTCAATTTTATTGTGATTTAAGCCTGTCCACAGAGCAGTGTTAATAACACTGCTGGGAGTGAAGCCATGGGAAGTACATCTGCCTGAAAGGCTTCTCATAACACACTGAAAAGCTGTGCCCAGCGATGCAAAGTACCGGTGCAGTGTAAACATGCCGTGCTGGTTCACAATTATTCAAGAAGTGCTGACAAACACGCGTTTAGACAAGGAGGATGAGTACCGGGCTGGGGATCCTCTGCCCTTTTGCTGCTAACACGAGGTCAGAGTATGAGAAACCCTTCTGTGCACTGACAGATCTGATGGAGGTGCCCTTCTGGGTCCTTCCTGAGCCAAATCTGAGCGGACAGGGTGGACTGGCAGTTGGAGACTTAGTCCCCTTAGTAAGTTCTCAGCCAATTGCCCTATTGAATTTATGTGAGAATTTAACACTAAGACGTTAGCTTTCAACTGGCCCCTCGGTATGTTACCTGGCAGTGCACAGAGATGTTGCTGCAGCCAGCCCCAGTGCACAAGCTGTTGCATTGCCCCTGAACAAATGTGCAAACTCTCTGACTAGAGGAGAGCACAGATGTGGTGCCCACTTGTTTTTGCTTTAATTTTTGCTGCCAGACAAAGCTAATCTAGTTTGCAGAAGCCTGCTGAGTGCAGAGGTGTGCGTTACTGTAGGGCTCGTACGTTATTACAGGGGCTCCAGCATCCCCAGCAGTGCCTCCGGAATCATCCTGTGTTACAAGCTGTCTTTTATACGTGATGAGCAGCAGCATATTCCGCCGCACCTTTTCAAGTCAGGGAACATTCTTTCAAATTTTGACAAAGGGGTAGGAGGGAAGTGCAAAAATATTGACTAGAACTACTTGAAGTCCTCCTTAGTCACAAGATTTACAATAAGGTGACAAGGAAGTGCAAAATATTTAGTCAGCTCAGTGCTCGTGTCCAAGTACCATGGCACGTTACAGCACTTGGGACTGAGCAATGACCAAGGCAACATGCTCTTGTCATGGAGCTTGGTCTGTATTTTCATTAGGTACGATGGCTACATGGAATTTTTCATTAAAGATGGGATTTTTCATTGGTGATAATGCAAGTTATTCACCAGGTCTCTTGCTATTCTGAGGCTGTTTTTACTCCCTGTAAGGAAGAAGCCCTGTAGTAGGGATTGTTGACCAGCACCTCATGTTGGCAGTCTCCAAATGCTCCTGTCCGTCACCATCACACAGAGGGACAAAGCTGTAACCATTTCATCAGTGCCTGGCTCCATCTGCGCTCCACGCAAGACACAAAAAACTGGGCTGTGGGGGTTAACCCAGGCGTGCTGCGGGATATTTCTAAGAGAAGCAAATCTTACCTTCCTGAAGTCAGCAAGGCTGTTTTTGAAGATTTCAAGCATGAAATGCCAAGGATTTTATCTTTCCTGCTAGTTCTGAACAATACCAGCACAGGTCAGGCAAAGTGAAAGGAGAATAACAAAGATGATTCATTGGTAAAGGCACTGCAACAGCCTAAATTTAAATCCCCTTGCTAGCTTCAAATTAAGGATTTCAGATATTCAGATCATTAATTAGTCTTGAAAATAAAGTGTAAAGTAAGAGCTTAGAAAATTATCTTATTTACTTACAATGACATTCATATTGCCTTTAAGCTTCTTGAAAATTAGCCTGCATTTTGAAGAGAAATTGTGAAATTGTGCTGATTTTCACTTGGAAAACAGAATCTTTAAAAAACATTGATTGCCTCATTTTCATTCAAAAATGGCTCTCTCTGTGAATGAAAGCCAGTTTTAAATGGAGTGTTCTGAAACATTAGAGTAATTATTGACATGAGAAAATAAATATTCACATATTGAAATGCAAACATGAAAGAGGAGCATTCATCCTTCCTCATGAAATAATGCAGCACACTCTTGCATGGTAATTGGCTGCACCAGCCAGCGGTAAGACCACACTCACAGAGATTCATCTTTGTAGAATATTTTTTAAAGCTGTTAGCTCCATAGCAAACTCGAAAGTGCAGGGTGTGGAGTGAGGGAGGGGTGGGTCTGTAAAGGCGGCATGTACACGGAGTGTATTTTTGCCTCTGTGCAGGAACTCTGCAGCATGTGTTCAGTGGGCTGCAAAATCACTCAACAAAAACATGATTTCTTTTTTCTTACATTTTGGGAAGCGATGATACTCCCTTTAGTCTGAATGTGGAAACTGTGCTTATCCTACTGAAATTGTACTCTCTAGACCTTTCAAATGCATGAATCATATCCACATATGGGGTTTCTGCCTCAGCACAGTTTCACTTCATTAATAGCTTTGTTATCTTGCGAGCACGTGGACTTTTTTTTGGCGTTAAAGCAAGACAGGAGTCACAGTTCTTCTGTCAGACCCGTCTGAGTTCTCTGCTCAACTCAAGTCATTCACTTATTTTGGACTCCTAAGGTGGCACAGACCCAGGACACAGGGGGTCAGAGCCTCTGCAGTGGGGACAGGGTTAATCACAAATCAGCTGGAGATGTTCCTTATGCAGCCAGAGCCAGCACAGGGACCAACGCTGGATGAAGGGGCTCCCACGGGTGCCCTGATGCTGGAGAAGGATTTACCTGCAGAGCTTGCACCATTTCAAGCACTCAAGACCCTGGTCTTTACTCAAAATATTTTTAGTTTTGTTTATTTGTAAAGGGAATTCAATGGGATTTTTTCTATCTGGTTAAAATGAAGCCATTTTGTAGGACTGTACAATCCTCGATTTGAACTTGTGGGGTCCAGAGCAGGGTTTCTGCTTAAGATAGGGTCAGCCCAGTGGCTAGGGATTTCCGTGGATCCAGCTCTCTGCTTCAGCCTGCTGATGATTGTCATCTGTTGATGACTTAAATTTAGGTCTTCCATGTCTTAGGTTGATCACCTGAACTAGGTGGCTACTGAGGAGTCAGAGGGATTGTCTGAGCTTTTCTCTGTGTTGCAGAGGTTAATGTATTACAATGAAAAAAGCAAGAAGACTCAAGTTTGTCCCAATGTGGAAGAGGTCTGAGTGCTGCTCATTTCCTTCGGAAAATTGAACTTTATTTCCTGGACACCTTCAGTGCTTCCGGGCTTTTCAGTCTGGAATTTCATAGTCACAGTTCAGCAAAGCAATTAAGCAAATATTCCTGTTGAAGTTAATCATTGCTAACTCAATGGGCAAAAATACACTTGACTGTATTTAAAAAAAAAAAAAAAAAAAAAAAGGTAACTTTGCATCAGTAAACAATTCCAGGTCAGGATACTCCACAGCTAGAACATCCCAACTCTCTCCGAGGGGGGAAGTTTCTTGCTGCATGCTTGCACCCTCCTATTTCTTCAGGATCCCCTGGAGAGTGCCTGTTAGCTCTGCAGCCCGATGACCACCCTGGCAGTCGCAGCTGGGTCATTCAGAGGTGGCACACAGCACCCACCAGCAGCATCTTTTTGGACATACCTAGCAAAGCACCACAAAAGCCCTAGGGGACTCCACACCTCCTGCAAATTGCTTCTCACAGAGTTGGGAAGACAAAACCCCGCTAAGTTCCATACATAAGAACCATCCATACTGGCTCACGTAAGCCTCGGTCTCTCAGAAGAAGTGCTTAGCTGCTCAACAGATGGATGTCACGCGATCACTTAGACACAAACACAGCTTTACGGATACGCTACGCAGCCATGGGAAGATGGGGCCTAGCGGGAGCCAGCGCTGCCAGCCTTTGCTTTCACGAGTCCTTGTTTAACAACAACCGAAGTTGTTTTCTCACTTACCAAGTAAGAAGTGGTGTGGTTTTGGGTAGGCTGGTTTTGGGTAGGCTCGGAGGAAAACTTTTCACATGTTCAAAATGCTCCGTCTGGGACAAGCTGACACCACACGAAGTCCCCGGACGTGGGCGGGTTGGCAGAGACCTCTCTCTGTTGACACATCGGGTTATATAAGCCCTCGGCAGCTTTTCTGCGTGTGCATGAGTGTGCGCATGTGTGTAGGAGAAGAATAGCGGTGGTCCAGACCAGAGACCGTGATGCACAGGCATCCCATAATAACTCCCATACGCCGAACTGTCATGTTAAGCTGTATGAGACGGGGGGGCGGAGGAGGGAGGCACAGCTTGATTTTTACCTCCAGCAAAACTCCACTTCGGTGCGTGTGGGAGGACCTGCCATTTAGTTGGATGCAACAGGGTTGAACTCGTTTCCCTCGGCTCCTGGGTGGGATCTCGCCAGCTAGCTGGTCCTGGTGACAACGCCTGTGGGAGCAGAAAATCTGCTTCACAGGTTGTGCCTCGCATCCATGTTAGTGGTGTTTAAGGTAGAGGAGTTTTGGGTGCCTAAGGGAAAGGGTGAGCTCGTTCAGAGGGCGATGTGTGCAAGATCACAAAATGACAGAATTGTAGGGGTTGGAAGGGACCTCAAGAGATCATAGGGTCCAATGTGCCTGCCAAAGCAGGTTCCCTAGAGCAGGCTGCCCAGGTAGGCGTCCAGACGGACCTTGAATATCTCCAGAGAAGGAGACCCCACAACCTCCCTGGGCAGCCTGTCCCAGTGCTCTGTCACCCTCACCATGAAGAAGTTCTTTTGCATGCTGGTGTGGAACTTTCAGGGCTCCATTTTGTGGCCACTGCCCCTTGTCCTGTCCCCACAAACCACTGAAAATGGTTTGCCCAAATCCCTCTGTCTCCCACACCTCAGGTATTTATAAACTTTGATAAGATCCCCTCTCAGCCTTCTCTTCTCCAGGTCTCTCAGCCTGTCCTCATAGGGGAGATGCTCCAGGTCCCGTATCATCTCTGTGGCCCTCTGCTGGACTCTCTCCAGGAGATCCCTGTCTTTTTTGTACTGGGGATCCCAGAACTGGACGCAGTACTCCAGGTGAGGCCTGACCAGGGCAGAGGTGGAGGATCACCTCCCTTGACCTGCTGACCATGCTTCTTTTAATGCACGCCAGGCTGGGTCTCCAAGTCCATGGGGAGACTGAAGCGTGGTGTATTGGGGTGTCCAGGTTGGCCACGGCACCTGAGCTTGGTGGACACATGCCTAGCATGCATGTTCACGAAACAGGCCTCACATACTATAGGGCCATAGGTTGTGGGTGCCCAATTTAGATACGTGGGCCTTGTTTTCATCACAGGACCATGTGTGCATGTCCTAAGTTGGAGATGTTCAGCCAGGATCTCAGCACTGCCCAACAGAGAGGTCTCATCACTGCTGGAAATGAAGCAAGACAAAACAGAGGAGCTGACAAAAATAAGTCTTCTCTGGAGAAATCTGCCCTTAAACTTCTTAGGCTCAGTTTCTTTGTGCCTGCATTGGCATTTCAACTCATCTAGCTGCCAGGCTTACTGTGATTAAATGGTTTTGAAGGTGTTTGAAGGATTAAAACATTTTCAAGGTGGAAATCACCAAGCTTGGCTATTTCTCTGACAATATTTTTGAATAATTAGGTGTGTGTGAATAACTTGGGAGTTTGTAGCAGTGCTCTCAGGAGCACAACAAAGTGATGAGATGCAATCCTGGAAACATAAGATGAGCAAAATGTTTGGAAAGCACATATTGGTAAAGTCTCTCAGCTTCTCTCTGGCAACATGAAAGAAACCGAAGGGGTAGCCTCGTCCCCACAGATGTGGTCACCTGGTGAGCCATGAAGCTCATTCTCACATAACATTGCAACCTGTAGGGCAGCTCTCCTTTGAGTCCTGTTTTTTTGACCAATGGTCATGCATTTAGGATCTGACTTTCAGAGCTGGGATCCATCACAGATGTAGTTCATGGCAGGTGTCCCACATCCTTGAAAACCAAGCCCTTAGCAGCTGAACCTGAAACACTTGGGGTTTGCTGATGACTGCAATGGGTCCTGGACGTGAAACCCTATAATCTGAAGGAAAAGGAGGCACTTAACTGAGAAGTGTCTTCTGCTTGTTTGCCTCATCATGGGAGCATGGACAAATGCTTTGGGAGTTCCTCCTGGACAACTTGGTGACATTTTTTTCCTGCTGCACTGAGCCCTGGGCTGGTGTGCATTGCTCGAGTATCTGTCTGCACAGGTCAGCACACAACCTTAGCTCCCTCAGAGCCCTGCAGGGGTAAAGCATGCTGGTCTTTGTCCAGCCTTTGTCATCATGGCAGGACTCCCCAGAAAATTAAATGTATGCCGTTTCTCACCATTTCCTTAGGTTGGTTGAGAAAGGTAGGAACATCCTGAGAGTAATTCATCCTATACTAAGAGTAATGTCACAGACAGTTGTTGATCATATTACCTGACTTTCTCTCCATCATTGTAGAAGGAGCCTAGAAGAAGATTTTAGGCCAAAGAGGTAGGATTTTAGTCCAGAATTAGCTGAGATAAATCAGCTAAAATTACTGACACTTTGACTGTCTATTCAGGTGGGTAAGAGGTAGATGAAGAGTTCTCAACAAGTTTAAGGTCTTTACCATTACTCTCAGACTGTCTTTAGGTATGTTGGTGGCCCACTGATTAATATTTCACTTAAATTTGCATTAATCACCTTGTCAGACCCTGGGCTCAGTGGACCACAGAGGGCTGTAGGTGGTTTAAAGGCCTTCTACAAGCTTGTGTAGGGGGACTTCCATTGTGTAGCTTCATTTTCCATTTGTAAAAGACTTACAGTATTTATTCACAGAAGAAAAAGAATTGGGAGAAAAAAAAATAGGGTTGCAGGTATTACTCATACACTGTTCTCAGTTCACTAATTTGCAAAAGCTACCAAAAGCCTTTTAGGTTACCCATCCCAGGGGGTGTGTGGAGGAGGATGAAGCTATCCAGGGGACAGACCCCTTGCACAGTGACATTTCTAGTATCCTGAAAAACAATTTTAAAATCTCCCCTCCTACTTTACCCATGCACGCAAGTCAGAGAAAATATTTTGGCCTCTCCTCTGCTGGTCTGTGGAGTAGTTCAGATGCTCAGCATGAACTTGTTTTTTATGGAGGCTGCTGTTTACAGGTATTTTTGTAACTCTCTCTGATTCCAACTAACAATAAAATCTTATCAGCCCTGACAGAGACTCAGTCTTGAATTGATTCAAGAAGACATATCTGTTGATAACGACCCTTGTGGTCTGCTTCAGCTTTCTCCCTCCCTCATATGAAACAGACATTGTGAAAAACTGAGAGTCCAAGACAATACCCCAAATTGTTTTATACTTAAGAGATTTGTGGCAGACCTTCACTGGCTTACCCACCACACATCATATACAGAGGAGACACTATCTCTGCAACTCGGTGTCATTTTAGATTGTGGTTGGTATTGATTATATTTCACATTGTGTTCTACTTTAATAATCCTCTTTCTTCAGGATCTTGTGATTGTACAATAGCAGAGTTTATCCAGTCTTTTTTTCAGCACAGAACAGGGATTTTCTTGTCATATTGTACTATGCTGAAGAGAGCTGAGCAAATGGATCTAATCTCCATAACATTAATCTGTCTGCACAGTGAGGAAACAGAAGTAGCAATAAATCTGTACATGTTTGAGTTTTTGTTTAGCCTGATTTTTCTTCTGTTCGGCAATCCCAATTATTTATGTAAGGAGTTCCCAGGCAGGGGGAAGGGTAAGGCAGCCAGTGGTCTCCAATTAACTGTGAGGCACAATATATTTAGCAAGGGATAATGCAAAAGCCGGAAAAATAGAGGAGAGAAGATGGAGAAAAGTGTTTTTCCTAATGGGAAAGCTATTAAACATTTAGCTGAGGAGAGAACACAGTTTGTGCTCAGACTCCCTGGCCTTTCCTTTAGAAGGAGAAGCCCTGGAAGATCAAGGGCAGGAAAGGAGGGGGTCACAAGGAGAATGCTAAAGGCTTGGGGAGGGAGTAGACTGGTCTGAAGCCTAGATAGCAAACCGAATACAGATGTGTGCCCAAGAAAGCAGTGCCTCGCAGCAGAACACCCTTCCCTGCTCAGCACAAAACCTTTGTTTTCTAGATCTTTTCCACCATGGAAAATTGCTGCTCCCGATTCCTCATACGAGCCTCTCCCCGCTCACTGGAGGGAAAGGCAGGTGGCAGCTGCTGCCTGGGTAGATGCCAGGAATTGAATCAGGGACTGACGGAGCTGAAAGCATCAGTGCTTTGAGCCTGTGCTAATTGTGTTTTCCTGTCTCATTCCCTCTGGTACGGATGAGGCTAGACACACAGCCCAAGCTGAGTGCTGGTATGGTGGTGCTGGGCACATGTTCTCCTTCCCAGAGCCAGCGTGACACCAAGGACACTCCACAGCTCGTGCTGCACGTGCCACTACTGCAGCCAAGGGCTCCAAAGGGTACTGTACTGCTGCGGGTGTTTGCAGACCTGTGTCCCTTGCACAGGACCTCTGGGAGCTGCCCTGAGCACAGGCAGGTGGTCACTGTCCCTGGTGGCTCTGCTGGTGTCCTTCCCCTCCCACCTGCAGGCTTGTCACCTGTGCTGCTGTCCTTGTAAAGCTGCCTCTTGGCTGCCTCTCTGGGGTGAAGGTAGCCCTGACTCTGGGCACTGCCCACGGGAGTGGGTGACTCTCTCACCCAGAGGACAGGAGTTTCATTTTTTTGCCTGATAGCCCCAGAGACAGTGAGCACAGTGCCTGTGGAGAGAGTTTTGTCTGCTTGGTGTTCTGTGTGATGGAAAAAGCTATTGGTTTTGCTCTATTTAAACTGTATATAAATAGTTATATGTGCTTTATTTATTTATTTATTTATTTATTTATTGTGGGCATATTTGCATGTAAGACTTCTTTCATATCTGACCCTCCCTGCTGTACAAGAAATGGATCCTAAAAGACCTGAAGAACAAGAAAACAGTGCTGTGGTGCAGGCCTGGGAATAGGGTCAGTCCCAAAAAATAGCAGGTCTTTGTACTTAAAAACTGGTTCCATCTGAATGAAATAATAGTGAATTTCCTTTCCTTGAAAGGAATTTCCGTGAACAAAGGTGCCAAAGCTAAGCCAAGGACTTGATAGTTTTCATAGGGGTATTGAAGAGTACAGACATGGGAGCTGCTGAGGGCCCTGACTCACAAACACTTGTGATTGATGCTGGAGCAGAGTAAGTTTTCCTCCCTTTGCCTTCCCTTCTTCCCTGGGGACTGCTGTGCTGTAGGGAGAGCAGAACAAGGTGTGTGCCTTTATCTCAGCTCCCTCGGTTGACTGCCAGAGTGATATCAGAGAGAACACACCAGCGGCTCAAGTTACTGCACCAGGCTGTGACCTCCTGGTGCTGACAAGGGGACACACTCCATCACCACCAGCACAGACAAGAGGGTGGGAGCTGCTGAGTGACATCTTCAGTCACCCCAGGGTGCGGGTCACAGCCCGGGATCGATGCCATCCTCTTCAATAGGGCATCTGGCAGCAGTGCCTCTTGTTGGGAGCGTGGCATGCGTGTCTGTGCTCTCTGGAGCCTGATCCAGCATCCCTTATCTAGTCTGTCGGGTGGTCACCACTGGTATGGTGGATGCTTTGTGGGGAAAGTCAGTCCAAAAGCTCAGGCCTCGGTGTCTCAGTGGGGTGTTCACTGCTCACTCACTCTCTGGAGTGTCTGCTGGGTACCGAGGACATGCAAGTGCACATCCCATGCTTTTCTGGGGCACGGCACTGAAACAACATGCCCAAAGGAGGTGCCACTGCCTATAGAGTAGCTGCTGTGTCTCAGAAACAATGAAAGGGTTAACAGGACAGAAACTCATTTCCTAGGGACAGGAGTTTAGCATAAGCTCCTGAAAGGATCTGAGGATGAGAATTAATGTGGTTGTGGATGCCACGATTAATAATGCAAGAGAGAGATGGATCTGAGACATCTGAAGGAAAGCTACTAGGACAGGCTCTTGGCTTTGTGAACAGAGCCAGCCCTTCAGACGCTGCGGCTGCACAGCTGTGTGCTAACATCCCTGCCCTGTTTTTCACTTCAGGATGCTCACAAAGGGCCCGGCAGCTACTGGCTCCACATCCTACAGTGTTTCAAACCAGCATGATGAGAAATTGTGGAGTGTTGTTGTAGGAAAAAGGCAGGAGGGTCCCTAGGTCCAGCTCTCCTACCAATGCAAGCTTGTTTCAGAGAGACCTGCTGTCACCTGTGAGTCCAGATGTGTCTGCTGAAGAAGTAGGCTCCCTGGGCTGCCTACAAGGAGGCAGGGGCAGTGGTCTGCATGCCTCAGCAGAGCAGCACAGCTGTGGTCTCATGTCATCCCTTCTCACACCAGACACCTCACTGAAGTGACATATCTCTAGCACAATCCTCCTGGCTTCCATCTCTTGATGGAGCTCCTTCTCACCGAGAGAAGTTGAGGGGAGGTGCAGGAGATGTCTCTGGCTAGTAGGACTGGCTGCCCTTTTTTGAGACATCTCTGAGCTGCTCAGGCTGGAGCAGTTGTGCTCCTACCTCAGGCACCAGGTTAGCTTTATCCTGCATGCTGCCAGTAGGGTGTCTTGCTCAACACTACAGGTCATCCTGCTGTGAACCTGGCCTGAAAATCTGCCTTGTTTCTCTTTTAAAAGAAAATAAAAATAAAAATAAAAATTTCATCCATGTTACTCTAAATATTTCTTCTCCTGTCCTGCATGTGTATATCCTATATTTTGCCATTGCATTTTGCCATTTTTCTAGCCTGTCTTGTCAGCCCAATATCTCACTTTTATGCTCACTGCTCTGCAGGCATTCCTCGGTCCACCACTGATGCTTTCCTCTGATTTCCCTCCTGCCTCCAGGACCAAAGTGCCTAGCAGTGCTTTGTATGGAGGGGCCTCTAACATGGCTGTGTATGGAGAGGATGGCTCTGGTATCTCTTGTGAACTTATTCCACACTGTGGGGAGCTGCGGAGGGAGCTTTTACTGCTGTCATTCTGCTCCTCAAAGTGCTGTCAGGTTGCCCACCCACTCCCATCTCTTCTGTTTGTCCTTCCTTCAGCCCTGCTGCCTTTCAGGTGTTTCCTCCTAACCAGACATCTGTCCTCGTGTTTACTTTTCCCTCTTCCATGTGGCTGTAGCTTGTGTCTCTCCAGAGCTGCCCTGATCAAGCTGCTAGTGCACCCTGTCTATCTGCAGAGCTGCGAAAACCCTTCAGTATGCAAATGGTCCAAAACTTTAACTTGACCTCTGTTGATCTTCTGTGGCTTTCACACGGGGTGCTTCACTTCCTCAGTTCCTGCACTTCTTTACTCTGTTTCTCTTGCTGAAAGTTTTGTGCTTTTTTTATAGCTCCAACAGTCTCAGATGCCTTGGGTGACTGCCGACTTCAATTTCACCCCAATTATCAATGATTTTCTTAATCTGCTACCTCTGCTCCCTTTAGTTATTTAAGCCTTCTTCGTGCCTTCTTGAAATACATTGCTACTGTGTAATGCTGATATCTATCAGACTGGTGTAAATAGAGTGAAACTGAGTTTAAAGCAACAGTTAATCTGAGATTATACTGAAAGGAAAATTTGTCCTTCTGTTCAGCTGACACTGAAGACACCGTTTGGACAAAAGCTGAGGAGACTTAGCTATATCAGGCACGCCTAATACTCCTCCAGAGCTGAAGAGATCTGCTCCGACACGGATCAGAAGGCAGAAGAGAGTGGCAGCTTTGAGGAGATGTTTTAATTACTCAGGGATTACACAGCTGTGCTAAAATAAGTGGGGAAAGTTGTCCACAGAAATGATCCTGAACTGCTCTCAGTACAGCTTGTTCAGAAGTCAGAGATGCAGTATCTTTTTTCTTGGCCTCAGAATTGAAAAAGTGCAGCGTGAAGGAAATATCACCTCAGCAAAGCAAAGCCTGATTAACCAAGAATGGGCTGACTGACATTCACTTGTGTGTCTCTTACAACAAGCCCGTGATATCTTTATGGAGAGCTGACCTGTGGAAATGCATGTTCCTCTTGCTGCGTCCTATTCTCTCTCCCACTTCCCACTGCTTTTGCACCCAGTGCTGATTTCATCGGGCACCACACTCAGCGAGCCTGGCTCACAGCTCTCTGACACAAGAAAACATCATTTTACAGTGAGGGTTCCGGGGCCCTGGCCCAGGCTGCCCAGAGAGGCGGTGGGGTCTCCTCCCTGGAGGCCTTCAGAAGCCGCCTGGACGTGGTGCTGGGCACCCTGCTCTGGGTGGCCCTGCTGGAGCTGGGGCTGGGCCGGGGCCTCCTCAGGTCCTGCACACCTCAACTGTTGTGTGATGCCCACAGCTGCACCCCAAATACCAGCACTGTTGGACTGCTGGGTGATAGACAAGCTGGTTAAACGCAGCAAGAAGGGCATGTCAAGGCTGCTTGCTAGGTTTTGGGGACAGCCAGGGGTGGGTGGCAGGCAGCACATCTGCTGAGGTCAGTGAAGTGTTGCCAGCTGTGCCAGCAGAGGAACTGGCCCACGGGATGCAAGGTGGTGTGTCATGAAGGAGCAAGACAAAACAGTCTTCATCAGCTCCATGAGGCCGGGGATGGGCCACTCTCAGTACCCCAGCAAGTTCCTTTATAGCTTGCTGATGCCTCCTCACATCACTGCAGTTTTCAGCCTGCATATGTCACCTGCTATCAAGAGTCAGTGGGATGTCAGCTCCAAAGTGCAGAAATCTGTTCTGAAAATGAGAGTACCTGGATGGAGATGGAGACCCAAGACATAAGCCTGAAGCAATGTTTCAGAAAATGTCAGGTAAGGTTAGATGGCAGAGGAGTGGATACAATGCTGGGGGTATTTCTGTATTGACTGGGGAAAGGCCTAACTGCCCTAACAGACCAAGGCCATAGATCAAAGCATGCAGATAGATTCAGGGGTACCAATACATCAAGTGTCTGCTTAAAATGCTAAGAATATTCCACCTCTCCAGAACAAGGGCTAGGATGATCGACAGCTACTGTTTCACATGGGTATTAATCCTCAGTAATACCAGGATTTCAACCATGAGGTTCATCTCGGTGAGGTTTTTGGGTCTGGATGATAGCTTTCCATTTATAAACAAAACACTTTTTTTTTTTTTTTTTTTTTTTTTTAAAACAAGAAATCACTAAAATCTTTGATCTTATTTCCAGAAACTTTTTCCATCATCACTCTTTGTTGCTATGTTCTGTAACACAGAGTCCTGCCTCAGCCTCTTTCCAACATCCTTATGCTAATACTGGGTCAGAACACGTAGCAGCATGTAGCCATGTCCCCATACAGAACCACTGTTTGCAATTAATCCTGTGTCTTTTATGTCCAAACTGTAGTGTCAGGCAGAGCAGTGCTGGCTTGTGGCATGGCAGCAGATTGAACTGGGACAACCTGAGTGGGCCCTGCTTTGTGTCTTTGAGGTCACCACAGGGACACCTGGATGGGATGTTCAGCGTGACTGCAGCTTGCCACATGGCAAGTTGAATGAACTCCAGGCTCTCACCTCAGTTGATTTTTGTGCTCTGTGTTGACCCTACTATGGGACTCAGGAAGGGAGTGGTGGAAGCAACTGCTCCCACCATCCCTGTTTAATCTGCAGCCACATGTAGGTCAACATCCTGAACAGGTTCCTTTGACCTCGGTGGGATCTTTATATACATTGCTGCTCTATGTTCCTCTCCAGACAGGAGCCATGTCACCACTGTTTCAATTCTTACTGCACAGGGGTTTGAGATTTTTTTTAAATTTATTTTATTTGTTTTTATTTTTTGGAGAAAAGGCAGTCTATGAAAATACTGCCCTGCACGGGACTGAGTATTCCCGTGAGGATATCAGCTTCATCACTGTGGTAGATCTGAGCTGACAGCATGAAATGGGCTTCACTCTGGGGACTGACTGGGGAGGGAACTTCCAAGAAGACAAATTCAGCCCAAACTTAAAATACAACTGCAGAGGTTAGGGGAAATTTATTTTTATGAAAAGCATGAACATCTCCTTACTGAATTCAGTGTTGTGATCTTTTAGGACAGGAAGATTAATCTCATTTCTGGGACAGGGAAATAAGAACTAGATGTTATTCCCAGTGGGCAAGGATGAAATATCAAGAGCTGTCAACAGCTGAACAGAGTTATCTTGGAGAAATGATGGAAGACCTGTGGTCAGATATGGGCTTTTAATGATGGGCAGCCAAGGCAAACAGACTGAGTGATATGAACTGGCTGCACACTGCTGAGATGACTGCAAACCTGCTGGAGACATCAGGGATTTGAGGATGCTGCTGGGATGAGCTTGTGTGCATCTCTGATTTGCCATTCTAACACAAGGACACCAAAATACTGCATCGCACCTGAAAGATGCCTTGTTTCGGGGTTGTGTCCAGCATCATTGCATCTTTTTGTTGCAAAGGAATAAAGTCACTAGCAAAAAAGCAAGTGTTAAGAGAGAACAAAGTAATGTTGAATAAAATCTGCTTTTGTGGAACAGAATTAAGAGGCTATTCCTTTTAAACAGGGGAGCTAGTATTAACAAGAGACTGTATACAGATCCCAGGAAAGCTAGGTTGGGAGTTCATGGCAGTGCTAAATACCTTGCTGTGCACAAGTTATTTCTTACCAGGGAGACCAGAAGCCCTGATCAGTATTAAAAGCCTGTTATCCGATGGTAGATACAGAACAAACACAGATAGCATGGAGCCAGACCTAGAAAATGCCTGTTTATTCTGATACAATGAGAGGTTTACGCATCATTTGTGGACCTGCATTTAATCAAATACCTCAAATCACATGCACATGTACAAAAACATGTGCGACCAAGCTTGTCTCTTTCATCAAGTGTGATTGTTGTTAAATAAAAGAACTGGTGTAAGGACTTGTATTGTTGGAGGATACTATTGTAAGCCAAGCCTCCACATCCTCTGAGGGCAGTCTTCCAGTAATTGTGCTCTAAGGATCAACAATCAACACTTAAGGTATCAGAAGGAAAGAGCCTGGCTCAATTGCAGAGTATGTACTTTCATAGAGCAACTCAGAAGTATCACAGAGACAAAGGTCTTTGATCAAACCCATTCCCACAACTGTTGGTATCTTACTTCTGCCTTTCAGGGGAGAGCAGATTGACACAGCCACTTTTAAAATGTTCTCCATTTGTGACAGCTTCATTCGTTTTATTTGCTGTCTCCCATGGTGATTGAGACCCAAACCCCTGTATGTCCCTGTCCCAGATTCATCAACTTCACCCATGGGCAGCACATTTGATGAGTGCTTCCCAATGGCATCCTCACCCAACAGGAGGAGCCTGCTGCTTAGCGGATGGAGGCGAAGCACAGCATGGGACAGGCTGCACAGAGGGCAAGGGAGAACACAAGTGCTTCATCTGGTGCATGGCAGGGCTGTTCAGCCCTCCCCATCGCCCTGTTAACACAAATCAGCTCCCAGTGTGGAGAACCTGAATGAGAGCCCAGGGCAGCTTTCGACATAGTCATGCTTTATGCTCTGCTGTCTATTCCCTGGCAAGGCACCCAGCAGCCCGGCTTGGCAGCGAGTCTCCTTACTGTGCTGGAGAGAGCCAGAGCTGTCACAGAGGCTGATGTATTTGGGTTCCCTTTGCTGGTGACAGGCAAGTGCTTGACATTGTGCTGTGCCTGCTCCAGTGCCCCCATCATTGCATACTTTGGCTCTCCAGTGAGTTGCCAAACCTGCAGGAGCTCAGATCCTGCATGGAGTTATGAGCTCCCAACAAAAATCAGGAGCCTCCCATTGCTGGGCAGTCAGACACAAATGAAAACATCCATTTAGATCATGCCATCTGCAGGTCCGGCACTGGTCCAAGGCTCAGAGCCTTTGGCAGACTGCTGGTAGTAGTGAGGTTAAAAAAGCCTTGGCTTAATCTGGAGAGTTGGGCTAAAACCCTTTCAGGATCACATCTGGCTCTGAATCAGAGCCCAATGCTTGCTGTTTTTCCGGCGGTCTCTTGCAGGCACTGAATATCTCAGTGATGCTCTGGGCTTCCATTCTTGACAAGTAAGACATAGGATACAATTTTCAGAAGCATCTATTATAGAATTACTCTGGGAAATTAAACATGTATTCAACTGTATTCAGGCACTGAGCTCAACTGGCACGCTCACACTGTCAAAATTCAGCCTGCAGAACACGAAGGCAGTGCCCAGGGTGCCTACTGGTCTGTGCTAACAACTGCTCCGTGCTTGGGAACAGTTCTGGTGAGCATTATAGATCTGTGTATGCTGCAGCCATGCCAGGGCCCTGCTAACAGCTTGAGAGTACAGACTATTGATTTCCATTGTCTGCCTGCATTGTTTGATTTATTGGTCTGTGTGAATTTAGAGCCTGAATCCAGCTTAAAAAACAGCACCATATCAGCCCTCCTTAAAGCTTTGCCCTTTACGAGAGTCCCAGTCACAGGCGGAACTGTTCACTGCGGAACTGGCCCTGGGGCAGAGCTTGCGAACACCTTTCACAAACAAAAGGAACAAAAAAGGAACAAAAGGGAAACTTGTCTTGTGAGGAACTACTGACTGCCTGCCAGGCAAGCTTCTGGCTGCAAGAGGTCCTCGGAAGAGCAACTGAAGCTGCCTGGTAAGGCTGTCGTAGTTCAGAAACTACTGATGTGTTTCTTGCAGATATTTACGTCATCGTTGCAGCCACTACCACACAGGTGAAAGCAGAGTTTCTGCATTCACCAAACAAATACTCCTTTGAGAAACTAGCCCAAAGTACTGCAGACATCTGAGTATGAAAACGTGTTCTGTCTTGGTATCCTTAATACAAGAACACTCCGAGTTGAGGGCGGGGATTGAATCCATATCCTCAGTGGTGCCACCAGAGCAGAAGGAACATGTTCAGCAAAGCAGTCCTAGCACCTGAAGTTGTCCAATAGCAGCTAACTCATTTGTGTGAAAAATAATCATCTAAGGCTTCTATTTGTCAGCCAGCTCCAGTCTTCAAGGACGTGGTTCTTAAAGAACCCTGAATTGATTAGTTATCCATGTAAACAGGATTTAAATTCCAGATGTGCTCCTTTATTCAAATGACACAAGGCCATTATGTTGCCAGAATTATTATTATGTCCCCTGTATAAGTAAGGCCTCCAAGTGAAGCAACAGAACACGGATCACATTTCTAAGAAAATTTGTTCCTATAAACTCCTGCTGATTTAAAGCCACCTGTGATTGTCAGGGATCCAGATTGTCTGAATTACAATCCTACACCTAAGTGAAGACGTGCAAACTTCCAGCCTTGCCAGCTGACAGTTACATTTATATTTCATATACAATATTCTTCCTTGCCTCATGTTTGTTTTCACCTTTGTCACTGCAGGTTCATTGTTGTAAGATGTGTCTACGATGGGCCTGAGTTCAGACAGTAGAATTCCAAGCAAACCCAGGGCGTTGTAGGATGTAGCAATGTTTTTCTCAACAGGCAAATCTTTCAACACAGATACTGAGTTTTAATGGGGGGAATGTTTTGCTGCATCCTGTGCACTTCTGATGAGCTGGAGAACTAAATTCTGACTAACTGTGGCCATAAATGATCCCCTGACGTTTCTGCGAATATCCTCTGCTAATGCAGCTTTCTGCTCAAGTTCCAGCTCATGAATCCTATTCTGCCATAGCACTTGCAATTGCAGGTGTGAGAAGATTATTCATTTACTGCTCTCGCTTGCTATGTACGGCTATCAGTCTTGTTAAATCACTGCTTAATATTTCTAAGTGCACATTCAAGCTAATTTCACATGCATAATCCCTACACATGTTACACCACTCATCTTTATCAATGCCCTGGGCTTTAACAGTACTTCCCCCCCCCCCCCTTTTTTTTTTTTTTTTTCTTTTCTAGCCATTGCTGAAATTCTTTGAGCATATGTAGCCTGGGTATTTGGACAACACCCTAAAACTCATTTTCCCATGTGACCTTTTGGACTGGAACACATCTTGCTGAAAAAAAAAATTAATTCTTACTTGAACCTCCAGCGTATTTTCTGTGACACCAAAGTATATTATTTAGTTGATTTTCTTGACCTCTCTTCAAAGGTAGATTTCAGAAAAGCATAACACTCTGACGGTGTAATTTTCCTTTTGCCACATCAAACCTGTGACCAAATTCTGTTGCTTTTATCTATTGCTCTTGTTTTCCTTGCTATTTCACTCCTGGTCTCTTTGGGGAGACAGGGCTAGGAATAGAAGTTGCAGTTTGCAATGACAAAAGCTTGGAGGCAAAGATTGAAAACATGGCTAAACTTTTGACTCAATATAGCATCCTGAGGCTTGCAGATTTATCGGTTATATCCGCTAAGGACAACTTGACCTGCAAGGCCAATACATTAATGTGTTGTCATCACAACTCTTTTACTCAATTCTAAAGAGACCCTACTGCCAGCATTGACTTTTAACCATTTTCCCCTTGCTTTTGAATCCCCAAACCCTTATGGTCTTATTTATTCATTTCTGATAGGTAGAGTGGGAGAGAGATGAAAAAAAATATATTCCAGAATAGTGTACAGTAGGTGTCCCATGATGAATCATCCTTCCTGCCTATCTACCTCTCCTAAAGTGAGTCATTAGAAGAAGAACATGAGCCCTCTTAAGGGTTAGGCTTTTCTTAGCAAGACAATCATTTGCTGTATTCTCATGTATAAGAAGATCCATTCTATTTAAGCTATTATTGTGCCAACATGAAATAATTGCTCAGATATTTTAGGTATTTGTCTAGTGCAAATATAAGAAGAATCCATAATGTCGGTGCTCTGAGAAAAGGGAAGTTTATGCTTTAGTAAAATACCTTCAATGTATTCCATAGTCCAAGCTTCAGGCGGTTGTTTATTTGTTAAGAAGCTGAAGAGTTCTGTCCTGTACACAGTCGCACAAAGAATAGTGGAAAATAGCAGACAACCAGCCCTTCCTCGAGATCCCGCTAGGGCTTTAAGCTAGAGTTGACTTCTGACCACACTGAGAGCTTCCTAATAGTGTTTGTGTCCAAATAAAAAGGCAGAGGGCATTGTGCCTGTCTGAGAGGCACCATGACATGTACTTTTGTACTGCTTTTTTGTTATGCAGAAAAATCTAGAGCTGTGTTCATGTCCTAGGAGGGCCTGGCTGTGCCACCACAGTTGGTCGTGCTGTGGTCTTGAGTGCAATGAACCTTTCAGCCCCTTTTAGATGCCAGACTCCCAAATCCTTGCATGACCAATGGAGAGAAAGTGTCATGGTTCTTATACTGGGCACCCATAGCTGAAGTCCTGAATGTGGCCCATGCTGTAGAATTCCTTCCACCTTTTTCCCTTGTTTCTTTTAGTGGCTCATGTAGAAGTCAGTGATCCCCCTGCTGTCCTTTTGCCTCCTTCATAATACAATTATTGACATACTGTATCTTGAAAAATATTTTGAGCAGGGGAATGTTTACACTGCAAAGAGCATCAGCTTGAAATAAACTAACCATTATGAAATACCAAGGTTGAAAGTTAAGAAATAACCTTGCAGAAGGTGTAGTACTGTGCGGTGGCACCTATCAAAGTCTCTGTCTTCCCTTTCTTCCTTTCTCTAGCTGCTACAGTAATCAGAATCTAAATCCATATTCATAAATGCACCATGCTATCATGTGCAATGAATTCATTACAGTGAAATACTCCTGAAGGAACTCAGACGAGAAATGAGAATTCTTAAGGAGCTGAACCCTTTCAATCCACAAGTCCCAGCCACGATGGCTGTGAGCATTGTGGCATGGCTGCAGGAGATCACAACTACACAAGTGAGCTAGCAAGGCTGAAGACCTGGGTTAAATTTATCTTCAAGCTTTAAACTTGTAATTCTACCAACAACCTCCTGTTTAACTTTGTTCTCTCTCAAGGTAAAGCTGAAATAGCTGAATGGTGAAGTTCAGCTACAACAATTGTATGATGTTGGCATTCTCTAGCAAGTAAAATGGGAAGCTTTCAATGTGTTTATTGAGCTTCCTGGGATAAAGGTATCTGATGCATCCTAAAATTGTTTTACCTCTTCACCCTTCTTCAAGATAATCTAACTGAACATTAAAGAAAACTGCATGACATTTATTTTTTGTCAAGTTGCTGTGGTAATACTGCATGCTACTGCAGCAGGCAGTGAGGGGAATATTAAAATCTTTTGCCAATCCATTTCCCCAGATCTTCCCAGATGTACTGCCAGCTTTTGGCAGACTAGGGGTAGTCACCAGAAGCCATGTATCTTCCACCTACAATGGCAGTGCTCTGGAAACGTATTCTGAAGGCTAGGGAGTGCTCTTGTGTAGGAGCAGATATGGTTCAAGGTTGTCCTCGTGTGATCAATCCCCAGCTCCACCATCACCATCTGAAGAATGAGCCAGAGCCCAACTCTCCAGGATTCTTCTCCTTCTCCACATCAACCTTTGCTGGCTCCTCTACATTTCTCTCCCAACAGAAGGAATAGTGCATTCTTACTTGCCATCTCTTCCATAAGACAGCAGAGCTCAGTTTTTCCTGCTCTTGCAAGAACCTGTAAGTTCGCCTTGGCTAAAAGCCTAGTTTGTGTTCACATTGTAGCCCTGTTTCATTCACCTGGCTTTCACACTCCCGTGACCTGTCTGCAGCAACAGAGCAGTACCAGCGAGCCTCCTGGTTATTAAGATCCATGTTGTAGAACTATATCCACATTTTCCAAAGTTTTCTGACTTGTGGAATTCTTCCAGAGAAATATGAAAAGAAAACAACAACAAAAGCTAATAGGAGCATGCATCTGCAGACCTCTTAGTCCATGATTATTCTGTGTATAGGACTGATTGTGGAATATTCCCTTGAAAGTAGTCTCAAAGACAATTCAATTTGAAGTAAAGAAAGGTTTTAATTAAAAAATATTAAAATGCCTCTTGAAAATATTTTCAATTCTTTTGTTGTCCAAAATCCTTTTTTTTTTTTTTTTTTTTTTTTTTCCCTCTGTGGAGGAAAATGTTGCTATCTGCAGTTTTTGTATCCCAAAATCGTACTGATTTCTTTTTAAAACCAAAATAATTGTATGTCTGATATGCCAATAATTAAAAAAAAAAATCAGGCAGCTCTCTGTATTTGTCACCATAGCACCAGTAGTCCTGGCAGGGGTTATTTATACAGTATGTGCAGAGCTTCCAAGGAGGATCTCCATTAGAACCTGATTCTCTACTACAGCAACCCACTTTTATGCCATATTCACGGTGAGAAACGATGAGATACTGAGACAGCTCTCACCATGCAACAAGTGAAGACCAGTCGTAAATCACCAGCTGGAGGCTTATCTTGTCTAGTTACAGTAAGGTAAAGCCATCAGCATCTTCTTTCTGCTGGGATTATATGTCAAGGTAGGATGGTGTCCTGAAGATAGATGCTGATGTTATCCTTTCTGAAGGAAAAACACATCCTTTCTGAAGTACAGATGTAGGAGCAATGTGATTCCTTAGAAGAACTATTGTCATGCAAAGTTGAACCAGTCAGTGGATGCTTGGGGAACAAGAGATGACAACAGCAAGAAATGAGATTAAATCATTTTGTGGGAGGAAAAGGGAGTTCATTGTTAAGATTCATAGGGAGAACATAGCAGATCTGCATTTGAACTCTTTCCACTTATCCAAATCTCACACAACATTCGCTGTAGAAAGAGAAAGATGTTTTGAACCTAGTCCTTGAGCATCTTGGAGGTGAGCTTGATATAAGTGCACAGGGGAGCACAACCAAAGGGGAAGCTGCTGCCCACCTTTGTCACAGCTAGACTGCTCACAACCAGTCAATAAAATGCCAGAAATTAATCCCTTGATGCCAGGAAAGAATGCAAGAAGAAGTCGTTGTGGTGTTGTTTGATGTTTTGTTTTACCTGATTGCCACAGTTTCCTTCTCTCCTTGCAAGTCTTCTTAAAAACCTCAACGAACACATGAAGGGCAAATTGGACCATCTCCTTTTTCTTCTTTTTCCCCTTTGTCCAGGCGTAATTTCTAACACAACGACTCTGAGAATTTTCATTGCTAGGCCCCCTGTTTGGCATTACTAACATCTTTTCATTTGGGTTAATTTAGTCGGTGTTTAACTTTGCTTTCTATGCTTAAGTAACAAGCTGAGCAGAACGTTTGTTACCTTGGGCAACTGGCTGCCGGTAATTTGTTTTTATTCGTTAGCATTTTGTTCCTAAACAGAGCTGAGCAAACAATCAGTAGTAAACAATTCACTCATTTAATTTAGTTCCCCCCCCCCCCCTTTTTTTTCTCCTTTCTATTTTCAGATTCTTTTTTATCCAAGCTTGGATCAGATTCTCAGTTGATCTAAACTGCCATTACCGTGCTGCTGCTCCTGCTGTAACTATACAGATTTATTTCATCCAGACTAGACTTCCTTTTATTAATATGTGAATTACCTATAAAAGTTCATATCCACAAAAGCAAACACCTGTAACTGTTCTCTGGTTAGGATCTCTTCTTTCCATGAATGATTTTGAGCTGTGACTGCTCCTTATTTGCTCATGTTGCATGCAAACGGTCACCTAAATCATGCAGCAGGATTTCTGCTCCTGACTGAATGTATGCAGCTATGTAAATAGAGGGTTGACCCTTCTGGTGTAAGTTGTAGTAGATGTACATTTTTTTTGCATGTACAAGTATGCGTATGTGAGCCTGAGTGTTGAAAATCCCTATATACCTTTCATGCCAACACTGCCTCACTTACAATTATTTTTATGGAAAAATAGGCAAATATCGCAGAAAAATCAGCCAAGATGCTTGTACTCACATCCAGCCACCACATCCAAAAGCACCATCACATTGATCACATTCACATTGAATGAGGAAACATTACAAACAGGGAAACATTATAAATTACATCAATTTATGGCATATGTGGTTTACTCTAATCATCTGATGTCCTCAGGAGCTCAAAGCCCATCTCTGGCTTCATTCTGTAACCTACCAAAGTTGATTTTGTGCAGGGGTATGTGTTTGGGCTCTAGTAGTGCTCCTCCTGCAGAGAATGCTGTGGCATCAGGCAAATTTAATCCTCAGACCATTTCTCCATCATCTCCCAGGAATATGCAGCTCAATGCATGCCTGAAGAATGTTTTCAGAGCTTTTAGTTGATGGTGTTTAGTAGTGAAACTGGTAGTCTCTGCTGTGACTAAGGTGGAGAGATGACTCTATTTATTCCTAGTGACCAGGAGCTGCAGTTTTTAGAAGTGTTTTTGTGTGCTTCTTTTCTTTTCTTTTCTTTTCTTTTCTTTTCTTTTCTTTTCTTTTCTTTTCTTTTCTTTTCTTTTCTTTTCTTTTTTCTTTTCTTTTCTTTTCTTTTCTTTTCTTTTCTTTTCTTTTCTTTTCTT